>NW_023270418.1:18797630-18863697 GCF_011800145.1 Mirounga leonina | reverse complement strand
GGATTCTTTTTCGATTGCATATGAATAATCCATATCTTGGTGGCTTGGCATAGTGAGAGCCAATGTTTTAATAAAGGGAGTTCATGATCTGAGTGCTCCAAGAAACTATGGGCAAACTTGAAGAATTTAGTTAACTTCTCTAAGTCTCATTTTCTCTGTATATCAAAAGGAAATTTTAAACTCAAGCTTAGAGTTTTTATTAAGATTAAGTGATCTGGGGGCGCCTGGGTGGCTCAGTTGGTTAAGCGACTGCCTTTGGCTCAGGTCATGATCAAGTCCCACATCAGGCTCCCCCTGCTCTGCAGGGAGCCTGCTTTTCCCTCTTGCTTCTGCCTGCCACTCCCCCTGCTTGTGCTCTCTTTCTCTCTGTCAAATAAATAAATAAAATCTTAAAAAAAAAAAAAAAAAGATTAAATGATCTGGTATATGTGGAAGCACCTATAGAACATCTTGTCCTTAGCAGGTACCAGATAAATATCAGTTTCCCTCTCTTGCAAACTGAAATGCCATTATCTTCTCTGCAATAGCCCCTTAAAAGCAAAGACCAACTCACCGTAAAAGAGCAGTGACCTATCAAGCAGTGGGGCAATAAGTGACAGCAACATTTATATTAGTACATAGGTTGTGAGAGAGCATGCTTATCTTTACTAATTCTCTTGTGACCCAGTGTATGATACTGTGGGTGATTGAGTAGATAGGTAGCATTAACAAGAAACAGTGAATTCAAGTTTTAACTGGGGGCACTAGACCCTGGGTCTCCACCCATGGAGGTTCCTAAACCTAAAAATGTAATGTTTTGACTGGCAGTCCTGTTTAGAAATATGTATTAGATATTTCGATTAAGAAGACTATTAACATGGTGAATGATGCCTCAAACATTCATGAATTTAGATGAGTACTAATAAAATGGTTAGAAAAACAAAGCTTGGGTGGAGTGAATATTTAAATGTGGAGATTTTTAGTAGTGAAAGATGAATCCAGAGATTTGGGTTGATAGATTTTTGTAAGCTGCCTTATCTTGCTACCTATTTTACATATGAAGCAAAGTCTGTTTGGGAAGTAATCAAGGGAACTTTCTACTTTAATTTTCATTTTTAATTTCATTAGTTTTCTTTTTAATCTATTTTTGATTTTTAATTTTATATAAAACTATGCATTTTTAACAGCTTTATTGAAATATAATGCCATAAGTTTCATAAATTGGAAATGTACAAAAATATTATGATTTTTAAATAAAATTATAGAGTTGTAAAACTACAACCAAATTCCAGTTTTAAAATATATCAATTATTCCCCCCAAATTTCCCTTATGTCTTTTGCAGTTATTCCCTACTCCTACCCTCAACCCTGGGCAAACACTGATCTTTACTGTTTCTATAAACTTGCCTTTTCTGTGCATTTCAATATAAATAGGATCATATGCTATGTAGTCTTTTGCATCTGGTTTTATTTTACTTTTACTGTAATATTTTTGAAGTCCATCCCTATTGTAGTACACTATCAGTGGTTCATTCCATTCTGTTGCTCAATGTTATTATATTTATGGTTATACCACGTCTTGTTATCAATTTTCTAGGAGATAGGCTTTGGATTGTTTCTAGTTTTGGCTATTTTGAATGCTGCTGCTGTGACTTTTGGGTAACTTTTTTTGTATAAACACATTTTTTCATTTCTTTTGGAATGATTCTTAAGAGTGGAGTTGCTAGGTCACATAGTAGGTTTTTATATTTAACACTGTAAGTTGTGAACTATTTTCTAAAGTAGCTTTACCATCTGCATTCCTTTCAGCAATGTATGAGGATTCCAGTTTCTCCATATCCTTATCAACGTTTGCTATTATCTCTCTTTTTTGTTAGAAGGTATGCTGTGATATCTTCTCAGGGCTTTAATTCCTAGTTCCCAAATGACTAAAGATGTTGAGAATCTTTTTAAAATTTGCCTATTAGCTATTAACGTATCTTCTTTAGCACAATGTCTATTCAAATACTTTGCCAATTTTTAAATTGTTTTTCATTTTCTTTTTATTGAGTTATAATTGTTTTTTATTCAAATTCCTTATCAGCTATGTGATTATGAAAATATATATCCCACTATCTTCCTTGTCTTTTTGTTTTCTGACCGGTGTCTTTTGAATGGCAGATTTAACTCTTTTAGAAAATATAATTCTGCTTTCCAGTCTAGTGTGTAGCCTATTGATTTAAATCTGTCTTTAATAATAATAATTACAATAGATTTTCAAGTCATCATTCCAAACATGAAATCTCAATATGAAATAATAGAATAAAAAAGGAAAGAGTCTAGAATATTAGTCTTAGAAAAGTTAATTTAAAAAATGTCTTTGTATTTTTTAGAGTTAATCTTTCTGTTTTTTTTTTTTTTTCTCATAGAACTTGAATGAGAATAGGAGGAAGGAGTTAAGCTAATTCTTAGTAATAGCGATAATAATGATAATGCTTAACATCATTAAGCATCCGGCAGTTAAAAAAAACAAACTGAACTGTTACATATCTGAGCTTGATTTAATCAGTAATTTAGCATAGCAAGATAGAATATATCAAGTAAGATTTGTTGAGTACCTACTAACACATTGAGTCAAGCATTGTGTACGTAGGGGTGGAAAGAAAAGCACTTAGCATCCCAGGACCTCATAATCCTTGGGGAGAATAGAACATTAAGTTATATCAGTAAGTTGAATGCCATGAGAGAGGTTTTCATAGATGTTATGGAAATAGCACAGGAGAGTCATCCTAACCTTGACTTCTTAAATAAGGTGTCAGGATATAACCCACGTAGAGAAGATGGGTGCAAAAGGTGAAATAATGAGAAATGTAATATCTATTTTGCATTTCCTATAAGTTAGTCACTGATCAAGGTACTTTATGTAGATATTCCCATAGTCTTCAGGAAAAGCAAACAACCAAATCCTGAGGCCCATGTGGCATAATTAACTTGGCTGAGTTCCTGACATGAGCACATGTGTGTACAAATATTTGCAGACAATATGCATTATACTGTCAGAAGGGCATGGAAGTAAAGACTAGAGCCAATTATCAGGATATTATGAATATTGTTATAATAAAGGTGAGGAAAGTTGAAGGCCTGACTTAAGACACTAGCAGGGGGAATAGAGAGAAGGATACGCTTCTAAGTATTTTAGAGCAAGCATTGGCAAAAGTTGGAGAGTTAGACTGAATTTGCAATATAAGGTAAAGATAAGAGTCAATCAGGTTTCTGACTTGGGCAAATTAGTGGATGATGCTGTCATCCACTGAGGGAAAGAGTATAGGAGGAGGAGCAGAATTTTGTGGACATGAATGAATGATATCAGGGCCCAGGGACCAGAAACTAGAGCTCCTCAATAAAACACTAAAGGTCTTACTAAACCATGCAATCCTTGCATCAAAGTATACTTCTACTAAGATGAATAAATTGAGTCCTGCAAAACACAGGCAGACCCTACAGACATAATGCATCATATCTATCAGTCATTGATATCCAGGTATCCTCATGAGTTGGAAGGATCTGAAAAATTATTCTCAGCTTTCCTTATATGAAGAACCAGTCATTGGAGAATTATGGTCTCAGAAAGTTTTTTTTCCCCCCTTCTTTCATTAGTGCAAAAAAGAGTAATTGAGGAGAGGGATATTTCAGATAGCTGCCACCTGGATTTCCCTTCAGCTAGATAAATATTGTGTCAGTTTTCAGCCTAGTACAGACACACTGGCAGGCAAGTTTTCTGAATGAGGCAGAAACTTGATCAGGTTGGCTCTTCTAGCTCTCGATTGTCATTTATTATACCACTACAATTTATCTTAGAACACAGACAGCTGTCATTATGCTAGTCTTGGATTAAGCTAACTGTCAAAGATAAGGCTCAGAGGGAAAAACAAACAGTAGTCTATCAGCTTCTGCATTTTTGTCCACCCAGTATTCCCTGCCTTTTTAAACTAGATGTTATCATGAAGGAACCACAGGTATTCCACCTACATGTGGTAAAACATTTAAAGACCTTCACAATCACCTCTGGATATAATGTATTTTGCAATAAATTTGATGATGAAAAAATGTCAAATTGCCCTATGGAAACTAGTTATGATGGACTTCATAACTTTAAATCATTTCAAAGTTGTTTCCTAAGACCAGAAATCTCCCAGGTTTTGGCAATTAATTGGTCTTCTAGAAATTACCTTAACAATGAAAATTTCCCATCACTAGATAATTGTCCATATACCCTTTTCTATCCATGAGTATGATGCTAACAATGATGAATCTACATATGAATGTGGCTGAAAAACATAGTAGCAGTTTTATTAGCATGTGCATTATAAATGAATCAAGATGTGGATTGAGTGGCTACCATTCTGAACTCTTGACTTGCATGCAACATAACACCTCCCTCTCAGATGGAAAAAAAAAGGCAAAAATTTCAAACAGAGTAGTGTGTAAAGAGCCTCCTGATATCCATTGCGACTCTATGACAAGGTAGGACATCTGGTTTTGGTTTTCACATTTGCTCTGGGGTAACTTAGGCTGTGTTTGCTGCTCTCTGATCTCAACGAAAAGCTGGGAGTGAAATCCAGGCAATCTGTTGGCACACAGATGCAGAGTGATTGTAATATTCTTGCTTTTACATTCTGGTTTATCCTGGTTGCCTCTAGTGGCCCAGAGATAAGGATCTGCCATTTTCATCCCCCAAAGAAGCAGATGATAGTCAATATGTATAAAACTTTTAAAGTGACAGCAAGCCTCAACTTTGATTTCTTTGAGCTTTACTTCCTGCTTCACCAGATGGACCAAGTCTCTCATCTAGTCCAAGTGGGCTACTCCTTTTTGTTTGTAACAGGAGGTCAAAAAAGTCCTCTTAGATTTTTACTTTCACTGTTACTCACTTTGTGAAATTGCATTGCATAGTTTTGACTACTTGTGTGGAAAGCAGCTATATTCTAATAAGGAAGATATTTAGTTATTAGTTTCACTGCTGGGAAGTAAAAATGTAGGTCATTTCTCTATTAGAACACACATAATCAAATAGCACTGATAAAAGTGTTGCCTTTATAATAAGCTCCTTTTCTTGATGTTTATCTGACAACCAGTTGGACTAGAGTTAAATAGGAAGGTGCAGGTCAACCCGTGCACTGAGCTGATGGCATTCCTACTGAAATTGACAGAACAGTAGCAACAGGAGTCAATTCTAATGAGATTGTCATTGCTTGGGAAGGACATGGGCCATAAATGATCAGCTCTGGGAAGAAGAGGCAAGAAGAAAGCTACAGAGAATTATAGGTGACGGAACATGCCCCCTGCCCCCCATGGAGTGCAATCAGGGCTCTTCTGAAAAAACATCTGAGAACTGCAAAGATAGGGATCATTGACCCCAAAAGATAATCAGAATTAAGCATATTAGGGAAATAGGGTCTGAGGGAAGGGCATGCAGTGTAATACAAGACAAAAGGAGTTGTGCTGTGGATTCCAAAGTTCACTGGGGTGACCTGGGCAGTTAGATCACATCCTGACATGGTATTGTAACCGCACAAGTTGATCAATCTTTACTCCATATGAGATGATGAACTCTGGGATCTTGAGCAAATGCTTTGATAAATTTTATGGAATATTTAAATTCAAATGATCTATTTCAAGAAGTTTGCATGAAGAAATGCACTGTGTGTGTGAGGAGGATATAATATGATGTGCTATATTAAATATATATTATATACAATGCCTATGTCCTCCCGGCCTTTCCAGAATTTATGGGTGGCTTCTACACTTTCTATTTTCTTTCTCGCTTCATTTCCTTCTCTTTTTTTAACCCAAACATTTTGCAGAGAATAAGTTCCACAGATGTGTTGCAAACAAATAGGTAATTGAAAGCTTCTCTTGCCCTTTAGTGCCTTAATCTTTGATTATCCTAATTTTGGCAATTGCAGTCTCCCATTATACACAGAACCTGTTTTTATGATGAATGAAAATTAAATTGTGTGCTGGGATATTTGCCATTGGAGTCTTATTCTTCCTATAGAGTACTTATCACCTATACGTTTTTGTGACTTAGATCATAGAACAAAGATATTTATTTTCTTTCCCCATCTGGATGCTCTGGAACCAGCTTTTTGAAAGCACTAAAAATCTTGTAACATTTTAACATAGAGAACTGAAAGCAATAGTTATATTGAAAATGGAGTTTCTTTGCTGAAGCCTAGTTCATAAGATATTATAATCAGCATTTTACTATTATTACTAATTCTACAGCTGCTACTTATTAAACACTCATCTACTATTAGTATATTCAAAAAATATATGTAACTATTTCCATTATATAAATGAAAAGACTTTTAATAAGAGAGTTTATGTCAGAGTCCTAACTCACATAACTAGTAAAGTTTGTGAATCCTGAACAGAAATCTGGTTATATGTGATTTAAGAACCCATGCACTTTCCACTACATTCTATTGCTACAAATTAGAATTAATAAAAGAAGTGAGCATCTTTTCTACTACATTTGACATTTATTGAATTTAATAACCTTTGGGAAATTATAACATAAGCTAACAAAAGAATACAAACAATTATGTGTTAAACCAGGCAATACTTACAATGCAATAGTAAGAGAAAGGATGATAAGTGAAATAAGAGAGAAAACGTACATGGAGGTTGGAATTAAATGAGGTCTCATTAATAATTATTGTTGTGTTCAGAAGGGGCCAAGGCATTTACACTGGCTTCTGTATATTTGATCTCCTTGGTGTCCTAGCAAAGTGGGCATTGTCCTCCCCATCTTACACACAAGGACATGGAACCCAAGGGTGAAGCCCAATATGGCCATTGATATATTATTATTATTAAGATTTTATTTATTTATTGGTCAGAGAGAGAGAGAGAGCACAAGCAGGGGGAGTGGCAGAGGGAAAAGCAGGCTCCCTGCCGAGCAAGGAAACCAATGTGGGACTCGATCCCAGGACCCTGGGATCATGACCTGAGCCAAAGGCAGCTGCTTAACCAACTGAGCCACCTAGGCATCCTGCCATTGATATATTAATTCAGAACATATTTGATAGCTTCCTTATAATAATGCACTCTCCTAGGCTCTGAGGAAATGCCTGTCTCTAGGATAATCAAGATTCCTGTCCTCCAGAAGCTTACATTATTGTACGAGAGGACGGTTCAGCAGTTATTGAATATAATGAGCATGACTACTTGATATAATCTTAGCTACTTTGAAGGAAGGAACTGTAATAGTAACGAGACCTAGGGGACATAAAAGGATAAGATGGCTTGGTGCTTTAGACAATGGAGTTGGGGAAGACCTCTTTTAGAAAGTCACATTTGGAATGAGACTATTAGAAAGAAAAGAGACAGAAAAAAGCTTGGGAAAACACCATCCAGATGAAGAAAGACCAAGCTCAAATTCCCATAGGAAAGAATCAGAATGCCCCTCTCAAGATACTAAAAGAAATCCAGGATTCCTAGACTATAGAGAACAAAGTTAGAGAAGAAGGCAAAGGTCTGATTATGGGGGGGGGGGCTCTCAGAAAATGAGAAGAGTTTGTATTGTATTCTAAGTTAACTTAGAAGACATTGAAGTATGTAAGCAAGAAGATGTTATTATCTGATATAAATTTTTAGAAAAAATCACTCTGGGTTATAAAGAGATGTGTAAGGATACAGGGAAATCACTTAGGGAGCTATGGCGGCAATCCAAACAAATCATGATGATGACTTGGGACTGTGACTTCGGGTTACAGTAG
The DNA here is from genome assembly GCF_011800145.1 of Mirounga leonina. Lineage (NCBI taxonomy): Eukaryota > Metazoa > Chordata > Mammalia > Carnivora > Phocidae > Mirounga > Mirounga leonina. Next base: position 18,855,955 of record NW_023270418.1, on the reverse strand, counting down.
AATTGAAGAGAGTTGGATGATACATTTTTGGAAACATAACAAAAAGGCATATTGATTGATAGGATATGGGGAGGAGGGAAGTGGGAGAATGAAGAATTATTTGTAAGTGTTTAGTGTAAGACACCAGATAGATATTGGCGCCATTTACTGAGATGAAGAAGACAAGGGAAGCAGTGGATTGCAGAAATGAAAATTAAGAACCAGGAATTCTGTTGGGATATACATATTTTGAAATGCTTATTAGATATCCAAAGGAAAATGCTATGTTTAATAAATGAGTCTAAGCTCACAAGAGAGATCAGGCCTGGAGATAGAAATTTGGGAGTCATTAGCATATAGATATTATTTAAAACCATGGGGCAAAATGAGATCATCTTGGGAGAGAGTGTGGATAAAGAACTGATAAAGACCTGGGACCAACACTGGATTGTTCCCACATTCATAACTCAAAGAGAGAAGGAGCTAACAAAGAAGACTGAGAGACTGCTGTTGAAAAAGATGGGAAATCCATACTGACACAGAGCTAAGAGAAGAAAGTATTTCTACAAGGAGAGTATTTACCTATGTGAATTGCTGCCAAAAGGTCAAGGAAGATGAGGCAGATAAGTGAACATTGGCTGAGCCCCCACAAAGGTCACTGACAACCCAGACAACAGTGATTTTAGTGGACTAGTTAAAATGAAAATCAGTGCTGAGTCTGGTATAGAATAAACCGGAGGTGAGGAAATGGAAGTGATAAATACAGGCAACATTTTCAGAGAAGTTTGCTGTGAAGGGAAATAAATAGATGAAGCAGTAACTGGAAAGGATATGGATTAAAGGAGGAGTTGTTTAAATCTTTATTGTGAGCAGTCTTATGACTTCAAAGCATTACTTACATTATAATCCCTCACAATCCTGAAGGTCATAAAAGTTTGCAAAAAAAAAAAAAAAAAGGAAAAGTGAGGCCTTCCTATGTTAGGGGGAATAGTATGAACATATCTAAACAAATTGCATAATGATCACCTTTTACTGGTGCCATGCATTTTGTAAGATGACATGCCAAGATCTAGGGATAGGGAGGTAAATGCATTAATTTATTCAAAATGTAATGTTTAATGAGCATCTACTATATATCAATTACTATCCTTTGTGCTGGAGTTTTAACAGTAAAATAAAAAAGCAGAAAATGCTCCTTTCTTCATGGTGCTATTATTTTAAGGGGGAGGTGGAAGACATATAGTAAATTAATAAATGAATAAAATAGTTGATAGCAAAAAGAGCTATGAAAAATACAGCAAGTAAGGGATATAAGTAAGACTGGAGGGCGGGGAGATATAGAAGTCTTAAAAGGTATAGACAAGAAAGCCACAGTAAGGAAATAACATTTGAACAAAAACATGAAGGACAAACAATAAGGGGAAATACAGATAATCTATGTGGAAATTGGATCCAGCAGTAAAATCTGCGAGTCCAAGGCCCTGAAGTAGAATCTTCTCAGACCAAGTTTAGAAAGGATTTCAAGGAGGAGAGACAGAGAAACTTTACCAGATGTCTCCAGTAGGTTAGCTCTGTGGAACAAGGTCATTTTTGATTTTGACAAGAAGAGTTCAGCAGAATGATAGAGTAAGAAGCTTGGTTGGAGTGAGTACAAGAGAGAAAGGGAGGGAATTAACTGCAGATTTAGGATATAGAAATTCTTTCAAGAAGTTTTGGTATAAAGAGAAGCAGACAAATGGGATGGTAGCTGGAGGGCATTGGAGTCCAGAGAGGGATTTTTTTTTAAAAGAACTATAATGGTATGTTGGAACACTGAGGGGAATTCTCCAGCAGAGAGAAAATTGCTGAAGCAGTGTCCCCTAAGAGTGAGAGGGGATGGGAAGTGAAAGGTTTGGCAGTGGATGCAGACCCATGGACATAGCCACAGGAAGAAAGGTAGAGTGTATGGGCTCAGATTCCTGTGTGTCTGTGGTGGGAGCTTGACAAAGTTCTTTCTGATTGACCCTCCTTAAGTGAAAGAGGAAGCAAATTATCAGCTGAGAGGTAAGAGAAGGAGATTTTAGAGGTTTGCTGAGCTAGGAGAAGGCATGAAACAGTCCTCTAAATCGAGAAGGGCTAGAAAATAGGATTGCCAGGAAGCACTAGTGCCCCTGGGGGGTTGGTGCCCATGCATTTTAATGAGACTAGTCAAGGTGGTCCCAAGAATTTCCAGCTTTGCTCAGTTGTGCAGGGGAGGGGGCAGGGGTTCAAAGAACATCCCTTCCTTCATAACGGCTCAGGAAAGAGCAAAAGAAAGCATAAACAGTAAAACAAATATTAGAGAATATGTGTTCATTGCTACAATCAAATTACAGCAGATGTAGTGGGAGTTCAGGGTTGAGAGCAAAAACTCTGGCTGACATGGGTGATGGATAAGGGAAGATTATACAAAGAAAAATGCTCAAGACGGTAATAAGTAGGTAGGGATGAGGAACACATATTTCTTTTTTTTTAAATTAATTTATTTATTTTAGAGAAGGAAAGCAGAGAGGAAGGGCAGAGGGAGAGGAAAAGAGAGTCCCAAGCTTACTCCACACTAAGTGAGGAGCCCTACGCAGGGCTCAATCTTATGCCTGAGATTAACCTGAGCTGAAACCAAGAGTCAGTTGCTTAACTGACAGCCACCCAGGCACCCCAGGGAACACATATTTCTGAAGATGTTGATAGATTCTTCATCTCATAATTTTTATTATCATTTTTATCAAAACCAAGATAGACCATGAATCTGGAGTTGTCTGAATGATGACATACAAATACATTGTATAATAATCTTATAATGTAAAATATTATGATATAGTATATTATAACGTACATGATATACAATATAACTTACAGTTTTATTACTTTTATATCATTTAATAGACCATTACTTAGTGAACGTTGCATTGTGTTTTCATTAATTACAGCCTCTTGTTCTCACCAGTTGGCAGAACAGCTGCTATTCTTCTTCCCATTTTATAAGTAAGGAAACCAACACACTTGTTATTAAGTCATTTGACCATGATCCTAGAACTAGTTAATTTGCAGAAATGGGATTTAGACCCCGATGTGTGTGATGCCTATGTTCCTCCAGATCATCAAAAACAGTGTCATGGCCATGGTATTGGAGGCTGCTTGCCCCCCGAAAGAGTCAGGAGCAAAGGTTTTTATTGGTACCTTTGAATGTTGTATCCAGCAATATGATAATTTCTAAATTACAGCTTTCCCTAAGGTCCTATACAAATAGAATATCATTTTGTGTTTCTTGCTTATGCTGGTTCTCAAAGTTGAGATTGGGATGTTGAATCACTGTGAACTTGTGATTCTATATCTGAAAAGCAGAGATTCAAAAGCAGCCGTAAAACTCAGGTCAGAGACCCACCGTGCTTACTAGTTCGAGAGTATTTACGACTTCAGAAGACAGTTCTGTTTGCTCTTCAGAAGAGATTTTAACTGTGTCACAGAAAGGGATGGCACAGTCTTCAAGGCTTTTGTCCTGTCAGAGAGCTTAGGAGTACACAACTTATTTGTTCCTTACACAACAAGGTCAATGATAGAGTTCTCTCTCAGAGTCAATCCCATCAATACTGAGAGAGATCTGAGAAGATGAAATAAACAAATGGCATGCTCGAAGTTTATTTTGTCCTTCTGTCTTAAAAGATAGACTTATGATCACAGAGTTTGGGGTGATGATAAAAACCAGGAGGTGAGAGGCATCCCTTGTAACCTGTCATGGGACAAGTAGCACCAGCCCCTTACAGTGTGAAAATGAAATGTCCCATTGTCTTCCAGACCTGTGGAAATGTATCTCTGACCATCTGTGAAATTGACTCCTCTAGTTATTGACAACTTGTCAGTGTATTGGAGAAAGCTGTGTGGGCATGGGAAGTAGCTGCTGAACAAAGCAGAGGGAGGTACCCAGAAAGTTAACTGGGTATTTTGAAAACAACCACATCTAGTTTTCTTAAAGGGGTGGAACAAAAATCCAAAGAAAGCATCGCCTTGGGTCATTACAAATGTAATATTAATGTAGCTATTTTTGATGAATTAAAGAAAAAATAGCAGAGAAGTTTTTTATTCTACCCAACCCAAACAAATGTGGAAGGCCTCTTAAATTTTCTGTAATGTGGGTGACTGAACGACATTTTCAATTTGAGGCTGGCTTCACTCTGTCTTTTAGCACACCACTGGGGTATGCCTTTCTCCCTACCTGCATAGTGCTATGTTTTTTAGAAATAATGACTGATTATAGTATTAGATATAACAATCAGATGCAGACATTTCTGGGACTAAAATGAAGTAAAATGACCTAAGCCAAAATATGCACATGCATGTGACTCACGTATAATTGTGTATTGTGATTTTGGTATATTTATAAAAAAAAAAAAATGTCTGTGACATTTATGGTTTCACCTGCTTTTCCAGAATCTTGTAACTGCTCCATCAAGAGACAGATTGTATTTCCACTCTCCTTAAAAAGGAGCAGGTCTATGTCACTGCCTCACTACCCAGATAACAGTGGAGGTGATGCTGTGTGATTTCTGAGACTAAATAAAAAAACATGCTACAGATTCTGCTTATCTCTCTCTTGGGACATGTGCCGTGGGAGCTCTGAGTTGATATGCAAGAAGTCTAGCTTCCCTGAATCTGTGTGGCTGGAGAATTCAGCAATAGAGATGATAGAGCTGGAGCTGGAGAGCAAATCAAATGGAGACAGAGATGGAGAGAGAGAGAATCCCAAGGAACCCCAAGCATTCTGCCCTCCCCCACCCCACTGCAGTTGGGGCCTTCCCATCCCAGGTTCCAGACATATGAGCATGTGACCCTTCAGATGATTCTAGCTCCATTCTTTGAGCCCCTCCAACTGAGACCAAGTGAAACAAAACAAGCCCTTCTTGAAATGCAGCTTCATGAGCAGAATAAATGTGTTTTTATTTTTCGATCATTATATTTTGAGGAGGCTTGTTACACAGCACCAGATAACAAGAATGGTGGAAAGCCTCTTTCTCTTTTATTAATATAAATAAGAGAAACCCAATGCATCTAGAAATTATTACTATAGAATACTGAAGATGAACACTAGGACATTAGGGATGTTGTAGGCGGACACACTTTCCTAGCATTTGTTTTCACTGTCAACTAGCAAGGCTAGAGAAAAGGAAATCTGACTCCTAGAACTGTGCTCTTTCCTGGTGAACACCGTGAAACTCTATTATTTGTTAAAAGAGCAATCGCTCACTATATTATACACCTGAAACTAATATAACACTCTATGTTAACTATACTGGAATTAAAGGAAAAAATTTAAAACAGAGCAATCTCAAAATAAGCAATGAATCTGACAATCTAATGAACCCTATGCATTTCACATCTCTGAACTGATTTAGCAAGAGCTTGACCAAACTGAAATTAAATATTGTTTGCCTGAGAATTAGAAACATGACAGCTCTATCCACGGTTTTTGTGTAGTTTATAGAAGAAAGTGAAGAACAAGATTCTCAAGACCAGGTATCAACAAGAATCCTAGGAAAGAAATTCTATGTAGTTTGAGGATGGAAATAATGACTTAGTTGTCTTCATACTATTGAAACTAGTATTTAGAACACCCAGGATTTCAAGTGTCATATATGGACATATCTATCACTCAAGTATTTACACAGCCTCAGAGTTGCATGTAAGTCGAATTTTATTTAAGATTTTTTTTTAAACAAGAGCCTGAAAAACCAAGTCAACCTGGTTTAAAAACTGAATGGCTCTCATAATTGAAAATTCCAGAGGCTGATCCAATAGCTCAAGTGAGGTCAGCAGACCTTGTTTCCTCTCTCTTTTTGCTTCTGAGCTTCAGTCCTGGGTTTTCTTTATTCTCAGCATACTTTCACCCTACATGTCCCAAGAATCTTAAATCTGTAAGATCCCTAATCACTCTCTTCTCCTAAGTACTAAACAAAAGTCCTTATTTTGATAGATCAAGTTAGGGGATACACATTTTAGTAAACCATTTCTAGGGGCCAAATATTGGGATTGAGGATTAGCTTAGCTCAGCCCCAATCTTGGATGTAAAGTAAAGAAAGTGTCCCCTACCACATGGTCTGAACTGAGGATGGGTTCTATATTCCCCACTCCATTAGAGTATTATTATTATAAGTTGGAGTAACCAAACATAGAAATGTCCACCTCTAAAAGTGATTTAGAGTATATATTAGGACTATGAATACATTTGAATATCTAAAAAAAGCTAGCACTATCTAGTGAGTTAACCCTGCATTTTTATGGATTACTTTAAATATTTTTTTTTTTTACCAATGCAATGCAGTGCTAATTATTTATGTGAGTTTTCTGCATAGGAGTTTGTACTTTTACAGCTTTTAGAGGGAGAAAAAACATAACTTTGAGCCATCTGTAATATCCCCAGTGTTTTCTGCTGTAAAATCTTTGGATGAAGTAAAGTAATAAGTTGGGGAGGCTTGACAATCTACTGGCTTATGATTTATCCAAATGAAAATTAGACTAGTTCAACTGGGTAATAAGAATAATAATAATACATGCTTAGGGAACATAATACACAGTGGAAGAATAAAGGGAGCATTTCCCTCTGTTTCCATGGGCTTCAGAGGATGCTTATTAGCCAAGTGACTGAAGTGCTCCTTTGAGTTGCATCACAAAACATGTAAAGAACAAGGGTGGTTATGAAACTATTTCAATTAGGTGTTGCACATCCCAGGGATGTGAGGAGCTTAAAGAATATTTGGGTCACTGAAAAAGTCAAATTTCTTGGAAGCAAGTTTTTAGACTAAAGTTTTAGAAACATTCTTATTCTGCTAAAATATTTCTTATTCTACTGAATATGTTTGCATTTTAATTCAGGGTAAGGATGAGCTCAGTGTATAGACACATTCATCAAATTTATAAGCAAATGGAGCCTATGAAAAGCTTAATATTTTCAGTAAAATTAGAAAAAGACCATTGGGAAGGGGAAATAGAAAGAAATCCATATAATAATTAAAGTTAGGTTTTGATCAATTACCTGATTTTTTTTAGGTTGCAAGAAAAACACAGCAACCATAGAGTCGATCTATAATTATTTTTATTTTTTTATATTTATTTTTAAAGTAAGTATTTATAGATAAGGAAAACATTCCCTTAAATTTATTATGAAAGGGTTTTATGTTTAACATGATAAAAGCACATCTGATCGAGGCAGTATTTATTTGACTAGTATATTTTTGGTTAAAGTGCAGGATGTCAGGTCTGGGCCAAGATTGTGGGTTTTTAAAAGTCTGGTTTTCCCACATAACACATAATTCCAACTTTTCTGTCACTCCATTTCCTCGTATGTAAAATGAAAATAATAATAATACCTATCTTTTTAGGACTGTTGAAGAATCAAATGTGTTACTATATGTAGTGTGTTTTCAACAGTTCCTGCCATATAGCAAATACCATAAAAATATTAGGGACTTAACTGGTAGTTTGGCTGGTTATAGTATTTTAGTTTGGAAAACATCTACCTGTTCCTTTTGAATTTTGAAGGAAGTTACCCATTTTTTAGCTGAGATTTTAGAATGTTATTGAATTCCATTTCCATTATAATTCTGAGTCCTTCTTTGTATTCATTGCCCTTTCTCTTAAAAGTTTCTTTAGATTTTTCTTCCCCTGCCCCCAATATTTTGAAATTCAGAAAGATGTTCTTTGGCATGAGCCTTCCTTCAACCATTGTGATAGATACATGAGTCTCCATGAAATCTGGAAATGTATGTGCTCTATTTCTGAGAAATTGAATTATTATTTTGATTATTTTCTTTCCTCCATGTTTATTCTTCACACTCTCTGCAACTTCTACTATCAGGATATTAATCTTCTAAGACTGATTCTTAAATTTCTCATCTTTTCTTTCTAATTTTTTATGTCTTTTCTATTCACTTTCTATTCTGAAATGCTTAGTCCACCTTATTATATGATCCTCAATATAAGCATGGGACTTAGTCCCTGGTATACAGTGAGTGCTAAAGAAATCACAGCTTTCTCCTCTTCTCCTCTTTCTCTCTCTTTCTCCTTTTCTTCTGCTGTTGCTTCTTTTTCTTCTACTTTAGTATTACTACTTCCTAAGCAATATATTCAATATTATGGGTTTTTGATTAAACCTGGGTTCTGCAACCTCTCTCTGCATGTAATATATGTGGACCTCTGTCCTCCATCCAGGGAAATATTAAACAATGTAGAAGTGAACCAGAAAGGTTTTTGTAAACTATCATTTACTAAACACCCACTCTGTGTCAGAGAGTCTGTTAAATTGGCTTCCTCTAAAGCATGTAACAGTCACAAAAACCTTTAATGTAACTTTAGTCTTAAATAATTTTAGAAATAAGGACATCAAGGTGCAGGGATATGGCCAAATTTAGCAAAAATTACAAAATGGGATTTGAATCCTGTTATTTCAGCCTCTAAAACCCATGCCTTAATTTCTACACAATGCTGCTGTGACACAAACATAAATTCCAAAAAGGGCTGTCAGTACTGTGGAGGGAAACCCAGCCCATTAATGGTATCTGGGACACGCTAGGCAAATGCTAGTTAAAAAGTGTGGGCAATGCACACCTTTTATGTAACTGCTGTGTACATGTCCCATAGCAAATGCGGTCTCCTGATGTGTACAGGTGGCCTGGCTTCTGAGCCCTTGTGATTGCCCAGCTTCTCCAGCACAGCTTTGACAATGGAATGTAGCAAAATGACTTCTCCTGGCTGAAATTCTCACCAGGGAAGGACAAAGGAAGATACAAACTTGTTTCACTCAGGTACAGGGATTTTTCATTTTGGTGAGCACAGAGGAAATTGAATGTGGTGGTAAAAAAAAGGCCTGGTGGCTGTATAGTCTATACTAGTCCTCCCTGTGGCTAATGATGTATTTGAAATGTATTTTCTTCCATGTGGGAGAGTGACGTACTTTAATGCAAATTCTCCCTCCTTGACCTCCCAATGACTTTCCATCAAATGAAATAATCTTTTTGTTGTGATTTATAATGCATGCATGCCATGACTTACAACTGTGGGGAGTTTTCATTCACTGATCTATCCATCACCCCATTTACTCCATAACTTTTAGGTTGAACCAAATGAAATTTCATATACTCAACTGTGTATGACCTGGGGAATGGTAATCTCATAGGGTTCAAAATAAAACTTACTGAATTCTGAATAAAAGTAACTGTGAGAGATTAAAAAATTATTAGATGTAAGTATAGATAATTTGAACAAGAAGATTATATGTTTCTCCATATGTACAACAAATCTTTGTTGAGTGCTTACTGTGCCTTGGGTTCTGAGGATACAGTGCTAAACAAAATAAATGTAGCCTTACTTACATGGATGTCCAAATCTTTTGGAAGAATGAAAATATACTTAAGACACTATAGCATAAGAAAGAAGAAATTGCCCTAAAGTAATAATGGAATTCAAAAGAGAATGATATGTCTTTCTAATGGAATTTAGAATGCATTTTATGGGAAAGGGGTATCCAGCTGGTCCTTGAACATTGGATAGGATTTAGTGAGGAAGGACACACCAGTTGAAAGGAATTGTAAATATGCCTAGGTAGGTGTTCAGTTATTAAGGGACACAGTATGAGTCTTGCGCATAAATTGTTCCCAGTTGGTCAGGGAGGCAAAATATAAAGAATTTTCATCCAAGGGAGAAGAATATGTGAGTTCACTGTAGGTATGTACATATTTGTTTTTCTTTATGCAAAAGGAGTAATTCACTGTGACTGCAGAAATCAGGAAGGGCTTCTCAGTCAAGGTTTTATCTGTTTTGCTTAGGAAGAAGAATATAATGTACATGGATGGATAATGGAGGAAAGTATCTCTAAGTTGAAGGAAGGCCAGTAGAGAAGGCATGGCAGTAAAGGAGTACATGGCATATTTGAGAGACATGACGATGGTCTGATGAGTCTGGAGATCATACATGATAGAGATGAGGCTATTCATAAATACTAGATTAAAGGAGAGGTTTAATAGCTGTATGGAGCAATTTGTGTTATATTCACTGTGGCATTACTGAAAATATATGAAAGGAAGCTACTTTTTCCTACAAGAGCTAAGACCAGAACTAAAGGAAGATGTACTGGCCAGATCATTATTTTCTTGTATTAAAATTCAATGGCATTCAATATGAAATAGTAGAAAGAAAAGTGAACTTGGAGCTAAAAGATATGGGCCAATTGATTAATGCCTCTGAAGCTTCTTTTCTTCAAACTCCTCAAAAGAATTAGTGATTCCTTTGTCTAATTCACAAGGCCATTGTCAAAAATATATTCAAGATAATGATGATTATCTCCTTCAGACAAATGTCAAAGCCTGATTGTGATGTAGCATTTTGAAGGAGTCCATTTAACCTAGCATGAATATCATTGAAGTGAATGCCTCTTAGTAGCCAGCCAGTCACCACCCAGGTTCACAGAGGGTATTGATCAAGGGTGTATCATCTGTGGCCACAATCAAATCTCTCCTTCAATCCATAAATGCTGTCATGGCTGAGTGTTGTCCTCAAAACTTCCCCAGTAGGAGGAGACGATAAGGACAACAACACAGTCATGTTCTGCTGAGACTCCTCTTAGTTCTTTATATGGACTTTGCCAGAAGTTTCTTAGTCATTGCACCATGTGGGGCAGACAAGGTGAAGATACCCTCACAGTCAGTGGGCAAAGAGAGACGATGAAATGGAGCCTAGTAAACTTCAACGCAATTACTTGGAAAAACATTCATCTGGAATCTAGAGGACTTGATACTTAGTCCAATTCTGACTTCAAAGCTCTGCACTTAGAGTTTGTTCTTTTTCCTCTTCCTCCTTCTCTTAGCTGTAAGTTTTGGAATACTTACTTGCACCATCTTTTAAGGAAGGTAACTTCAAAAATCTTAATTGTCCAGGACTTACCATTTTGCAAAGAGGAAATCTGAGACTCAGAGAGGGGTTAAGTGTTTTGCCCAAAGACAATGAAAGGAGTAAATGACTTTACTAGGATTCATATCTAGCTGGGCCTGACTACAAAGTCAGTCTTCTAATCCTGCTATGCTGCTGCTTATATTTAAAACAAATGAATAACATTGAAATTCACTGACTCTATTTTAATCCACATGTATAATCAAGAAACAATGCTAAGATGTGCAAAACTAAACATTACAGAATCGCTTGGAACAGGAGAAAATAATCAGAAAAGAACATAATTTATAATGCCCATTAATGGGGGATTGATGAAATAAAGTATAATGATTCTATAAAGTGAAATATTACATGGTCCTTAAAAACTGTAAGGTAAGGCTATAATGTTGATATGCAAAGATCCCAGCACTCATTGCTAATTATAACCAAAGCAGAATAATACAAATCATGTGATTTCATTTTATAAAAATGGTATGATACTATATTTGTTTATAAGCTTATAAAAGGAAGGATGTAAAAAAACTGCTAATACCGGTCACTTCTAGGTATAGAGAAACAGAGAGAGACTTACTTTTATTGTGCATCTATTATATATTTTATTGATTTTATTACATGCATAATGTTACTTATGCTTTTTTTGTTTAGAATTAAAATTAGATCGTATACCTTGAGAAAGAGAATATCTAGGATAACTCACAGCCTCCAAATTCCATGTTTGAAATCAGAAACCTAACTTGTTTTAAACAACTCCAGTGCATTTCTGAAGAAGGCTCCCCTGTGGCCAAAATTCGGGGGCACTTGCACATGTGTGAAAAATGTGCATGCGATGTCACTTTCAGAGTGAGAGCTGGATAGGGGAAACTGGTCAAAGGCTGACTCACAGCAGATGGCCTCACAGGTTTCTTGATTTCTGCACACAGAGCATTCTCAGCAAGGTCAAGGGCAGGTAAGAAAGTGATTCATTAAACTTCTGTGGTTGATGTGCACTAGATGTATAAGGCAAGTCAGCATCTTGTACATGCAGATGGGCGCTGCAGCCCTTTGTCTAAAGGACAAAGATTTTTTCAAGTAAGGAACTTGAAAACTGCACGCGTAGGGATGAAGAGCCAACAGTACAGACAGTGGATGCAATAGGAATCCCGTTGTTCAGGCTCAAGTTACCTTTTTTTTTTTGAAAAAAGACATTGTCATTAATAATAGTATTTCTCAGTCTGAGCTTTACTCCGACACACTTGAAGGACTTTAGCTAAAGAACAATGGTAATGTTCTAATTTGTTATTCGTCATTTAGATGGAAGTGGTGTGGTATACTACTTTGTTGATAGCCAGCAAATACTGATCCTCTATCCCCAAGAAGCTTATCATCATATAAACATTTTCTTTTTCTTTTTGGTCAAGCTAAATGGAAATCCATCTCCAAAATTTTTACAGGTAAGATTAATATTAGCTAATGGATCAGGAGAAAGTCTCAATGTCCTGGACAAAAGACATGATAGCCTCTTAGAGTAGTATAAAGTAGCCTTTCATCCAGTTATTTCCCGGATTTACTCATTTTTTTATAGGTGAGTTATGGAAAATTGGAAATATATTTTGATTTTGTATCAAAGTTACCATTTTAGTCTATGTAATAAAATATTTTTGTTTTTCTTTTCCTAACCTGATAACTATGGATAATCTCTAAGACTCATAGATCTGTTTTATGTGTCTCTTTCTTTAATGGTTTCATTTATGACCAAGAATTCCTATGACTCAGAATCTACATTTCTAACTAGATTTCCCAGTATTTCTCCAGGCCTTTACCTTAATTTTCCATAGACTATCTTCTCTCAGATGTCTCGTATTAATCTGAAACATACTTTTTCTTTTCTTTTTTAAAGATTTCTTTATTTGAGAGAGAGAAAAATGCATGAGTGGGGGGAGGGGCAGAGGGAGAGAATCTAAAGCAGACTCCCCGCTGAGCACAGAGCCTGACTCAGGGTTTATCTCACAACCCTGAGATCATGACATGAGCCAGAACCAAGAGTTTGATGCTCAACAGACTGAGCAGCCCAGGCGTCCCAACCATTAATTATTTTAAAATCAGCATGTCTTTAGTTGAACTTTTATGAACTTAAAAATTTGGTTTGTACTATATACTTGACATATTACTTCACAAAATGTGTGGCCATGATATTTTGAACATCGGTACAGCTCTCTTCTTGACTTTAAGCTCCTCTGGTGATGAGACATTTATTCTTTTCTCTCCTTTATTGCAATGGTTTTGCCCACCATCATTGTCCAACGCCTCTAACCCAGGGGCATGCATAGTGACTAGACAAATTTACATATATTCTATAAAATAGATCCTCAAAGCCTGGGTACAATACCAAAGCACCCCTATGTTCAAGTTCCATAAATACTTGAAGAAAATCATCATTTGGTGGACCCACATATTCTCAACATATGATGATATTAAATTTTAAAGATAATATATTGGCATGTTATTATTTTATGAGCACAGGAGGAAAGAACACATTTTTCTTTGAACTGCCAGTTGTCTTAGGCAATTTTTACCTAATTTATTTTGCTACTTTTCTCCTAAATGAAAGTGGCACAATTATTTCTTAAAATACTACAGATCGGGGCATCTGGGTGGCTCAGTCATTAAGCATCTGCCTTCGGCTCAGGTCCTGATCCCAGGGTCCTGGGATCGAGCCCCACATCGGGCTCCCTGCTCAGGGGGGAGCCTGCTTCCCCCCCGCCCCTCCTCTCTCCCTCTGCAACCCCCACTCCTGTGTGTGCTCTCTTTCTTGCTCTGTTCTCTCTTTCAAATAAATAAATAAAATCTTAAAAAAAAAAAAAAAGAATTGTGAGCCCCATAATGGGTAACCAGAGACATGACAACTAGACTAGTAAGTCTCTCTGGACAAATAACATATGCCTGACCATTCTTCTATCCCCTAGTCCCTGTAGGCCACTTTTCCTGATGTTATTGTTTTAATTGATGTATAATTAACATACAATATTATATTAGTTTCAGGGATACAACATATTGATTCAACAATTCTATACATTACTGAGTGCATACCATGATAAATGTGGTTACCATTTATCACCATACGATGCTGATATTATTATGAGATTATTGATTATATTCCCTATGCTGTACTTTTCATTTTATGACTTATTTTATCAAGGGAAATTTGCACCCCTTAATCCTCTTTATTTAACCCCCCCCACCTACCTTCGCCTGGCTTTTATGAGAATCTCTCTAATTCCTAACTTCAAAGTGTCTTTGTACTTTATATGTGTTGAACATATTTACTTGTCTTCTTCTTTACGCCCTGAAGGCCTATAGTTTATTCTCTCTAATTTGTTCATTCTGAGGCTCTTAGCATATATTGGTTGCCCTTTTCTTTATTCAACTAATGCAAGACTTGTGAATCATGATTATGCTATCTATAGGGGATGGTTTGTAAACCCCTTCCCTGAAGAAGGCTATTCCAATGCTTTGTTGGTTTAATGACACAGGGCATTAATACATAAAATAGGCATATTTGAAAAAAGAAAATTTATTTTTAAAGTTTTTTTATGAAGGTAAGTAAGAGGTGTGGAAGCTACTAAGAATACTTTAAAAGTATATTAAAGATACTTTATTCCTAATTATAGAAGTATTTGTATTTGTAATAGATGAAGTGAAAAGTACATAAAAGCACAAAGAAGTTGAAAATGACCAACATCTCTACCAATTAAGTATATACAATTCTATAACATTTTGGCATATCCCACACTTGCTGGTTAAAATCATGAGCTCTATTTTTAGACTATCTTGGTTTGAACCTTTGTTTGTTCACTTCATAAGAGTATAATTTTGGGCAATCTACTTAGCCTCTCTGTGCCTCAGTTTCCTGATTTGTAATAAAGGCAGTAGTAGTAATGACCTATTTATTTGGTTTCTTATGAGAATTAAATCATTTCATACGTACATGGTTTTTCAACCATGTGACTTGTGACTGGTTACATTAATGCAGTTTGTTATCGTTATCAATAATGATGGTGTTACTGTATAATCAACGGACTTGAAAAATTCTGTGCTTTTCTTCCAATTGCTTAAATAAACTCCTTTTAATAGTTAGCAGTCCATTTTTGAACTGAGTAGTTTTATTGGTAGAAACTAACAAAGCTTAGTGAGTATTTCTTTATAATCGATTTTTTTTGAGCCCCTCGAACTTGGAAACAACAATAACAAATACATTATTTCTTAAAAATTTTTGAGGAACACCTGCTTTGCTGTTGGGCATGTGTGGTTGAGTCTTTCAAATTTGAGTAAGGTGAGACATCTAATAATTCAAATATTTTTAAACTTCTCCTTTTGGACTTAAACCATCACAACAAAAAAGGCCATTTCTTTTCTTTGACCATTAAACTTCTTTCCCACTAGCCCACATGTCTGCTTATCTTGCATACCTAACATCATTCTTGAGAAATAAACTTCAATCATACAGAAAAACCTTATTTCATTCTTTTACTTCTTCTTGGAAGCATCTCTGTGGATTTTATAATTATTTAAATGTATAAAAATAATGAAAGATGTCACTTTTTCCCCAGGATTCAAATTAAACAAGTGCTAGCATAGGGCTGAGACTAGAATATCTTTGGCCACATGTTGGAGAAGTAGCAAAAATTTTGCAGTTTATTACCTAATGCTTGATTCTTATAGTTATGTAAGTGTAAACTCTGAAAGTGTTAAGAGCTTCAGAGAGAGCCTTTCTACCAGCTAGAACAAATCTCATGAGATTGCATGGCTTTACCTCCATGAATTGAATCATCACATTCCATTTGAATATTAATACAAACAAGCCAGACTAGCCAGTTTAATATCTAGGAGACCTTACTGAACCCAATTCATTCTCTGTCCCAGAAGGAAGAGAAGGGAGTCTAGCATGAGAAGATCATTTCTCTTAATGAGGCATCTTTATTTCCCCTCCTGTACCATCCACCTGTGGATCTCACTGAATTAACAGAGGGACTTCATGAAATTCAAGTGGGTTTCATTACAAAAGGTAAATTCCCTGATTATTCACTTTCTAAATAATTTTTTGACTAGAACATAATCTTTCCATTGGTTGTGAACCTTTTGTGCAAATAATGTTTCTTCTAAGTGTTTCTGATGGTTATTTTATGGAAACCAGGGCAAAGTTGCATCTAGTACACATGAAGTGCCCATGGGTAGGGGATTATGCATTCCAGCAGCTCTAGGTCTGGTTCATATTCTATAGGTTCAGAAGCAATTCTATTTCTCCATATTTTCAGAAGCAACACATCTTGGACTCCCAAGACATAAAAACACATGGGAGAAATTAACTGATTCAATAGAATAACTTCATAATTTTTTAAATGTGAAAGACTCAGAAAAAGTACTTACTATGGGAGATTGCTGTAAAATCATTAGAGTTTATTACCAACATCATACAATGCTCTCTTAAACCAGGGGATTTTGCTTTATTACCCAAAAGTAGCCACATACACTTTTATTCCCTCATAACAGGATGTTCATGGTAGGGAAGATCTTTAAATAATCCTTACCTGGAAAGGAAAACAAAAGGGCTCACAGCCTTTCATCAAATGGGCCCTGAGTGACAAAATACAGCTCAAACTGTGGTAATTTTCCAAACAAATCAAGACCTCTGATTAAATAAGTTGGGCCTTAGGCTTCCTGCGATTCTAAAGACTATCAATAGAAACATTGTGGCACAGTCTTATTAGACTCATTGGAGCTATAATTAACCATTGGAGAGAAACAAAAATGTAAAAAAAAATCCATTATGATTAATTTTCACAGGATGTCTTGGAAACCTTACAGGAAGAATTAGTAGTCTGCCTATTTATAATTAACAGATCGCAAACACTAATGCATTTTCCCAACAGGGACTATTTAAATGGAAAGCTTTGTTGATGTGAGACTTAAATACATAGGCTTGAGTCCCTGAAAGATGTGTTTTACAGAGATTTTAGGATGATACAGTATGTTCTCTTGATTGGAGGTTCTTGTCATTGCTCTTATTTGAAGTTGTCATAAGAGAGAATCCCCTTGGCTTTCTTTGGCTTAGACAAGCATGTGCAAAGTGAGGACTTGGGATCTCATGTTCACTTCGGAGAGAATCCTGCAGCCAGTGCAGACACAGCAGGAAGGAATTAGCTCCTTGTTAAGTGTTAGAGTCCAGTTCCTAACACATTTATATTTGGACTTTTGTGATCATCTCAGCCAATCAAAATTGACAGAGGAACACAAATTTGTATACATGGGATTAGGTAATTGTCATAGAAATCTAAGTATTTGAGCTGTAATAGGTGTAATAAGGTGTTAATGTCTCTCTAGGGCTATAAGGAAATAAAACCATATTTTACAACAATTCTAATTTGTAAATAATAACTTCAAAGGGGAAGTCATTGGGCAAAAATTGCTAATGTAATAAATTTGCCCCTGCCTCTAATCTTGTCCAGACCACTTGTGGCATATCCATTCTAGATAAACCCTCTAGTTTTGTTATTCCATATCATAAATTCCTTCAATGACAACCACTGCTTTCTTTATCATATGGTCAAGAGCCATTGTAATCTAGCCACCTCTAATGGATATTATCTTAATCCTTTATATTTTCTAATAGTGCTTCAATTTTATAAGTTACCTAAAATTTCAGGACCTTCCTATATTGTTTCTTCCTATCTTTGCTATTTTCGATCTCAAAAAATTCTTGCTCAACCTTTAAATTCCTTAAATACGTCAGGGACATATATAACTCTTACTTGAATCTGTTTTGGCCTATCCTTGCCTGTTGCTGCCTCTTGGGTTAATAATGTATCCCATATCCATGCTAATATGACATTTAGTATGTGGCTCTATTATCATGTCTATAAATTTGTACTGTAACACTTGGTGGACATGGATTATGTGTTCCCAATACCCAGAGAATGTCTGTCCCATACATTTCGTCACTTCTGAGGGTATCTGACTCAGTAAATGTTGAATAAGAAGACTTGTCAATGTATTTAGTTGACGCGTATATAGTATACTTGTTTATTTCATCTTGTGAAAACATTTGTATATTTTCTATGCTCCCATTTAACATGGACTCAACAAAGAATAGGGCTTTTTTCTGAATTGAAACTTGAGCTAACAAGTGGCAGCTAAATTCTAGAAATATATCTGAATTACAGAGGAGTAGAGTAACCTTATTTTAAAAGTCTCATTGACTTAGTGAGCATGCCAATTAATAGAGAGAGAGAAGAGAGATGAAAGATGTATTCAAGAATTTGCTAAAGTAAAATTACAACCTTGCATTTTTATTGTACTGCAGCTGAAGAGTATGTAAATTAGGATAGGGAGAAGCCCAAACCACTTTAGATATTGGTGTGTAGTGGACCATGTACATTTTGGATGACACAGACTAATTATCAATGAGGAGAGACTAAACTGATTGCTGGCTCATACCTTACCTAAAGTAAACATTGTATTTGTTACAACAGAAGTTTAATTTTTTTTCAGTCTCTTTACTAGACTGAATTATTTATAGTCATAGATATTAAATAATGAAAGAGGATGGTCTAAGATTTCAAACTTGATTTCTTTCATTTTCTTACCTGTGAACCCCACTAATCCGTGAGCTTATAATTTGCTTTTATTTTGTTTTTGATTTGCATTTTTAAAAGACATGTTCCTCTCAGATTACCTTTTTCATATCTAAATAGGTATCATATATCCATGGTATTTTAGAAGATTTGAAGAGAGGAACATTATAAGTTAACTATTTTCTTTTTTTAACTTTTAGAGAAACTCTCATTGTAGGGCCTTACAGGTCACAGAACAAAATTAGAGGCAAAAAAAAAAAAAGAAAAATGAGAAAAGTTATATCTTTCCTCATTAATTCGATTCCTAACTGTAATAGCAATATCAATCAAGCTGCCTGCTAGTAAATATGGTATCCTTGGTAGATTTTTTCATATTTGATTGTGATGACATTTTTATTGCATGAAAATGTGGACAGCTTAAACATTTGCAGCAAGTATTCAGGTCCCATTTGTCCTCAGAGATAAGCAAGACTGCAAATCTTGGAGCATCAAAGTGTATTCAGATGACCCAGCAAGTCAGAGGCAAAAGACTTCATAAGGGAGAAAGGAGGAGAAACAAATGTTCAGTTGCTTGATTAAAATTGAATATACATCCCACTACTTTGAATGCATCCTGGGGAAAAGTAGATCCCCACACCTCTTAGGGATGTGCATGGGGAAGCACCCTTTGGGATAACCTGAGGACTCTGGAGTGAAGCCCATCGACAGAGAACACAGAAATTGGATTCAAATTAAGCTTTGAGTGGCTATGTGAACTTCCACAAGTTATATAACATCTCTAGTTAATTTTCTCATTTGTAGGAGCCTGGGTGGCTCAGTCAGTTAAGTGTCTGACTCTTGATTTCGGCTCATGTCATGATCTCAGGGTCATGAGTCGAGACCCGTGTCAGGCTCTGCTCTGAGCGTGGAGCCTGCCTAGGATTCTCTCTTTCCTTCTCCCTCTGCCCCTCCGTGCTCTCTCTTTCTCTCTCTCTCTCTCTCTCAAAAAAAAAAAAAGAAGAAAAGAAAAGAAAAAAGCTGCTTATGGGTGGGGTGAAAACCTTGCTTATCTTAAAATTTTTTTTTTCTCATTTGTAAAATGGAAATAGGATTACCTGTCTCACTAGGTTGTAAGAGATAAATGAGATAACATATAAAGTATAAAGACAGTGTTTTTCATGTTATAAGATGAGATAGAGATAGAGATAGAGATAGAGATAGAGAGATCTATCTAGATCAATCAATAATAGATTGATCAATCAATGTATATATGGGTCTCTTTTCTTCCATGGAAAGAGCTCAGTGCCCTGAGCTGGCTACTGTAATTTGTCCTCCTCCTTCACTCCACTCATCCCTTCTTTGAAATCCCACATGTAAAAAATCATAATGTGATCATTTAGGGAAACAGAAAAAACTGGTTTGACTTCACGCTCAAGTAGTTCCAATCCCTGTTGCAGGGTCCTTTTTGTTTTTAAGAAAAAGCTAAATTATGTGCCTCTCATCAAATCTTTGTAAATTGCCAAATTGACTTCCTGATCAAGATGACAGATTAAACCGTGCTTTTTTACCTCCTTCCCGTTTATGTTGAAATGACAGTATGCTGGTAAAGGAAGAATAGATCTACAACACAGATCAACATCAGAGAGCGTGCCATTAACAGTCCAGATATTTTAAAGAATTTTGTAAGTAGGAGAGATCATGGAATCACATGGATGGGTAAACCAGAACAGAGAAATTGCCGCTGTGGATTGTGGTGGAGAAGAGCCATTCTTTCCCACTTAACTGCAGAGAGCCTTCTAGCTTGGTGTCAGCAAGTGCAAAGAGCCAGAGTGAGGTGTGGTGATAGACCTTTGTATTATTCACTAAAGAACTGTACAGTCAACAGCAAGACCAGTCAGATCCTTTCTTTCCTCCCTTTTCCCCTCTGTTCCTCCTCCTGACCCCATTCAACAATGATTGCAGAGCACTGGGTCAGAAAGGATTTTGTAATCCAGAGAAAATATTTAAATTTCTCTAAAGAAACTGAGGAATATGGAAGGGTCAGGGTTTGTTTCTCAGTGTTCATGCTGGCATCTGAAGGAGAAGCCCAGCAGAGACTGAGGCATGGAAGGAAATACTCTAAGGCTCTTCAATGCCAAGTAAAAGCCTCCTCATTTTGATACAGCAGTGAGGGCCTCATATGGCCTTTCGGCCCCCCTGCCATCAATGGTAGTACCGACATTTCTGTATAAGAGAAACAGCGGGAGTCATCTCAGTTCAAGGAAGGACCCACACAACCTTGACTTGGAGCTAGTTTTGCATGATGAGTGCCCAGTTTTGACTTAGATTGTTTGCTAATTACAGATGGTCTGGGGGGGAATCCTAATGGAGATTTGGGAATGTGTCCTGCAGTTACATTGCCATAGCAAGCATGTTGTGTCTTTGACATGTATGTTTATTTGGGGTGGCTAAGAAAATAGTAATGAAAGTTATGGCATGTGGAAAGTAAAATAACCCCAAATTTCTCCCTGTTGATCCCAATTACCTACACAAATGCTTCCAGGTAACAAAGCTTTACTTCAGAGTTTATGATAAGTTCTTCTATTCAGGGCAGAAGTCAGCTGGGGTAGATATCAGCTTTTGTTAACAACAACAAAAAAATTCAGGAAGGCATTTAATATACATTCACATCTCACAAATCTGCACATTAGTTGGGGTGTCTGTGATTCAGGTTCAGGGTCTATAACAGCAGTTGTGGTGGCTCTAAACCTCAGGTCTATTTGTGGAGCCCAAGGACTGTGTCTAGTCAGGATATTTTCTTCTCATGATGAAGGCATAAGCAAAGATGACAAACTCAACTGCAGAGGCTATTTCAAGCACGTGCTCAAGTCATTTCCACTAACATCTCAATGGCCAAAGCAAGTCATAAAGTCAAACCTAAAGTCAGCAGTTGGAAAAGTTTACTCAGTACACCATGAGGCTGTTACAGGGGTGCACATGTAGGAAACAATTCCAGGAGAATGGATATTTCTAGCCAATAATTCAATTCATCACAGCAAAAGAGACAAAACTCACATTTGACACTAAATCAACTTTCAGAAACATTTAATTTGATCCTTCATCCTTCACATAAGTTTGTATCTAGAGATCAACATTTTAGAAAAATTAATAGGAAAGAAAGGAATAGGAAAGACACCAGCATTCATATAATTTGGTGGAAGTCACTGGATTCTATAGGAATGATTACAAACAAACCTGATTTCCTTTGGAAGTGCCTTTCTTCTTAACTCATTTTCTTTCCACCAATGTCTACTCCTCCTCTACTCTACACATGGCAGTGTGCAATAGGAGGGTAATGCATGATGGAAGGATTTGCATAAAGGTTGAAGTGAAATTTGCATTGTCCTAGATGTACACAGTCAATTTTGGACAGAACGTGATAAATCATTTGGGATTTAATGAAAAATATCTGAATAGGATCTGAAGCTATTTTCCTAGGAACAGTTGAAATTGTATTGTCTTGAGTCATTTGATAAGAGCACCTTCCTCCATCCCACTAAAGGATAGTGGGTAGTCTTGGAGCTTTCAGTGAGCACTTGTTTTCCATCTCAAGTGAAGATTGCTGGATGGTATCTGTGCCCAGTGTACAAATGCATTTTTTAAAGAGATTGTACAGTGACAAGAAAACATTTTAAATTGTATATTTTGAAAAAGAGGAAATGGTGATTATGGGTCATTTCTCTAATAAACTATACCAAGAGATGCCATTTCAGAGATATCGATAAGATCGCTAATAATACCCTTTAGAAATATCATTCCTCTTAAAGTAAAAGTCAAATTAACTGTTAAATAATTTATGATAGTTGGAATCTAATGAAAAGGACTTGCAAATTATGAGACTGGAAGTTTAAAAGTTGAAGGACACGCTGTAACTACAGGAACATGATGGGGCTGGAATTCACACCCAGTTTTTGTTATTACTCATACATCTCATCTGACATTAACAGAATTTAGCCTGTCAATCACAGAATTGTATTCATTCTTGGGCACCATCTCTTATCTTATCCAGACAGAAATGTGTTAATTAGCATAACAACATAGATTGTGTAACTGTGTGATAATTATAAAATTGTAGCTGATTTCACTAAATTCTAAGTACAAATATATTATCGTCGCAATTAATGGGGAGACTCATCATTTTTAAACTTGACAGGTATTTTCTTTAAATGTTCTTTTTGTGCAAGGTGAACATAACCCTCATTTTTTAAAATCTCAAATAGCCAAATTTCATTCCTCCCTTCCTTGTTCCTTTCTACCTTCTTTCCCTTCTTCCTTCCCTGCTTTTGTCTTCCCTCCTGTTCTTAGTTTCTCCTTTCTAATTTATTGAAACATCTAAAAACCATATACTGTTTTATTCCCTTTTCAGCCTAGAGATCAGCGGTACTGTAGACACTGCCTAAGGGTGTTGAGTTGTGAAACATTCACTATGACTGTCATATGGAATAGACTGCAGCATGTACTATTATAGACCAGACCTTTCAAGTTAATCTACTTTATTTAAAGCCAACACATATATTTCTGTAACAAAAATAATCTGCCAGCAATCAAAACAAGAACAAGGGAGAGACAAAATGGGAGTGGTTGTGAGACATGAATGAGTTTTATGAAAAACACTTAAAATGGTTTTCAGAAATGTTACTATTATTGCTTGATTAATTATAGCAGAAAAAATGAGATCTAAGTCAGTTCATTTCTACCGCATATTGACTGTTTGGTGTTTGCTTTCCCAGTCCAGTATAACACTGAGCACCATAGCAGCGTGATGAGAAGCAGGGCGGAGTTTTATTAGAAAAGGCATGTTTCCTTGGCCCCTTGACCCACTTTATAACAGGATTCAACTCTTCAACCTTCTCTTGGGTAAACCTGGGCAGTTGCTTAGTGACTGCTTGCCAGGTGCTTAAAGGTTTCAGATGAGATGTGAAGGGGGTGCTTTGCTGTTTCTAAATTTCTCTGGGGGACATGGAGGTAGACATTGAGACTGAGGTAGAGGTCCAAGAGAACAAAGTATTAAATAAATATAATGCATTGGATTTGACTTTAGTGAATACAGATCTGTTTAGGTTTATCTTTAACCGATCAGAATCTTGATAAACATTTCTTCTTTGAACTAAGAGATAACTTGAAATGACAATACATGCAGATCAGCTTGGTTAAAATTTTAGCATTATCTGTCCAGTGAATGTTGTGCTAGCAACTTGCTTGTAAGATCCTTCTTTCAAGAATATGGTTTTGTCCCATTTTACAAAATAATTCTGGAACTCAACTTTCAGAATTACCTTTAGAATTGATTTACAAGACATATAAAAACATGGGGTGTCTGGGTGACTCAATCAGATAAGCATCCCAGGGTTCTGGGAAGGAGCCCCTGCTTCAGGATCCTTGCTCAGTAGTCTGCTTCTCCCTCTCCCTCTGCCCCTCCCTCCCACCCCCACTCGGGCTCTCTCTCACTTGCTCTCTCTCAAATAAATAAAATCTTAAAAAAAAAGAAAAAAAAACAAGACTTATAAAAACATATTTTATTACCCTAAGATTGGAACATACTCTGAACTCAAATGAATTTACCCAGTTTGAACACTTACCTTCCTCATTCATTAGTCTTAGATTGTTGGGTGATTCTCCAAATTCAAATTTTCCCCTAATATAATATTAAAGGTAATACCATATATCATTTTCACATAGAATTCCAAAAATGTTGTAACCAAGAGTAGAATTTCTGGAGAAAGAAGATAATTTCCACAGTAGTTTTGTTAAGAAAAGAAAAATAAGGTAGTGCTCCTTTGAACAAGTAAAATCTTGTAAGATTATTGAACAACTTGGAAACTCACACCTTCTGTATAGACTTATAAATTTGTTTCCGTGATACAGCATTTTGTACAATTATTTAAACTTTGGTGCCATTTAAGCAAAGATCATTGTTAATAGCAGAATTTTAAGGTATGGAGTTTGATCAGCATTCCTATTTATGATTTTGAAACGATAATAGGTAATTTGAGGATAACGGTCTTCATTGTAACAAAATGGTTAAGTTAATGTCTAAAATAATTTCTGATAAAAGTAGGAGCACCTGGATGGCTCAGTTTGTTAAGCATCTGCCTTTGGTTCATGTCATGTTCTCAGGGTCCTGGGATCTAGCCCCGTGTTGGGCTCCCTGCTCAGCAGGGAGTCTGCTTCTCTCCCTCCCTCTGCTGCTCCCCCTGCTGTCTCTCTCTCTCTTTCTCTCTGTCAAATAAATAAATAAAATCTTTTAAAAATTTTTGAACAGCAAACCAGTGAACAGCAAAACTAGCTAGGTGAGTGTGTGTGTGTGTGTGTGTGTGTGTGTAAAACTCTTTGCTGTAATTGACAATACTGAAATCATATCTAATGAATAGGAATAATATACCCAGCTTTATAAAAGATGCACAAATCTATTCATAGTCTTTGTCACAAGGAACACAGTAACAAAGGCTCTAAATAAATTGGTATTATAATTTGTTTGCCCAAACTCAGCCTTCTTGAACTGAATCTTGTGACGATTACTAATTGCAATAAGATACCCTAAAGAAAGAAAGTTTGAGATTGAAGTTGGTAATATTAGATTTACTTGGGCATGTTAGTCTTATTCAAGTCATTTTGCCACTGCTAATAAAGATGCTATGACTTAAAAACAAAAATGAGACTGTGGTTTGGTGAGGTGAGGTGTGAGCCAGAGAGCAAGAGGTCATGTGACAATCATTCTCTTCTATCTGCCTTGAGATGCCCCAGAACAGAGCTTGAAGCAGAAGTCAGACATACATAACATAATAAAATTAAATTAAAAAAAAAATAAAGTCATAAAAAATTTGTTAAAAAAAAAGAAGTCTGAATAAATGCAGCAACACACATTCAGAGCTGTGCCAGGGGGCAGTAGTCGTTGTTCCCAGGGATTCAATCTTTTTTTTTTTTTTTTATGTTATGTTAATCACCATATCAGGGATTCAATCTTAAAACAGGGGACCTGACAAAATGTTACTGAGGTGTGGTAAAAGGTGTCTGCAAGTAAATATGCCAAAAATATAATTAAGGGAAATTAAAGTGTTTATTAATGAAACAAATTGAAAAGCTGACAGCAGGAAAATAGGGTTGGGAGGCTGTTGTTTGGAAGCAAAATCAGTAATGCCCATTTTAAAGAATAAAAAATGGTTAGGCACGCAGGCTTTTGGCTGGAATAAATGAAAGTAAAGGATTGTAAATCAATAATGCAATGAAGGGGGCAGAAAGCTAATGGTTCTTTTGTTTCAAATTGTAAATGGCATTTTTGTATTTCACTGTAAACCTTAAGTTATGGCTTTGTCTATGACAGTATAGAAAGCCTGCCGTTTCACTTTCCTGACTATAACAATCTGTATCAAAACTTGACTTTATTTACTCTGCATTTAGGTACATTTAGGTATGAACTAAGAGTTACAGCATTTTTTAGCATAGGGAGAATGACTTTCTCAAGATAAAATTTTCACCTTCAATGATTAGTGTCCAGTACCTAGAGTGAGAGACATAAAGGACAAAATTTATAAATAAGAATATTAGCAAGAGGTAAAAACTAAAATATCTTAAGATATTTTGCTCTGCTGAGAAGTCATATCCATTATGGTTATCCTTTGTGTTTCTAGGTCTAGGGAATATTATACCAAATCTGAAAAGATATCCTTATGCTAAATGTGAGGTTGTATTATTTGGAAAGCTTCCCAAATTTGAAAAAGGTCAAGAAGCCAATCCCGAACTAAATTAGAGAACACAGAATGTCATGCTTCAGTGGACTGTTCTAAAGTGAGGGCTTGGGCGCCTGGGTGGCTCAGTTGGTTAAGCGACTTGCCTTCGGCTCAGGTCATGATCCTGGAGTCCTGGGATCGAGTCCCGCATCGGGCTCCCTGCTCGGCAGGGAGTCTGCTTCTCCCTCTGACCCTCCTCCCTCTCATGCTCTCTCTCTCTATCTCATTCTCTCTCAAATAAATAAAAATAAAATCTTAAAAAAAATAAATAAATAAATAAAAAATAAAGTGAGGGCTTGGGGTGTTTCCCGAACCCATTATGAGTTGATGATCAATTGATGACTGATCCTATTTTATATATATTTTTGTCATGTATATACGTATATGTATGTGTGTGTGTGTGTGTATATATATGTATATAAATATATATTCATTTTACAATCTCTCTTTCTTTCACTGTCTCCATTTTTCCCCTTCTTCTCTCCCTTTCCACTCTCTAGACCATTCTACATCCATGAAGTTTTACTGGCAATCTGCATGTTCATTAGTCTTCCTTATATTAAAAAAAAAAAAAAAAAAAAACAAACCTCTAATCAGTTTTCAATTTGGTACCACTCTGATTTCACTGAGTGTTCTTTTACTCTATTCACATTATAAGAACTATATATGAGGGTCAATTTCAAAGAACAGTCTCAAAATGCCATTTGTTATAATGGTGTTTAGGAACAGGACTTTGGTGATGACCCTTTGTATCTATTTTATATATTTAAAATAGGTCAAACAGAAACACTTACCCTCCTGTATGCCATTCATCATTAATGTAGCTCTATTATCTTCCTTGGTATCTTCCCCTTTTCATATTAAATAGCTCTCATCCTCTGAAACTCTCCTGTTAGGAAATTGCTTTATAGTAATCATATCTCTTACCCTTCTCAAGATCTTTTCTATTCTTGCTTTGTCATCTTAGAAATTAGATGAGAAAAATGGAATGTGGTGTATAAAATGAGGGCATCCATTTACCATTATGTTTTGGAATTTTCTTTTTATTCTTATAAATATGGGTCCACAAAGGAATCTGTGGTGCCATAAATGCAGTCAAAACATTGACATTTCTAGGATGATAATAAAAAGGTATCTTATATTAGTAGTTATTGAGAAGCAGAAAATAATTTTTATGTAAGCACATACCACATCTCCTGCCAAAGTATAGTCGACATACCTTTTATTTGATGGATGTCTATGTTTTGAACTTTTTCAGAGTCAGCGTGTTGGAACTGGATATAGACTAGGGAAGGGATCCTATGTAAGCTTTATTTTAAAGATGAAGAAATTGAGCCATTCTGCTAATAAAGATCAATGCTGGATTGCTTAACTCTTAGACCTACACTCTTTCCATCTCATTATATTGATGTCTGTGTTATTGCCATGATAGATTGATATATATATATCTATATGCCTATATATCTATATGCCATGATAGATTGATATATATATATATATATATATATATATATATATATATATATATATATAACCACTTATAATTTAGAAAGGGTTATTTTCTCAGTCAAGTGTTGCATAAGCAACTGACACCATTATAGCTCTAAGGTAGAAGGTGGGAGGAGGTGGTGGAAAGAAAGCAAAATAGCCTTTTGCTTCTAACTATAAATTATCATCTTGACTTTTTCTGATTGACACATTTCCATTTGATCACAGCATTCCATTTGATTAACATCTCTGGATCAGTCTTAAAAATTTGAGAGTCCTTAGTTTTAAGAGCTTGAAGCTTTGGAAATAATTGAGTAATAAGGATGATAATCAAAATGACTCTTTCAATTTATATACATACATACATACATATATACATATATATATATACACCTTTATATATATTATATAAATACAAATTTTTATCAAATTATATATATAATCTGATTCAATTTTCATTGTAACCTAAAGAGATAGAAAAATAATTAAAACCAACTAATTCATTTTTAAGGAAAAGAAAGAAGCTTTGAGACATATTAGTGACTTTCTAAAGTTAGCAATGTTAGTAAATAGTTGAGATGATATATCTGGAATCCATTTTTCCTTGCTTCCCCTGCCTGGGTCTCCTGCTACACCATACCATGTCCCTTTGACTTCTCTTGATGCACCTTAATGTAGCATCATATGTATTATATAACTACAAATTTATATCCATTTGAAAATAGCGACGACTTACATGTAATCGTCACAAGGGTACACTTCACTCTTGGAATGATTCCTAAATGATTATAATTTCAGACCCCACCCACTTTAGCCAATGACCATCCAAAAGTAGCCGCTCTACAATGTAGCACTTCTGTTACACCCAGTGTAACAGAATTTATCATTGTCTCCATGTAAATATCCATGATATTTTTACAAACTGCCTTACTCCTCCAGAAACCAGTATATCTTAACTATATTAGGAAGTTTCAGGGCTATAGGCTCTACTCAGCCTTAATTCCAAGGAAATTTCCTGTTTCTACATTTGTAACTCCATATAATAATACTCCCCATGAAATTTTATTTTAATGTGACCAAGAGAAATGTAAATCTTTCAGCTATCTTGTATTTAGCAAAGACCTAATATCATGAACTTGAAAATATTTTGGACTGGATAATAAGACTAAAAGTTGAACAAATACCAGTAACATTTTATATTGCTCTTTTGTTGTTTTCCTTAATTTATTTCAATTAATTAACTATGTAAGTAATGCAAGTGAAATGTATAAGGCAAGCCATGTATTGTTGAGCAAGCCCATGATTTATTGTCCATCTGTACAAAATAACTCCAAATCATTTTATCAAGTTATTTTCATTCAATTTCTGAGTTCCTGAGTAAAGTAGTAACAATGTTTCCTACAATTTAAGTTTTTCTTATCTCTTATGTTTTTTAAATTCTCCCTGTGAATTTTGTACATTTATTTTTATGTGTATTATTTTCTACATACTCTTTTGGATATTTTTAATTAAAATTTTTAAATTTCATAGCCATTTCCTAAATGGTTATTCTTGTACAGTTCACATACATTTCTGTTAAATTACCTCTATGTGTACTGGGTTGCACAATTCATTCTAGGAGCCAGAGAAAAGGTGGAATGGGTTTAAATATAAGCAGCACTTGCTGACTCTCACCCCTGTTGTAGAGGCACTTGGATGGGACCCAACACAAATCAACATCTAAGTGCACATAGTATACATACATATGAAAGCTCTCTGTCTTCAAATACATATATATATGGCCCTAATTTTACCAGTATCTTTCCTTGTTTTTTTTTTTTTTTTTAAAGATTTTATTTATTTGACAGAGAGAGAGACAGCGAGAGAGGGAACACAAGCAGGGGGAGTGGGAGAGGGAGAAGCAGGCCTCCTGCTGAGCAGGGAGCCCGATGAGGGGCTCGATCCCAGGACCATGGGATCATGACCCGAACCGAAGGCAGACGCTCAACCGACTGAGCCACCCAGGCGCCCCTCTTTCCTTGTTTTTGAGCCAAGCCTTTTACCCTATTAATATGCAAAAACATGTGAGATTAAGTAATGTTTACCTGGGAGTTAAGTCTGCATGGAAATAAGCTCATCATCTTATCTCAAAAAAATAAAGTTTAGTAGGAGATCAGGAGTAAGCCTCAAAAGAAGTTAGTGTAAAAGTTCCAAACATGAGAGGAGGTAAGGGAGGAGAAACAACATAAAACAGAGGCTGAGCAACCTAAAAAAATACACATTTTAGATTACAGGTATGCAACAAGTAGCCAGATTATCCTAGCAAATCTACCTCTCATATCCCCTTCTTTGGCAAAGACCAATGAGTCCTGAACGATATATGTAATTCAAACAAATATCTCCTTTTCCTTTAAAAATCATTAGACTTGTTTTACCCATGTTTGCATATACTACAGCAGAGGAGCAGGCCAGGGTAAGGTGTGTCAAATCTGGATTCTCAAAACTAGCAAAGAGTAGTCTCATGAGCCACATTTGTGCAAGGGAGCAAGTTAACATTATAGTGTCCTTTCTTTCCTATTATAGGAATCCGCAGAATCAAACTCTTGCTTGCTTGACAAACATGCTTAATTTATTGTATTTTGGATATTTTAATATTTGTTAGACCCAGCACATAGTGCAGAATATATCTACATACACATATACACTCTGACACATTTACCTCTTCATCTTCTTTTCTTTAAGTGTATTATCCTAGAATAAAATAACTTTGAAATTCCCAAATGAAATGTGCATGTGTCTTCCATTCCCTCTGTGTGGCTAAGCTCATTTTAAGAAGAATATTGAGATTTCTGCTTCAGCCATAATGAAATAATTGCAATGGATTTATCTTCCTACCATAAACAACTAGAGAATTGGACAAAAATTATAAAACAGCCATTTACAGAAGTTGCAAAACAGGAAATACAGGATTGTGGTCCATGAGAGAGGAGAACAAGATGACTCCTATGAGCAATTTGGATTCACTTTGGGGATGGTATTATAAAAGTACATATCAGTCTTACTGAGTTAAGGAGGAAAAAGATGAATATTTGAGGTTGTTTGAATTAGTAAGGTGGAGGACTGGAGAGGAAAGAATTTTTCAAAGAAGTTCAAGAAATCTGCAGCAGAGTGGTCTCGCATCTGTTGTGGAATATTAAGCCAGCATGAGCAGACTGACGCTGCATGAAGCCAGGCAAAGATTGACCAGCAGTTGTAAACTGAATAATTCCCAGAGCACAAACAGTACTAGAGGCCTATGTGTGACCAGAGAGGGGAGTCTCTCAACACACCTTATAAAGTCTATATAGACATTAGAAGATTGTATCTTAGTGGTAGAGCTAAACACATTCCACACATTCCACATAAAGGATATACTAAATTTGACATAGAGATCCTTAGAAACAAGCCTCCAAAGGACTTGTACCTAGCATATATAAAGAACCCTTACAACTCAAAAATAAAGCGGCAAGCAGTTCAATGAAAAAAAATTGGCAAAGAATTTGAACAGATACTTCATTAAATAAGATGGCCAATAAGCTTATGAAAAAAAATTTCCAGCATCATTAATCACTAGGGATATGCAAATTAAGGGGCACCTGGGTGGCTCAGTTGGTTAAGCATCTAACTCTTGATTTCGGCTCAGGTCATGATCTCAGGTCCTGAGATCAATCCCCGCATTGGGTGCTGAGCATGGAGCCAGCTTAAGATATTCTCTGCCCCCCCTCTCTCAGTCCCTGCCTTAATCTCTCTCTCTCTTAAAAAAAAAAAAGAGGAATATGAAATTAAAACCACAAAGAGATACTGCTACATACCCAGTAGGATGACAAAAATTAAAAAGTAAGTACTGATAATATCAAATGTTCATGAGAATGTGGAATGTGGAGCAATGTTGTTGTAAATATAAAATAGTTTGACCATTTTCAAAGAAAGTGAGGCAGTTTCTTGTAAAGTTAAACTTCTACTTACCATATGAACCAGAAATGTCAAACGTAGGTATTTATACAAGAAAAATGAAAGCATATGTCGACAAAAAGACTTATGTAAATGTTCATAGCAACTTTTAATAGCCTTAAACTGGGAGCAGCCTAAATCTCCATCAATGGATAAATGGATATAGGGATTGCTATACATTCTTACAATGGAATGCTATTTATCAATAAAAGGAACAGACTTACTACATGCACCAATATGAATGCATCTCAAAATTACTATGCTGAATGAAAAAAAACAGGCCCAAAATGATACAAAGCATGTGATTTCATTTATATGGAATTAACAAAAAGTTAAATACAATCTTAGTGTCAGAACCCATAAAATCAGTAGTTGTCTGGGACCAGCGATGAAGTAGGTGATCATCTGCAAAGATACATGAGAGAAAATTATGTTTATTTACTTTTGGAGTAAAGAATATGTTCTATATTTTGATTGTAGTGGCAGTTACATGGATGCATGCATTTTTCAAAACTCATCAAACTGTACATACAAATACAGACATGGTATATTTTAGTTTAAAATTATATCTCAAAAAAGTAAAATTATACTTCAATAAACTTGACTTAAAGAATGTAAAACCTATTAAAATCAGACAAAATAGTAGAAAAAATGTTTCTTCCCCCATTAAAATAGTTTTTGCCTATTGGGAAGAAGGAATGACTTATCTTTGGTCCCATACTTTCATTGATTTTTTTTTTTTTTTTTTTTTTAAAGATTTTTTATTTATTTATCTTGAGAGAGAGAATGGGAGACAGAGAGCATGAGAGGGGGAGGATCAGAGGGAGAAGCAGACTCCCTGCCGAGCAGGGAGCCTGACGTGGGACTCGATCCCGGGACTCCAGGATCATGACCTGAGCCGAAGGCAGTTGCTTAACCAACTGAGCCACCCAGGTGCCCCACTTTCATTGATTTTTGTTCCAAACTAGGGAAATGATTCTTGGACCATTATGAATGGAATAGAACATTTCACTCTTGAGACAAGGTTCTGCTCTGCAAACACATATTAATACTATTAATCTTATTATACCCTAAATAATTATTTTAGAATGAAGAA
Organism: Mirounga leonina; assembly: GCF_011800145.1. Taxonomy (NCBI): domain Eukaryota; kingdom Metazoa; phylum Chordata; class Mammalia; order Carnivora; family Phocidae; genus Mirounga; species Mirounga leonina. The sequence goes on along the minus strand of NW_023270418.1, from coordinate 18,823,121 downwards.
AAACATTGGAAACTGTATAATTGTCTTAGTTTTGTAGTGTCTGAATGATGTCTTACTTAATTTTATCTTGCTCATAAAAGAGCACAAAGAGGAGGAAGGAACTAGTGACAACTTGATTGTACTACATAAACGCCTAGTCTATACCATCAGGGACTTTCAGATCTTTATAAATCATAACAATCATTAGATACCCTAAATCAATATAGTTTTGTTGATTATGTCAGGAAATTGACTATGTTTTGAGTCAAAGTCTCTCTGGTTTGCCAGAAGAATGTGGTTGAGGAATTGATTCTACCTGAAAACCTTACTGGAAAGACAGAAATGTCTCACACTAAGTGATTAAGCCGTAGTTAGGCTTTCATAGAAGTTTATTACTTGAGATCATCCTGGTGCTGCAAAACATGACAAGCCAAGCCGTGCAATGTGATTGTTAACACTTCTCCATGGGCCAAATTGTCAGCCAGTGTTGGCCTGAATTCCTAGGAGAGGTAACCTTCCATGGCTTTCTCCTGCTTCCTTTCCCAAAACTACGAGTGTGGGCAACCCCAGGATCAATCACCACTTGGAAAATGTCTCTATATGCTCTAGAGAAGTCCTAAAATGACAATGATTCATCATCATTAGCTCAATCACTGATCATTTGAACAGCTTATTGGTAGCATATATGAAAATTTAACAAAGTTGTCAGGCGTCAGAAATCAATAAAATGGTAAAACACTCCCAGTTTTTAAAAGGAAGAATGGAAGTTTCTCTACAAATCAGCCCAACACTTACCTCAGGAAGATGGTTGTTTAAATATGGAACCACCTAAGTGTGAAAGAAAACAGAAGCATGGTAGTCTTTCCTAATGCATTATTTTAATATATGGCAGCTGATCAAAAACTGGCTCTTCATTATACCTGAAAAGGTGTTCCCGACAGTGCTCAGTAGTCTAGCGCTATGTGAAAATGTAACTCAGTTTTCTCTGTGAAAGCTAACAAGTATATTTTGCTGAGTGCCTGATATAATGTGATGTATCTTCAGTAGAGTCTGTGAAACTGGTCAGCTTGCTGTCTTCATAAGGAGATCTAGGGCCATATTATCTTTTTAGAAATCCATGTGTAACCAACTTCAACATAAGTTTCAATACCCAGGGTCAACAACAGGAAAGCTGATGCTACGTATATGCTCCCCACTGCCCACTCCCACCATATAGCAGATGAGCAGTCTGGTAAATAGCTTTCTCAAGGTATAACAGCTAATCACAGGCTTCTGCCATGTTATAGGTAGTGTGTTAAATGATTTCTATCCATTTTCTTATTTAATCCTTTAAAAGTATGACGCTGTTACTATTAACATTGCACTTTTAAAGATGAAGACACAGGCTTTAAATGGTGACATTGGCTGCCCAAGGACATGTGGTGAGAAAATGGCAAGGATAGCAGGAAGGGAAAAATGAAGGGGGGGGAATCGGAGGGGGAGATAAACCATGAGAGACTATGGACTCTGAGAAACAAACTGAGGATTCTAGAGGGGAGGGGGTGGGGGGATGGGTTAGCCTGGTGATGGGTATTAAAGAGGGCACGTTCTGCATGGAGCACTGGGTGTTATACGCAAACATTGAGTCATGGAACACTACATCAAAAACTAATGATGTAATGTATCGTGATTAACATAACATAATAAAAAAAAATGGCAAGGCCCTAATTTGATGCAAGGCTTATCTGAATTCAGAAAATTCACTAGAAACACTGTATCATGTCCTCTACTAGAGTTCATGTTAGTTACTGGCAGAGCCAGAACTACAGCCAAAAGTGATCATACACATATTATCCAAGTGGACTGTGGAATTGGATGAATTTCATGTCATGAAATATTCCATTGTCTTGATAATCTGTGCTACCTCCCAAAAAAGTACATGGCACAGATATTCCCAAATGATGAATGATCCAAGAATAATTTAGCCTTGAAATGCACTTTTATATGTAACATTGAACACTAATGCACATTTTGCTCCAACCAAATGAGTCTGTAAATAATTTACTCTGGCAGAAATGAGTAGTTTAGGTTTTTGCAGTGGTCAGCAAACTTTTTTTTTTGGTAAAGGACCAAATAGTTATGTTTTAGGCTTTGTGAGCCATCTGGTCTCTATTCCAACTACTCAGTTTTCCTTTGTAGGTGTAGACTACAGTAGACACCAGCAGCCATAGACAGTAAGTGTTGCAATTTCCCAATAAAACTTTATTGATGGACACTGACACAAAATTTTCATGTCACTAAATATAATTATTTTGTTTTTTTCAACCATTTAAAAGCATAAAAATAAAAAATAAATAGAAATATAAAAATCATTCTTAGTTCACAAGGTATGCAAAAACAGGTGGCAGGCTGGATTTGACCCAGGAGACATAGCTCGCCAACCCTACTCTACTGCATCACCAATTATATTCTCTCTGCCCTTTATCTAATTTCAGATTAATGCCAGGGGTTGCTCAAAACTCAGTGCTCTTTTTCCCTTCGGCTTCTTGGTTTCTTTTTTATCCTCTGCTTCACCTAACTGCCTTTTTTTCCTTCTTTTACTCTGAGTGCATGCATGTTTTCCAGTTCCCATCTTTCAAAGAAGATAACTCCATTGGTTAGAAGGCCCCATAGTCCAATTGCTTTGAGGCAGTTGACTGATAAAAAAAAAGGAAAGAAAGTCAATAAAAATGTTAATGCTACGAACAATGAGTTGATAAACAGAATATAATAATTTGGACAAAAAGTGGAACTCCAGGCCTAATGACTAGTTTCCTTTCTGATTTAGTGGACCACGGGCACAATATAGATGGGTCATTCACCCAAATATGTACTAAATACCTCTGATGTGTCAAGAACTGGGCTAGGCCCTGAAGGTACAGCATTGAACAAATTTCAGCATGACACCTGGGCTAATTTTAAATAACCATGAAAATTATTACTAAGGTAAAATGTATGAAGGTAAAGTAAATGGTGTTGTGAGAACATGTAACGGGGATATACAACCTAATCTGTGTACTCATGGAAGTCTTCCTTATAGAAATGGCATTTGAACTGAGATTTGAAAGATGCAGAGAAATCAATTAGCAGAGGAGGAGGCAAGAAATCACTGCAGCAGGACAAACCAGCATGGATAAGACATGCTTGAGGCACCATAACCTACTAGTGGAGGTGGAGTGTAGAAACCAAGGGGAAAAGCAGTGTGAGATAAGGTTAAATTGTTATATAGGGACCAAATCATGCAAGGCTTCATAGGCTCTATTAAGACACATGCATTTGGGGGGAAAAATAGCTCTGGTCACTGGTACGTATAGATGGTGAGGTATGTGAGTGTGATGGCTAATTTTATATGTCGACTTGACCTGACCACAGGATGCCCGGATGTTTGGTCAGACATCATTCTGGATGTGACTGTGAGGGTGTTTTTAGATGAGATTGACATTTGAATCAGTAGACTGAGTAAAGCAGATTTCTCTCCCTAAAATACATGGCCTTCTATCAATAAGCTGAAGACCTGAATAAAACAAACAAACAAACAAACTTAGCAAGAGGAAACTTTACCTGCCTGACTGATTGAGCTGAGACATTGGTGTTCTCCTGTCCTGAGACTGGAACTTATATTATTGACTCTACAGTGTTCTCAGGCCTTCAAATGTGGATTAGAACTATATCACTAGCTGTCCTTAATCTCCAGCCTGCCAATGGAGATGTTGGGAATTCTCGGCCTCCATAATCACACAAGCCAATTCCTTATAATAAATCTCTTTATATGTATTAGAATAATATAGGGTAAGGAAAAACATGTAACATTTCTGTTTAAACCTATTGCAAAGAGCAAATATAAGGGATTCAGTTAATAGTTCATTATGGAAGTCCAGACAAGAGGTAATGGTAACTTGGAATTGGTCTTATCAATTGATATGGAAGATAATAGAAATATTCACTAAGTACATAGAAATTAGAATATGAACATACATAGATGATGAATTTAATGGGGTAGGCAGTGGATTAAAGAAAAGGCTAATATTGAGGATGATTCCTGGCTCATGGTTTACAAAACTGGATGATTGGTGTATGATGACTTAAATGGTGAATATATATATGGACTGAGTTTTCTGAGAGATAGGTAGACAGATCATGCTGACATTTTGTACTGAACTGATTTGGATTGAATTTAAAGTATCCTTACTTTAGGTTCCTAAATATCATCTAGGTAGGTAGTTGCTTACATATGGGTTTGAATCTGATGGATAACTTCAGGGTATAGAGATATAATGTTAAGCGCCATTGGCAAATAAGTGGTCAATTGATATGCTATAATGAGATTGCCTACAGAGAGAATATTTAACAAAAAAATAAAAAACATAGAATGGCAGGAGGCTGAACCTTGAGGAACTCATATTTAATGACCTACAAGAAGAGGCAGTGCCTAGAAAAGAGGTAAAAAGTTGCAGCCAGAGTTAATCAGAAGCTTAATGAAGCCAATGTTTCAAGAAGGGAGAGCAGTGAGTAGCATCTGTTGCAAGTGAAGTAAGATGAGGACTAAAGAAAAAAAGTGATATGGAGCTCATTGATGACTTCGATGAAAATTCTTCTGGATGCACAATGGACATAGACTCAAATGCATGAAATTAGGAAATGGGTATAAAGTAATAAAATATATATAATTCTTGAGAGGTTTGGCTGTGAAAAGGAATCAAGAGAAAAGGCAGCAGATGAAGGAATTAACCAATGGTATGATACAATTAAGAGGGAGACAGTGAATATATAAGAGGCAAAGAGATGTTGATTAGCCATGGAGACTGAGCCTTAACTTTTTTTCCGTGATCCTGAATTTTATTGCATGATTTGTGGGTTGGTTGATTATGTGGATGAGTGTTGGTATCAGAAGAAGACAGAAGGAACTTGTTCTTTACATTCAGGTTTTATTCAGATAGTCAAATTGGGGAGTGAAAAATAATCAGGGCCACAAGGTTTTATGTAAGAACCAGGTCGATTCTAGCTTCTATTTTACTGTATACTCCTGAGTCCCAACCTTTTCACCCATCCCACTATCTCAATACCCTTTGCTTCCTTTTCCCCAAACCTTAGAAATCCATGAAACTGTTCATTTCAGTGTCTCACAGTGAAACCTATTAAATACACTGTTTATAAAATGTTGGTTATTAATATAGTAATTCAAGCAGGAAAAAAAAAATCCTTCCTTAGGAAAAAAAATCCCTTAATTTGCCTATGTCTGAAATCATATCATCTATTTCTCCAGTTGAGAAGACATTTAAATTCACTGAACCCCTGCACCAGGAATCCTCCTTCTCCATCCAAATTGCCATCCAAATGGCATAGGAACAGGACCCCAAGTTATCCCCTGAGCAAATAATATATAAATCCAAAGACTCCTAAAGATTCAGAGTCATTGATAAGGTCAACTATTGGAACAGGCATAGTTGCTTTTTTTTTTTTTTTTCAAGCCCATTACTCTATAAAACATAGCTCCTCAGAGGCAAGGATCTTGTGTTATTTATCTGCACCTCCAGAGCACCTTAGCGTAGCATAGATTAGAAAAGATGCCCAAGAATGCTTGCTGAAAAAATGGTAAATGGTGTTTGTTCTCTCAACTCAGACTTGTGCTTTGCTGGAGATATATTCCCCAACATAAACTTCCAACAACAGCACTGCACTGAAGTAACTTTCAATGTCATTCTCTAGATGTCATCATCAACACATAATGCATCCTTACTCTCAGAGGCCTCAAACGTGAAACATTTAAGGTTTCTGAGACACAAAATAACAAAGTGTCTTGTCAAGGAATGTTTTATCTTTGAGGCTTTGAGGAAGCCAATATTTCTGTCTCTAACTCTGTGACCTAGAGTGTTACTATCTGTCACTGGTTTTCAACAGGTGTGCTATTATCATTTTGGGCTAGACATTTCTTCTATGTGTGGGAACCACACTGCAGATGGCAGGAAGTTTAGCATCCCTTGACCCTACCCTCTCATTCCTGTAGCACTTTGCTGCCCTAGTCATTGTAGAAAACAAAACATGTCCCTGAAACCAATGGAAAAGTTCTAGCAGAAGACTCCAGACTGCTAAGAAGGAAGTAGTAAAAATTGAGGTCATTGAGCTTGTTATGATCCAGCTAGCTAATCTGGGGAGCAGACAGGGGATGTGGGGTATGATTAACCCCCCAAAGTCCCATGAGATGCAATGCATTTTCTGGGGAAAAAGTACAAAACAGCTGTGGATTCTCTGAGCAATGTAAATTTTTTTTTTTTTAGGCATGCATGAACTTTTAGGCAATGAGAAAATTTTTAGGCAATGAGAAAACCACAGTTGCAAGCATCAAAATGTAAATAGGAGATAGCACAGAATACTGTTCATGCCTTGCTCATGCTTGCTCCTAAACTATTGTTAGCCAGAAGAGTGATTCAGAGGAACTAAGACACATATTGATTTCTAGACTGTTGCATAGTCTCATGACTGGGGTTAGAAACCTCATCTCTACTGTGTATGATCTAAAAGTCTCAGTCTCAACAGGAAGTGGTAAGAATGAAAAGGTGACAGAAGTCATGTTGTTAGGTTGTCACGGAAAAGAAGAAGAGTTTCAGGAGTCATGCTGTGAGTGTGTGTGTGTGTGTGTGCGTGCGCGCATATGTGTGGAATTTGCTTGTTTCATCATATAAGCAAAGGATGTTGCTATACCTATAAAGAAGGATGTTAAGAAAGTGCTTTTGTGGATGTGTATTTGTGCTATTCAACTATGATGACCTCCTCTAGCAAAGCATGAAAAAGAGCCTGATGGATGGAAATGGGCATAATGCTAAAACCCAGGTCTTTTTCTTGCATGAACAACAAATCCATTGGTTTTCAAGTTGTTAGAATGGGAAATGCTAATTTTGTTAATCAGCTTCGGAATGATAGAAAATGCAAAAAAAAAAAAAATGCATTGCTCAGGATGCTTCATTACATCTCATATTAGCAAAGCCAAAAGTTTGCATTTTTGAGGAGGTTTCATTTGACCCCTTTAACTTTTGAGGTAAATGATTTGTCAACCTTTGAAAGACAACAGCTTTGAAAAATTATCCAAGTTTCAATGAGTCTTTGGCATTTGGACAAAATGCCCAGCCCCTGCTTCACACAGCAGGCTCATTAGAGTAGGACACTTAGATGGAGGCTTTGCAGACCTTTGAAGTCTCCTGCAGCCTGAAATGAGAAGCAAAGTGGATTTTGCTACAAAAAAAGAAATTAAGTTAACAAAGTGCTGCATAGTAAATGAAGTTAAACACCAAGTGTACTGAAAAGTTGAATCATTTTAATTAGCATAGCAATAGACTATGTAAAAATTACTTTAGGAGTGCTAAAGTTTTTTTGAAAATAGTTTATAGCCTTCAGTAATATATTAGCTAGGGCTACCATAACGGAGTACTACAGACTAGGGGGCTTAAACAACAGAAATTTATTTTGTCACAATTCTGGAGGCTGGAAGTTCAAGATCAGGGTGTGGACATGGTTGGTTTCCCTTTGAAGATCCTAAGGGAAAGATCTGTTAGGACTTTCTCCTCGGCTTGCCCATGGCCAGCTTCTTGCTACCCCTTCCTTTGTATGCCTTCACCTCTGCACATGGTTTGTACCTTTGATGTCTGTGTGTGTCCAAATTTCCTCTTCTGGTAAGGACACCAGTTAGATTGGATTATGGCCTATGCTCAGGGCCTCATTTTATCTTAATTATGGCTTTAAAGGCCCTATCTCCAAATAGTCACATTCTGCCATACTGGGGGTTCGGGCTTCAATCTATGAATTTTATGGGGAGACAGTGCAGCCCATAACAGATCACTTAGAGATACGTCCTAGATTCCTGTTGTTTTGTTTGTCCATCTGGTTAATTTTGTTTTTGCCATTTGGCTGCCCAATTTATGAAACTGACGTTGTTAGTTTCTCCATCACAGTTGCCCAACCTCTGTACTGTGGACATTTAGGCTGGATAATTCTTTGTTGTCTGGAGTTCTTGTCTGCATTATAGAATGTTCAGCAGCATTTCTGGCCTCTACCTACCTACCAGATGCCAGTAACATCCCCCTGCAATTGTGACAACTGAAAATGTCTTCAGACATTGCCAAATGTTCCCTTGGGTGCAAAATTGCACCTAGCTGAAAAAAAAAAAAATGGGGCGTAACAATGAGAGTGTTGAGAATGAATGGGGCTTATTTTGACTTTTCTTTGATGAAACCCTATCACCTTTAGTGCTAGACCAGCAAGGGTTTACATTCTGGCTCACATAAATGCTAGCTCTGTGGTTCTAAGCAAGTTCCTCTTAAAACTTAGACCTCTTTGTATCTTCATTTTACTCTCTGTAAAATGGTAATGATAACAGTAATTTCCTCCTAGGATTTTTGTCATAATAAGTAAAGGGCTGGCACGGTGCCTGGCACATAGTAACTATAATGGAAGTCTTTTTTTACAGCAGTGGTCTTAGTACTAGAAGCAGGAGTAATAGAATCCTAAAACTGTTAATAGATTGGCCTCCATTCTAAAATGTGAAAAGATCCAGGTCTGAGCTGAACCTTACCTTGCAAACTCAACAGACTTGCTATTTGGCAATACTTGAGAAGATCCATGATGAATGGATCCTTCTAATTGAAGATCCATGAATGAATGTCAGTTCTATAAATAAACTCCCTAAAATCTGCAACTTTTAAAAATCTGTGAGCATGTGTATCTTCCTGAAGTCAGGACCGTAAGTTTTCATCATATTCACCAAGAGACCCATATACTACAAAAATGTAAAGGAATGCTGCTTCACAGATATTAATGAATCAAAATATAAAATTCAAAAGCTGGTCTCTGGGGGGAAAATTGTGGACATGATAAACCATTAGCTAACCTAGTCATGAAAAAAGGGGAGTGAAACACAAATATGCAAAATAAGAAGTAAAAACAGACATTAATATAAAAGCAGAGGAAATTAGAAGTAACTCCTAAGAGACTTCTTTGTTCATTTCTATGCTAATAAATAGTCATTATATGTTGATATTATTATTGGTAATCATAAGGTGTATAATAATACTTAAGCCATGATCCCTGGCCTCTTCTTGTCCTCATCCTCAGAACTTGTGTGGCCTTGGGAAAGCCAGATGGCCTCCTGGCCTGGGGCTATCACCTGGACCTCTCAACAGGTCACTGGGTGGAACTCTCTCCCCATCCCCTGGAGCCTGCATCCCAGGACAAGGGCCCAAATAGCCTATAATTCCTTGAGGACAGGTCTGAACCACCCTATCTAAGTAGCTGTGACATAAAGTATCTATCTGTCTGTCTGCCTGTCATGTATATATTAAGATTGTCTATTTAAAAGAAGGCATTTTTCTTGTTTTTTTCTTAGAGACAAATAGTGCTGCTCTATCAATTAAGGATGACATCATGCTTTGTAGAGCTCACTGGAAGCATCCCCATTAAAATATTAGAGTCAGGATTAAGCCAGTGTGTCCTTTATCAACAATAGTGTTTAACATAGTCTTGATGTAAGAGCCAACAAAATCTGAGAAAGATATATGAATTATAAAAATTGGAAAGGAGAATGTAAACGGTCACTTTTTACAAATGATGAGGTTGTTTATGTGGAAAGCCTAAAAAAATCAACTGAAAAGCTTGCAAATGATAACTCAATTATTTAAAATCAATATGCAGGGTGTATAGATATTTACATATAGATACAAAACAATCACAAAAATATAATGGATATGGCCCATTCAACAATAGCAAATAGGAAAGTATCTTTAAATTAAAGTAAAATGTCAAGAATATATATGAACATATATGCATATATGTTCTATATGTATATGTAAATACAACACACATATATATACACACACATATGCCTATATATAAATTATCTGTAGAAGGACATTTTTTAAAAAACCTGCTTCTGGGAGTATGAACTAAATAGCTTAGGGTATCAGAAGGGAACTTACTTTTCATTTTATACTACTCTACAATTTTGAGTTTTGTACCATGTGCATATATTGCCTTTTTAAATTTCTTAACTAAAATATATTTTTAAATAATCATTATTTTGATTAATAATGCCAGTGTTTATAATATCCTGAATTAAACTTTCCTTCTAGGAACAATAGTAAGCTTAATCGAGAATACTCAAACTACACACAATGGAATGAGAACCACATATAATTTAAATGAAGTTAATGTAAGCAAAATTATATACAATAAACATAAATGATATTTATTGTATTTCTAAAATGAACATAAATTTCCTTCCTGGTAAAAATTGTGGGAAACTTTTAGTAAAAATATATTTGGAAATAGTCACTCCTAGACTGGGTTCTTTCAGCTTACATTGTACAAAGTATCACCTGCTGTCTGTTCCAACCAGAAGTTGTTTCATGCTAATTCAATTCTTATTTAATCATGGCCCTTATTCATACGTTTAAAACAGTATTCATTGTTTTTTAAGGTTCACTTTACATCACAACATCTATCAAAGTTATTCATAGTATACTCATACCAATACACATTGTACATTTGCCTTCCAAAATATTCTTTGAATTCCAGTCTCCATCTCTCATGCTCTTGATTGAAAACTAGTCAACCCTCATTTCTTGAAAGATGGTTCACTGTTTCTCTGTCCCCCCCGCAAGCTATGGGAATAAAAGAAAATCCACCCCTTTTAGGGGGAAGAGCCCTTTCTTGATGGGGGTATGAGCTGAAGAGGAATAACCTGCCATGCACACATATAAATACCATAACACTTACTTTTGTGTAACGCCATTAAACTTTCATCAGGAATGTAAACACGTTAACAGATTTACTACTTATTCATTCCGTGTATAATATGGTATTTGCCACAGAAATATTTTACCATTTCTCTTATTGTTTTCATGTTTATCATCTTATGCAATGTCTTCTTTAAAGGCACTTTGAGGTGGTCATTAATCTCACCATTTTATCAGAAGACCAAGGCTCTAAGGGGGTTCCTATAAAAAACACTGTAGTCAGTAACAATATTTGTCTATCTATTCTAAGTTATTTTCCTCATTAAGAGAGAAAGTTGACATTAAGCATCTCCAAAAAATGTTAGCAGATAATAGAGTAGGATGGTTAAGAACATAGACTATGGTATCAGATAGTCTTGGGTTTAGGGCATGGCTTTGCTATTGATTAGTTATATGGCCCTGGAAAGTTATTAAGTGCTATAATCCTCAATGTCCTCATAAATATGTGGGAGATCAAAATAACACTTAATCATAACATAGGGTCCTTTATCTGTTTATCCAACAAACATTTATGAGGGTCAGCATTGTGATAGCAGTATGATTATTATGGTCAGTAAAAGCAAAAAGAGTATCTTCTCTCAGGGAGTTTAAAGTCTAGTTGAGGAGACAGAGGTCCATCAAATGATAACACTGAAACGTGAAATTAACACCCTTACAATGACACTGAAGTAAAGTTCTGGACCAGCATGTCAAAGGTTCTCCATCTCTGTCTGGGTCTTCACGCATATTGTTTCCTCTTTCCAAAATGTTCTTCTCTCAAAAATCCACAAGATCACCATTCCCTTCTCCATTTCTATTGTTCTTCAACTGTCATGTCATTCAGAATCTTTCCCTGACCTCTTTGGCTAAAGTAGCTCCCACACTCATTTCTCTCCTCTCCTAGTCTGATTTAGTTTTCTTCATAGCCATTTAGTCCGCCTGACATATTGAATATTTGCTTATTGTGTATCATCTGTCTCCATTCTTCAGAACATAAGTTTCACAAAGCCAGAGCTTTGCACATTTTATTCCCTGCTGTAGCCCCAACACTGAGAGGAGTATTTTGGCATAAGGTGAGCACAGAAAAATATATGTGTATAACTAAATTAATAAATAATTAATTAACAGGAGGAAGATTTAGAGTTAGTGCAGGTTTCCCTGAGGAAGTGATGCTTGGCATAGGCAGAAAAATAAATAGAAGTTAATTATGCAAAGCTGTGTTGGATGAGCATTCCAGATGGAAGACAGCAGGTACCAAGGCTTGGAAAATAGGAATGTGTATGTTAGGTCACAGGTCCAGAGCAAGGCTAGTATAGCTGGAGCAAAGACAGTGAAGGGGACTATAGGGAAAAATGAGGGAAGGAGGAGTAGGCTCTGCTGGATCTTGAAGGTCATGTTAGAGGATTTTGTTTTCATACCAGTAACAAGGAGGTTGAAAGGCTTGAAAGGGGAAAGGTATGGTGACAGGCAACATTGTGTGATCTTTTTTTTTTTTTTTTTAATTTGAAACTCTCACTTTCACTGAGATTGGAGGGTGTGGTAGGCAGGATAATGACCCTCTCAAGATGTCCAAGTCCTAATTCCAGAACCTGTAAATATGTCAGGTCACATGGAAGGAGGCCACAAGCAAAGGAAAGCCTGTGCCCTCGAGAAGCTAGAATAGGCTAAGAAATGGATTCTCCCCTAGAGCCTCCAGAAAGGAAGGCATCTCTGCCAACACCTGGGTTTTAGCCCAGTGAGACACATTTTGGATCTCTGACCTTGAGAACTGTAAGATAATAAAGGTGTATTGCTTTAAGCCAATAGCTTGTGATTTTTTGTTTATTTTACAAGATCAACAGGGAACTTAGAGGGGGTTGCAAGAGTAATTGTTTTAAGAATCATGTGAGATTACACATGTAAAACACTGAGTAAAATACCTGCTCCTACTAAATGTTCATTTCATGTGAACTTCTGTTGTTGTGATTGCTTATTTTTAAGGTTGTTGGTATCACTAAGAAATACATGTCTATTGAATACAGGGGGTTGTCCCCAGTGTACATTTTCCTATACTGAAAATGGTAATCAAACAGTTTCTTAATCTTTATGGGTTCTCATCAAAGAACCTAGTGGACCTTCACTGACTTTAAGGACCATGACCCTTTCCACCTTTTACAAATTGTAGATTCAGATGAGCAGTGCAGAACAATAAACTGTGTAAGAGTCATTTTGCATCCCCTTCCCTGATGCTAATATGATATTTGCACCATTAGGCCCTACTGCTGACATGCAGGAGACTCTGAGGGAGGGGGACAGTCTTCTCTGTACTCACACATTGTAAAAATTCATAATGATGATGGCTTTTATATGACCTCATTACAAAGAGACCCAAATTAAAAACAAATGGTGTTCACTCAAATGTATAACAATGTAGCACTAGTCAGTGGACAGACAACTGTCACAGGGTGGAACAGGAAATTACAGATCCAAGAATTAGAACATTAAAATATTGAATTAGTAGGCAAACAACTGCACTTTCTCTTTACTCCAAGGATTATAACCATCAACTGCAAAGATAATTAAGTGCATGTGATGGTAAATTATTGCTTTCTTAGTTTCTCTTAAGCCCTTTAACTGCCCAATCTATTAGGATATGCCATGTACTTGCCATTCATTCTTTCTTTTTGATGACACTAGCTTACATCTGTATTCATTATTTAATAGGTCCTGGTGCAAAATGTGATAAGATGAAGAGCGATTGGTAGCTTTTGACAAAGGAACCTGCCTTAATTACTTAGGAAATCAAGCCTTAATTAGAAAATTGTAATGAATCTGAAGAAGAAAAAAAAGAAAAAAAATATTTCAAGGCATTCTACTTGTGTTTTTCATCCCCCCTTGGAAATGGGAAGAACTAATCTTGTTCTCAGATGTAGAAGTCTCCTTTCTTAGGGGTCTAACTCTACTAGATGCTATCTATTTAAAAACTCTCAATGATGTCTCAAAGATGACTTTGAAAACCACTCAGTACAGAAGCAATTTTGATGTGATTTCAAAGCTAGTGAGATACATTATCATGGAAACAGGATCTTGGCTGATTTGAATTTCATCTGTTCCTGCTGCTTATCCCTTCCTTGTGAAATGATAATGCCCCTTTATGGCTTTCGTCTTTTTCTGCTTTACCAAAATGTATTGTCAGAAATAAAATATGGTGATTCTAGCTGGAAGTAACAAGGGCAGATGGAATTCTGAACTACAAAGATTCCATATTCCTAGATGAGAAGAGCTTTCTTTATTCCAGTTTTAAATTCTATCTTTGGCTATCATGAAAGCTAATAAAACCAAAGTTTGTGGTGAAGAGCAGAAATTCTTCGTTATTTGATTTGGTAATCAATGAAGTTTCTAAGAGAGTGATAGATAAATTCTATTTGTGATTAGATAACAAAAACCATATTATTAACAAAATCCTTTTGAAAAAATCTCTGTATAGAGCATCAAAAGTTTAGAAATAACAGAAGTAAAGCCAATCAATCATTTAAGCAGTAATTAGTAAAAGTTTACTGTACATACAGTAAAGAGACAATTTGCAAACCAGGAGCATTCAAACCAAAACATGGAATGAGGCTCAGGGGTATATTGTTATAAAGCAGTTAATAAAGTAAGAAAGCAGTGATTGTTTATTCTTCACAGTGAGTGGTTATAATAGTAGAGTTTTCATAAATGATAGGGAATTGGTCAGTGGTTACTTCATACCAACCTTGGGAAACACTTCAAGTTTTGCTTATGATTTTCAGAGGCATAAGCAAGAAAGAACACAGGTCAGGTTAGCTTTGCAAAATAAGCTAAATTAAACTTTGTTTATATGACTAAACTTGTTTTGTCTGCTCAGGGAATTTTCAAGGCTAGTCTCCATTTGTGATGTTAATAGGGAACAAACTTAAATTTTGATTTTTATGCATATCATAATATTTTGCAAAGGGGCACCTGAGTGGCTTAGTCAGTTAAGGATCCGACTCTTGATTTCAGCTCAGGTTGTGATCTCAAGGTCTTGGGACTGAGCCCTGCCTCAGACTCCATGCTCAATGAGGAGTCTGCTTGAGATTCTCTCTCCCTCTCCATATACCCCTCCGGCTCATGCTCTCGCTCTCCATAAAGCAAAGTTTATAAGGCAGTATTTGTTTTGTGCAAAATATAAAGTCATAGGGATGCCTGGGTGGCTTAGTTGGTTAAGTGTCTGCCTTCAGCTCAGGTCATGATCCCAGGGTCCTGGGATCAAGTCCCACATTGGGCTCCTTGCTTAGCAGGGAGCCTGCTTCTCCCTCTGCTTGCCACTCTCCCTGCTTGTGCATTCTCTCTGACAAATAAATAAATAAAATCTTTAATAAAAAGAGTAAATATATAAAGTCATAGATTAATGAGTAGCTCTATAAGAGAGTGACTAATGTCTTTGCATTAACAGTTAGGGAGGGATAACTATGTCTACTCTACCATTTTAAATAGTTTGCACACAAAGAGCATTGAATGTTAGGTCATGGTTCCAGTTGGATTTATGCTAGGGTCATGCATTATAATGGCGTTGAACCATATAAAATGCTGCTATTCAGGCATCCAGTGGATTTCTAGGATAATTCTGTAGAATCTAGAAGTCCTCAAGTTTTGGTGTGCTAAAAAAAAAAGAAAAAAAACTGGAGTAATAATGTATATTGAAGGGATGGGGAATGATCATATTATTGCAAATTCATTCAATTGGGTTGACAAAAGATTGATGGTATTGTTTGAACACACCACTACTCAGCACTCCAAATGTGTTATTATAAAATCTTGGCTCTTCTCCCTTCTACTAATTGCTTAGGATTCAGTGTGTCGGATTGTTTTACTACACTTAAGATTGTGTGGACAACCTATCAGAGCTCTTGGCTCTGATTTTATTTTATCAGCTAGAAAGGTCAGCAGTAAATTCCATTTACATGGCTGTTGAATAAGAGTCAAAAGATTAGAGATAGTGGGTGCTGTGGTGATGGCTTTAAGAAAAATGTCAGCTGGTATCCACTTAACACCCAATAAGGCATTTATTCTTTCCCTGTGAAGACAAATTTATCTTAATTTTTAAAAGACTTTTGGGAGAGAACACTTATTATTTGTCTCATAATTATCCATGATTCTGTGTCTTCAAATTATATATCCCTTGCCTCTATTATGAGCTATCAGTGTTTCTTGAACCTTTTCCCTTAACCTTTCTAAGCTAAACTTTGGCTACTGAGTAGTTGATCTATATTGTCTGTTTTGGGGTGTCCTTGGAGATGATCAAATTGACTTTAAAATATTTTGTGGCTTGTGGAAGAAAGATTGTTTTTGTTTCCTAATTCCAAGAATATTTTGGCTCCCTATTTTTTCTCCTATTTAGTCATATAATGTAATTCTCTTATGGAGTGACACTGGGGAGGGGGGGCAATGAGTATTTAATCTTTCTAATTGAAATTCCCATTAGAGTAGGGAGCAATTTTTAACAGTTTCTGTTAAATCTCTTCTACAGAAGAATACCAACCCTGTAGCTGATGGTAAGTTACATTCCTTTCCTTGAAGATAGATGTGTATTTTTGCTGATTCTCTTGTGGATCAGAATGGGGGCAGGGGGGGAAGAAAGAAGGAAAAAAAAAAAGCTTTGACCTCTTAATCTCTGCAAACAATTTGAAGAATATCTGGGAGATATATTCTAGGAATGAAGTTAGTTCAATGTCTTTTAGCATTCTATTATATACTGTCACTGCCAAATGTCATAGATTTTTTTCTTCTCACAATGCGTTTAAGAATGATAGAATTCCTAATCCTTCAGACTCTAAAATAGAAACAGAAATTTCTTTAATTTGCACAGCTCCCTGTATTTTTTTTTAAGATTTTATTTATTTATTTGAGAGACTGAATGAGAGAGAGAAAGAGCACATGAGAGGGGGGAGGGTCAGAGGGAGAAGCAGACTCCTTGCTGAGCAGGGAGCCTGATGCGGGACTCGATCCCGGGACTCTGGGATCATGACCTGAGCCGAAGGCAGTCGCTTAACCAACTGAGCCACCCAGGCACCCACAGCTCCCTGTATTTTTAAAAATTATCAGTTTTGATGGATGCTGTAACTAATTCTCTAATTTTCTTTCCATTGGTAGTGCATTCTTTTTTTATTTTTTAAAGATTTTATTTATTTATTTGACAGAGAGAGAGCACAAGCAGGAGGAGTGTTAGGCAGAGGCAAGAGGGAGAAGCAGACTCCCCACTGAGCAGGGACCCCAATGTGGGACTCGATCCCAGGACGCTGGGATCATGACCTGAGCCAAAGGCAGTCGCTTAACCAACTGAGCCACCCAGGTGCCCAGTTGTGCATTCTTATAAAGCATTCAGTTTCCCTATAATTGCAATAAATCAGTTCTAATAATATATTCAGGAATACCATGACGTAGAATGTATGGGCCTCTTCTTACTACCAAAAGTGATAGTAATACCTATTTCCCAAGTAACAACCTTCCTCCAAAATCTTACCATTTGCTGAATAAGTTTGGATACATTTTAGGGGCTTGGGGATCACAATATGAATGGGGAGTAGATATTTGAAGTGGCTAGGTCTTAATTTCTCAATAGTGAAATATCTGTAAGATCAGATCTATTTAAAAAAAGATTACCACTAGGTCAGTGAATAAGGGCAAGGTCCCGGTGTTAGAACTGAGATCAGTAAAATCTTGCATAAAACTTTGGGTTTTATACTCTGTGCCTGAGATATAGGAGTTGTATCTTTAGCTATTTGCTTCATGAGTGAGAACAGATAGCATATGATTCAGGGAACTCATAATGAACAAGCCAAGCCCAGATTATCTCTTTGGGTAGATATGCAGGCTGAGTGGGTTCAATCAGTTCTATACTCTGAGTTCAAAATCAACTTTAATAGTAAATTGGATGGAGTTAATAGTATTTTATATAGTTTTGCACATGGTATAGTTGTTATAAGACAGATACTTCATAATAACATAATTTGTACCCATAACTGGTGTTAGAGCCAAATAGACCTGGGTTCAAATCTTCATGCTAATAGTTAGTAGCCTTGGACAAGGAAGATATTCCTTTCAGAGTTCCCACCTTTAAAATGGGAAAGAGTATTTATAGCCCATGATGGTTGATGAAAGGGTTCAATGGAGTGAGAATGCCTTAACCTAATAAATGCTCAACAAATGGTTAAAATAATCTATAAACAGTGGTAGTAGAGCTAGACAAAGTGGTAAATATTTTGCATAACTTTGTTTAATATTTAATAAAACAACTCTGAAAAGGTGTCTTTAGGGGTCTTTAGGTGTCTTAAATGCCCATTTTTAATTTTCTTATTGTGAACTTCAGAAAGATCAAGTTACCTGCTAGTATTTGAAACCCAGAAATCATTGTGGTAAAAATGATGGTGATGGTAAAGATGGTGGTAGTGACCATGATGGTGGAGGTGACAGTGAGGACTCAGACTATGGACAGGACAGAAGTTAGACCAAATCCTCTGTTATGTGTGATCTCTTTTTCTTAGCATGCCTTCTGTGGCTGTATAATCTTCCCCAGATCTCAGTCTCAGCACATGGAAGGAGCAAATTCAATTATGGCTGGTTGAACTTGCACTTGGTGTCACTTTAACGTGTGGGAGACTGAAACTGAATTAGCAAAGCAAATAGCAGAAAATGAACTACAGAGACCATCATTCAGAAAGAAAGCCAGAACTTAAACCACTGAGATTTTTGACAGAGGCTTACATTTCAGAGGCAAGGATTTACTCTCCAGGAGGATTTTCACCAATTATTTTAACCTTCTTGGGTAAGCTACAATGTGAGATAACTGAAAGATGATTTCTTTTCTATCAGCAAAGTGTGAGTGCCATACTTTTCTTTTGAAAATGGTTGCCTAAGCTGTTTAGTATTTTTGACCCTAAGTGACCTTTACTCAAACTTTAACTGTAAGAATATATATGTATTTTAATTTAACAGAAGAAACCCAATTATAAGAATTTCTTTTGAAAATAAGCATTCCATTTTTGTATTGTATTTTATCATTTTGCTTTCCATAGAAAAAAGGTATTCCTGGGGTAGAAGATTGATTGCTTGATTTTTTTAGAAGAACTTCATAAAGGTCAATGCAAACAACTAACAAGGTTTAGTGTTGAGTTGTAGTTGTCAGAAGAAGGATCCACTCAAGGAGTAATGAAGCTCTTTTCATTCAACTAAAAAAAAAAAAAAAAAGCTGTTACTCTGGTTTATGGTGGCCCATTAATGAGACCTTATTTTCTTCCCCAGCACTATGGGTACCCTTCACACATTTTGATTTTAGCTTCCAAAGCTGTTCTGTCACTAGCACATTATAGTGGAAGAGATTTTGTTTTTTGTTTGTTTTCAATTTTGACCAATGTATTTTCACATGTAAAGAAGATGAAAGAGACATATAGAAGGCAAAGAGATAAAGAGAAACATAATGTGGTGGGGGGAGTAAAAAATAAACACAATAGTAATCAGAAAATTATTGGATTCATTTTAGGTAGAGATTGTGACAAATGTGAATGAAGGCATTTAGTCTGAAGCCAACTCTCAATTGTCTAGGAGATTGCAAATCTTTACAATGACTCATAGCCTGAATCAGATTAATTTCATCTTTCAAATATTATTAGAAAGTCTGAAATCAAATAACAAAATCTGTGTAAGTCTACTGTGATACACAAAGGAAACAGTGGGCTAGACATGAGGATACTTGGGTCCTTGTACTATTTGTTTTTGTTAATTTTCTGGGTGATATTCATCATGTATTTTCTCTAGGTTTGTTTATTTATCTAAAAAGTGATGAGAACTGGTTTATATGCTTTTCATAGTCTTTTCCATTTCAAGATTCATCTAAATCTATATTTCTATGGAAATATATTCATAATTTCTTTATTCCTAAAGAATATATTTTAATACCATTTTGTGCATAATATTTGGGGTTCTACGGTGGCTAAATAACAGAAGAGAATGTGGTGGAAGAGATACTCCTTAGGTTTTTGACATTACAGGACCAACAGTTGGCAAAATACTCTACATTAAATTTCTGCTAAAGTTGAAAGTAGACTAAAGTAATTTCCAGCATCTTTCTATCCTTGCAGTTTCTCTTTTTCTTTATTTTACAACCAAGTCCACAGATAACTATAGGATCATTATTAACTTACCCATAGGGTAGGCATCTCATAATATCTCACTGTGCTGCCTTATCCATGTATTGCTTGGTTTGGGTACCATAAACTTCTAAAGTATTCCCATTATCCTTTGATTGATTTACAAGATAAACATTGTACTAGATGCTGAGTACATATTGTTGGGGGAAAAAAAAAGACCTTGACTTTGATTATAGTCTGGTTGGGAAGACAGAGCATAACGGAAAACAATAAATTAGTTTATAATTACAAATTTAGATTTTTGTATATGTAAACAAAGTGCTGTAATTATACAAATGGCAGAAATAAACTATTAGATAGAAACTTTAGGTTAGTGCTATTAAAACTGAGATTAGAAGGATGAGATGAAGTCTGCCATGGAAGAGCAAAGGGAAGGATAGAAGAATCCAAAACCAGTAATTACAGCCATGGTATGGATGGGAAGGGTGGCATAAGGGGAGGCTGGAGAAGCTGTGAGATGATAGTTGACAGGATTTTGGAGACTGGGGATTTTCTTCCTTTCTTTTTATGTTTTTAACACAGTGGAAGTTGTTGAAGGACAGTAAGTAGAGAAATGATACGATCTTACTCTTTCGGAAGACAGCAAAGAGCAAATCTGTACTGTGGTACTTGGGCCAACCTTTCAGTTTGCTGTATAGTTTTGCCCATTTTACTGAGAAGGAAACCAGAGTTCAAAGGAGTTAAATCATCTAGGGTTTCCAAAATTGGGAAGTGGAGGAGCCAGGAAATAACCAGTTTGGTTTGACACAGAAGCCAGGGCCTTTTCTAGAAACTGTGGCTTCCTGTAATGTACCAGGATGAATTTATCATACAGTGGTTGAGAACATGGATTCAACTACTGATAAAGGATCACAAATGGAGGTCTAATCATACAGGGATCAGATGGTCAGGAAGAACCTCAGAGATGGTGAGTTTTTAAGAATCCAGGAGGTAATACCAGTGGATTTGCAGAGAGGAGGGGCTATGATATTTCAGAAAGAGCATCACCAGGCCTTAAGCATTGACCAGAGACCAGGAAAGCAGTGGGAGGGATAGAATGCAGACTTTTGTGTACAGGCTTTATGGAATGATCATTCTGGCGCATCATACTACATCAGGCAAGTCTGGAAACAGAAACATGGAGTTTGGGCAATACCAGGAATCTCAACCTGATGTGATGATTACTAGGACAGAATAGGAGTCAGAAAAGGTCTGGACTAAGATTCTTTTTTTTTTTTTTAACAGAAAAGTGGGAAAGAATAAAAATATATCACATCTGTGTTATTCCTGTCTTGACACCAGAAGGCCAGCTATTTAGCTTCTTCTTTTTTTTTTTTTTTTTAAGATTTTATTTATTTATTTGACAGAGAGAGACACAGCAAGAGAGGGAACACAAGCAGGGGGAGTGGGAGAGGGAGAAGCAGGCTTCCCACCGAGCAGGGAGCCCGATGTGGGGCTTGATCCCAGGACCCTGAGATCATGACCTGAGCCGAAGGCAGATGCTTAACAACTGAACCACCCAGGCGCCCCTATTTAGCTTCTTCTGAATCTTCCTTAGTCCTTAATATTTCCATTTGGGCCTAATGAATCTATAAAATATTTATCCAGCATTATATATTAAAACAAATGTCAGTTTGTGTTAAGATACATTAAACTTAGACGAAAATAGGTCAAGAACAATTAGAATCAACTGAGTGTGCTTTTAAAACTATTTTTTTATCTTCAGAAGTTATATGTGTACATGATTACCAAATAATACAAAAGGCACACAATAAAAAATAAAATCTAACTCGGAATTCTTCCCTGCCCACACATACATACATACATGTATGCACTCCCTAGAAATACCTTCTTTTAGCAATGCTTAAATATATTTGCCTGTGGATTTTCTGTAGTTATAAAAACATGTATAGAAACACACACACTAATCTAAGCAGGGTTTCCTCATCTCTTCTAGCATTCTCCCTTGAGAAGTCAGTTTGAGCAATGATGTTATCAGTGTTTCAAGCTTCCTTATGTCCTTACATGGACCTCTTTTGCTGGTGAAGGCAAGTGACATCCCCTGCCACCATTGTTGCTCATTTCCATAACTATGAACCTTATGTGGCCACAATGGCATGACTGAGGAAAAGAGAAGAAATGAGGCTGTCCCACTGCCCTGCCTTTTCTCCCTTCTCTGAACCCCCTGGATTATATAATTTCTATGTTCACTTGGCCCCTTAGGCATTCTCTTATACTGCTGTCTCTTTTTTTTTTATTCTTATGTTAATCCCCATACATTACATCACTAGTTTTAGATGTAGTGTTCCATGATTCATTGTTTGTGCATAACACCCAGTGCTCCATGCAGAATGTGCCCTCCTCAATACCCACCACCAGGCTAACCCATCCTCCCACGCTGCTCCCCTCTAGAACCCTCAGTTTGTTTTTCAGAGTCCATCGTCTCTCGTGGTTCGTCTACCCCTCCAATTTCCCCTGCTTCATTCCTCCCCTCCTGCTACCTTCTTCTTATTATTTTTTTTTTCTTAACATATATTGCATTATTTGTTTCAGAGGTACAGATCTGAGATTCAACAGTCTTACACAATTCACAGCGCTCACCATAGCACATACACTCCCCAATGTCTCTCACCCAGCCACCCCATCCCTCCCACCGCACACCCCACTCCAGCAACCCTCGGTTTGTTTCCTGCAATTAAGAATTCCTCATATCAGTGAGATCATATGATAGATGTCTTTCTCTGTTTGACTTATTTCGCTCAACATAATACCCTCCAGTTCCATCCACATCGTTGCAAATGGCAAGATGTCATTCCTTTTGATGGCTGCATAATATTCCATTGTATATATATACCACCCCTTCTTTATCCATTCATCTGTCGATGGACATCTTGGCTCTTTCCACAGTTTGGCTATTGTGGACATTGCTGCTATAAACATCGGGGTGCACGTACCCTTTCGGATCCCTACTTTTGTATCTTTGGGGTAAATACCCAGTAGTGCAATTGCTGGATCATATGGTAGCTGTATTTTCAACTTTTTGAGGAACCTCCATACTGTTTTCCAGAGTGGCTGCACCAGCTTGCATTCCCACCAACAGTGTAGGAGGGTTCCCCTTTCTCCGCATCCCCGCCAACATCTGTCGTTTCCTGACTTGTTAATTTTAGCCATTCTGACTGGTGTGAGGTGGTATCTCATTGAGGTTTTGATTTGGATTTCCCTGATACCGAGCAATATTGAGCACTTTTTCATGTGTCTGTTGGCCATTTGGATGTCTTCTTTGGAAAAATATCTGTTCATGTCTTCTGCCCATTTCTTGATTGGATTCTTTGTTCTTTGGGTGTTGAGTTTGATGAGCTCTTTATAGATTTTGGATACTAGCCCTTTATCTGATATGTCATTTGCAAATATCTTCTCCCATTCTGTCGGTTGTCTTTTGGTTTTGTTGACTGTTTCCTTTGCTGTGCAAAAGCTTTTTATCTTGGTGAAGTCCCAATAGTTCATTTTTGCCCTTGCTTCCCTTGCCTTTGGCGATGTTTCTAGGAAGAAGTTGCTTCGGCTGGGGTCAAAGAGGTTGCTGCCTGTGTTCTCCTTTAGGATTTGGATGGACTCCTGTCTCACATTGAGGTCTTTCAACCATTTGGAGTCTATTTTTGTGTGTGGTGTAAGGAAATGGTCCAGTTTCAATCTTCTGCATGTGGCTATCCAATTTTCCCAACACCATTTGTTGAAGAGACTGTCTTTGTTCCATTGGACATTCTTTCCTGCTTTGTCAAAGATGAGTTGACCATAGAGTTGAGGGTCCATTTCTGGGCTCTCTATTCTGTTCCATTGATCTATGTGTCTGTTTTTGTGCCAGTACCATGCTGTCTTGATGATGACAGCTTTGTAATAGAGCTGGAAGTCCGGAATTGTGATGCCGCCGGCTTTGCTTTTCTTTTTCAACATTCCTCTGGCTATGCGGGGTCTTTTCTGGTTCCATACAAATTTTAGGATTATTTGTTCCATTTCTTTGAAAAAAGTGGATGGTATTTTGATGGGGATTGCATTGAATGTGTAGATTGCTCTAGGTAGCATTGATATCTTCACAATATTTGTTCTTCCAATCCATGAGCATGGAACGTTTTTCCATTTCTTTGTGTCTTCCTCCATTTCTTTCATGAGTATTTTATATTTTTCTGAGTACAGATCCTTTCTGTCTTTGGTTAGATTTATTCCTGGGTATCTTTTGGTTTTGGGTGCAATTGTAAATGGGATTGACTCCTTAATTTCTCTTTCTTCTGTCTTGTTGGTGTATAGGAATGCCACTGACTTCTGTGCATTGATTTTCTATCCTGCCACTTTACTGAATTCCTGTATGAGTTCTAGCAGTTTTGGGGTGGAGTCTTTTGGATTTTCCACATAAAGTATCATATCATCTGCAGAGAGTGAGAGTTTGACTTCTTCTTTGCGATTTGGATGCCTTTGATTTCTTTTTGTTGTCTGATTGCTGTGGCTAGGACTTCCAATACTATGTTGAATAGCAGTGGTGATCGTGGACATCCCTGCCGCGTTCCTGACCTTAGGGGGAAAGCTCTCAGTTTTTCCCCATTGAGAATGATATTCGCTGTAGGTTTTTCGTAGATGGCTTTTATGATATTGAGGTATGTACCCTCTATGCCTATACTCTGAAGAGTTTTGATCAAGAAAGGATGCTGTACTTTGTCAAAAGCTTTTTCTGCATCTATTGAGAGGATCATATGATTCTTGTTCTTTCTTTTGTTAATGTATTGTATCACGTTGATTGATTTGCGGATGTTGAACCAACCTTGCAGTCCAGGGATCAATCCCACTTGGTCGTGGTGAATAATCCTTTTAATGTACTGTTGGATCCTATTAGCTAGTATTTTGGTGAGAATTTTTGCATCCATGTTCATCAGGGATATTGGTCTGTCATTCTCCTTTTTGATGGGGTCTTTGTCTGGTTTGGGGATCAAGGTAATGCTGGCCTCATAAAATGAGTTTGGAAGTTTTCCTTCCGTTTCTATTTTTTGGAACAGTTTCAGAAGAATAGGTATTAATTCTTCTTGAAATGTTTGGTAGAATTCCCCTGGGAAGCCATCTGGCCCTGGGCTTTTGTTTGTTGGGACATTTTTGATGACTGCTTCAATTTCCTTAGTGGTTATAGGTCTCTTCAGGTTTTCTATTTCTTCCTGGTTCAGTTTTGGTAGTTGATACATCTCTAGGAATGCATCCATTTCTTCCAGGTTATCTAATTTGCTGGCATAGAGTTGCTCATAATATGTTCTTATAATTGTTTATATTTCTTTGGTGTTGGTTGTGATCTCTCCTCTTTCATTCATGATTTTGTTGATTTGGGTCATTTCTCTTCTCTTTTTGATAAGTCTGGGCAGGGGTTTATCAATCTTGTTAATTCTTTCAAAGAACCAACTCCTAGTTTCGTTGATCTGTTCTACTGTTCTTTTAGTTTCTATTTCATTGATTTCTGCTCTGGTCTTTATGATTTCTCTTCTCCTGCTGGGCTTAGGCTTTATTTGCTGTTCTTTCCCCAGCTCCTTTAGGTGTAGGGT
>NW_023270418.1:18722487-18792630 GCF_011800145.1 Mirounga leonina | reverse complement strand
TATCCATTCATCTGTCGATGGACATCTTGGCTCTTTCCACAGTTTGGTTATTCTGGACATTGCTACTATAAACATCAGGGTGCACGTACCTTTCGGAACCCTACTTTTGTATCTTTGGGGTAAATACCCAGTAGTGCAATTGCTGGATCATATGGTAGCTGTATTTTCAACTTTTTGAGGAACCTCCATACTGTTTTCCAGAGTGGCTGCACCAGCTTGCATTCCCACCAACAGTGTAGGAGGGTTCCCCTTTCTCCACATCCCCGCCAACATCTGTCGTTTCCTGACTTGCTAATTTTAGCCATTCTGACTGGTGTGAGGTGGTAGCTCATTGAGGTTTTGATTTGGATTTCCCTGATACCGAGCAATATTGAGCACTTTTTCATGTGTCTGTTGGCCATTTGGATGTCTTCTTTGGAAAAATATCTGTTCATGTCTTCTGCCTATTTCTTGATTGGATTCTTTGTTCTTTGGGTGTTGAGTTTGATGAGCTCTTTATAGATTTTGGATACTAGCCCTTTATCTGATATGTCATTTGCAAATATCTTCTCCCATTCTGTCGGTTGTCTTTTGGTTTTGTTGACTGTTTCCTTTGCTGTGCAAAAGCTTTTTATCTTGGTGAAGTCCCAATAGTTCATTTTTGCCCTTGCTTCCCTTGCCTTTGGCGATGTTTCTAGGAAGAAGTTGCTTCGGCTGAGGTCAAAGAGGTTGCTGCCTGTGTTCTCCTTTAGGATTTGGATGGACTCCTGTCTCACATTGAGGTCTTTCAACCATTTGGAGTCTATTTTTGTGTGTGGTGTAAGGAAATGGTCCAGTTTCATTCTTCTGCATGTGGCTATCCAATTTTCCCAACACCATCTGTTGAAGAGACTGTCTTTGTTCCATTGGACATTCTTTCCTGCTTTGTCAAAGATGAGTTGACCATAGAGTTGAGCTTCCATTTCTGGGCTCTCTATTCTGTTCCATTGATCTATGTGTCTGTTTTTGTGCCAGTACCATGCTGTCTTGATGATGACAGCTTTGTAATAGAGCTGGAAGTCCGGAATTGTGATGCCTCCAGCTTTGCTTTTCTTTTTCAACATTCCTCTGGCTATGCGGGGTCATTTCTGGTTCCATACAAATTTTAGGATTATTTGTTCCATTTCTTTGAAAAAAGTGGATGGTATTTTGATGGGGATTGCATTGAATGTGTAGATTGCTCTAGGTAGCATTGACATCTTCACAATATTTGTTCTTCCAATCCATGAGCATGGAACGTTTTTCCATTTCTTTGTGTCTTCCTCAATTTCTTTCATGAGTATTTTATAGTTTTCTGAGTACAGATCCTTTCTCTCTTTGGTTAGATTTATTCCTGGGTATCTTATGGTTTTGGGTGCAATTGTAAATGGGATCGGCTCCTTAATTTCTCTTTCTTCTGTCTTGTTGTTGGTGTATAGGAATGCCACTGACTTCTGTGCATTGATTTTCTATCCTGCCACTTTACTGAATTCCTGTATGAGTTCTAGCAGTTTTGGGGTGGAGTCTTTTGGATTTTCCACATAAAGTATCATATCATCTGCAGAGAGTGAGAGTTTGACTTCTTCTTTGCCGATTTGGATGCCTTTGATTTCTTTTTGTTGTCTGATTGCTGTGGCTAGGACTTCCAATACTATGTTGAATAGCAGTGGTGATCGTGGACATCCCTGCCGCGTTCCTGACCTTAGGGGGAAAGCTCTCAGTTTTTCCCCATTGAGAATGATATTCGCTGTAGGTTTTTCGTAGATGGATTTTATGATATTAGGTATGTACCCTCTATGCCTATACTCTGAAGAGTTTTGATCAAGAAAGGATGCTGTACTTTGTCAAAAGCTTTTTCTGCATCTATTGAGAGGATCATATGATTCTTGTTCTTTCTTTTGTTAATGTATTGTATCACGTTGATTGATTTGCGGATGTTGAACCAACCTTGCAGTCCAGGGATCAATCCCACTTGGTCGTGGTGAATAATCCTTTTAATGTACTGTTGGATCCTATTAGCTAGTATTTTGGTGAGAATTTTTGCATCCATGTTCATCAGGGATATTGGTCTGTCATTCTCCTTTTTGATGGGGTCTTTGTCTGGTTTGGGGATCAAGGTAATGCTGGCCTCATAAAATGAGTTTGGAAGTTTTCCTTCCATTTCTATTTTTTGGAACAGTTTCAGAAGAATAGGTATTAATTCTTCTTGAAATGTTTGGTAGAATTCCCCTGGGAAGCCATCTGGCCCTAGGCTTTTGTTTGTTGAGACATTTTTGATGACTGCTTCAATTTCCTTAGTGGTTATAGGTCTGTTCAGGTTTTCTATTTCATCCTGGTTCAGTTTTGGTAGTTGATACATCTCTAGGAATGCATCCATTTCTTCCAGGTTATCGAATTTGCGGGCATAGAGTTGCTCATAATATGTTCTTATAATTGTTTGTATTTCCTCGGTGTTGGTTGTAATCTCTCCTCTTTCATTCATGATTTTGTTGATTGGGGTCATTTCTCTTCTCTTTTTGATAAGTCTGACCAGGGGTTTATCAATCTTGTTAATTCTTTCAAAGAACCAGCTCCTAGTTTTGTTGATCTGTTCTACTGTTCTTTTAGTTTCTATTTCATTGATTTCTGCTCTGATCTTTATTATTTCTCTTCCCCTGCTGGGTTTAGGCTTTATTTGCTGTTCTTTCCCCAGCTCCTTTAGGTGTAGGGTTAGGTTGTGTACTTGAGACCTTTCTTGTTTCTTGAGAAAGGCTTGTATTGCTATATACTTTCCTCTTAGGACTGCCTTTGCTGCATCCCAAAGATTTTGAATAGTTGTGTTTTCATTTTCATTGGTTTCCATGTATTTTTTTAATTCTTCTTTAATTTCCTGGTTGACCCATTCATTCTTCAGTAGGATGCTCTTTAGCCTCCATGTATTTGAGTTCTTTCCAACTTTCCCCTTGTGATTGAGTTCTAGTTTCAAAGCATTGTGGTCTGAAAATAGGCAGGGAATGATCCCAATCTTTTGGTACCAGTTGAGACCTGATTTATGACCTAGGATGTGATCTATTCTGGAGAATGTTCCATGGGCACTAGAGAAGAATGTGTATTCCATTGCTTTGGGATGGAATGTTCTGAATATGTCTGTGAAGTCCATTTGGTCCAGCGTGTCATTTAAAGTCTTTATTTTCTTGTTGATCTTTCGCTTAGACGATCTGTCCATTTCAGTGAGGGGGGTGTTATAGTCCCCCACTATTATTGTATTGTTGTCGATGTGTTTCTTTGCTTTTGTTATTAATTGCCTTATATATTGGCTGCTCCCACATTAGGGGCATAGATATTTACAATTGTTAGATCTTCTTGTTGGATAGATCCTTTAAGTAGGATATAATGTCCTTTCTCATCTCTTATTACAGTCTTTGGTTTAAAATCTAATTCGTCTGATATAAGGATTGCCACTCCAGCTTTCTTTTGGTGCCCATTAGCATGGTAAATGGTTTTCCACCCCCTCACTTTCAATCTGGGGGTGTCTTTGGTTCTAAAATGAGTCTCTTGCAGACAGCATATCGATGGGTCTTGTTTTTTAATCCAGTCTGATAGCCTGTGTCTTTTGATTGGGGCATTTAGCCCATTTACATTCAGGGTAACTATTGAAAGATAGGAATTTAGTGCCAGTGTATTGCCTGTAAGGTGACTGTTACCATATGTTGTCTGTGTTCCTTTCTGGTCTATGTTGCTTTTAGGGTCTCTCTTTGCTTAGAGGACCCCTTTCAAGATTTCTTGTAGGGCTGGTTTTGTGTTTGCAAATTCCTTTAGTTTCTGTTTGTCCTGGAAGCTTTTTATCTCTCCTTCAATTTTCAATGACAGCCTAGCTGGATATAGTATTCTTGGTTGCATATTTTTCTCATTTAGTGCTCTGAATATATCCTGCCAGTCCTTTTTGGCATGCCAGGTCTCTGTGGATAGGTCTGTTGCCAATCTAATGTTTCTACCATTGTAGGTTACGTATTTCTTCTCCCGAGCTGCTTTCAGGATTTTCTCTTTGTCTATGAGACTCGTAAGTTTTACTATTAGATGTCGGGGTGTTGAGCTATTTTTATTGATTTTGAGAGGGGTTCTCTGTGCTTCCTGGATTTTCATGCCTGTTTCCTTCCCCAAATTAGTGAAGTTCTCTGCTATAATTCGCTCCATTATACCTTCTGCCCCTCTCTCTCTTTCTTCTTCTTCTGGGATCCCAATTATTCTAATGTTGTTTCGTCTTATGGTATCGCTTCTCTCTCGAATTCTGCCCTCGTGATCCAGTAGCTGTTTATCTCTCTTTTTCTCAGCTTCTTTATTTTCCATCATTTCATCTTCTATATTACTGATTCTCTCTTCTGCCTCATTTATCCTAGCAGTTAGCGCCCCCATTTTTGATTGCACCTCATTAATAGCCTTTTTGATTTTGACTTGGTTAGATTTTAGTTCTTTTACTTCTCCAGAAAGGGTTTCTCTAATAACTTCCATATTTTTTTCAAGCCCAGCTAGTATCTTTAAAGTGATGATTCTGAACTCTAGATCTGACATCGTACTAATGTCCATATTGAGTAGGTCCCTGGCGGTTGGTACTACCTCTTGTTCTTTTTGTTGAGGTGATTTTTTCCGTCTTGTCATTTTGTGCAGAGGAGAATAGATTAATGTGGGAACAAAATGCTGGCAGTGTAACAACGTCCCCAGAAAATATACTCTAAACAAATCAGAAAAGACCTGAAGCAGTGGAAAAAGAAACGGAAAGAGAAAAAAAGAAAAAGATAAAGATAAAGATAAAAACAAACAAAAACAAACAAAACAAAACAACAACAAAAAACCAGAATGTGATCAAATATGATCAGGCTGGTATATAGATCAGTGCCACACACTAGATTTGGGGTGTATTTTGGTCTTTTAGAAGAAAGTGCCTCCCAAAATTTTAAAGAAAGAAAAACTTATATATGTACAAAAATAAGGGTTGATATGATGAAGGGATGGAATATGACTGTAAAGATGGAAATTATAAAAAAATTTATAACAGGAATTGATAGGAAGTTGTTTGAAAAAAGAAAGAAGAGGATTTAAAAAAAGAAAAAAGAAAAAAAAAAAGGGAGAGAATGTGATCAGGCAGGGGAGTAGAAAAAAACATATACTAGAGATTTAGGGTATATTTTAATCTGTTAGAAGAAACTATCTCAAAATTCTAAAGAGAGAACAACTTATATATATAAGCCAAAAATATAGGTAACTACTATGAAGGGATAGAATATGACTCTAAAAATGAAAAATAAAAATGTTTTTTTTTTTTTTTAAAGGGATTGATAAGATGTTGGTTGAAAAAGGGAAAAAGAAAAACAAAAAAAAAAAAGAAAGAAAAAGAAAAAAAGACAGTTAAAAAAAATTAACTTTGAAAGACTAAAAAATCATGGTAAAAAATCCATGAATTCTATGTGCAGTATTCCCCTAGCGCTGGAGTTCTGCCGTTCTCATTGATCGGTAAACTTGGCCTTGGGTGGCTGTTCTCGCTGATCTTCTGGGGAGGGGCCTGTTGCCGTGGTTTCCAAATGTCTCTGCCGGAGGCGGAATTGCCCCGCCCTTGCCCCCTCCCGGCCAAGTAATCTGCTCGGGTTTGCTCTCCGGGGCTTTTGTTCCCTGCGAGCTTTCCGTACAGCTTTGGAGGCGGAGAGTGAAAATGGCGGCCTCCCAATCTCCGCCCCAGAGGAGCCGAGAACTTGGGGCCCTGCTCCTCAGTGAGCCCTCAGAGAAAAGCCACCAGTCACTCCCTTCTCCCCGGTCTCCGGCCGCACTCCGTGCTCACCTGGCCTGTGACCGCACGTTTCTATCTCCGGCACCCGACCCTGGATGGAGTCTCCAAACCCAGCAGATCCCTGTGGTGCAGTCCCGCGCGGCTCCTCCGGGGGAAGGAAGGGGAGTCTCCCCGGATCTGCCGCTTGTTGGGTCCCTGCTGGAGGAGCAGGGGCCCGACTGTGCCGTGGATCACGGTTTAGGGCAACCCCGAGCTGAGAGCCCGCGCCTGGGCTCCGCCTCTGCAGCCGGCTTCCCTGCTCCGATACCTGGGAGCTCTGCCACACTCAGGCACCCCCGGTCTTTCTGTGACCCCGAGGGTCCTGAGACCACACTGTCCCGGAGGGTTCCACCCCCCGCTTAGCCACCAGAGGGACGTCCCTCGGCGGAGCAGACTTTTAAAAGTTCCGATTTTGTGCTCCGCGGCTCTATCACTTGCCAGAAGCGGCCGACGGAGGCCCCTCCCCCGCCATCTAGCCTGAATATCGCCTCGGATTCACTTCTCCGCACATCCTACCTTCCAGAAAGTGGTCGCTTTTCTGATGAGAGCGTTGTTGGTATTCTTTTTTTCGATCTCCTGTTGAGTTTGTAGGTGTTCAGAATGGTTTGATCCCTATCCAGCTGAATTCCTGAGAGGAGACAAAATCCAGGTCTCCTACTCCTCCGCCATCTTGCTCCCTGGATCCTGCTGACTGTCTTTATATGAACTTATGTCTCTTAAGCAACCTGAAGGCAAAAATCAAGTCTATTAATTTTTCAACTGTTTTTTTTTTTTTTTTTTCCAGAAGATAATGACTCTACAGTAGGAATCAAACCAGAGCTGTCTTAGTTTTGTCATTCTTTGATCTCCTTGAAAGCTTTGGCAAGCCATAGATATCCACAATCCTTTCTGATAGTTCAAACTTGATTTCCTAAGCAAGAAATAAAGGAAGCTGATGTGAGTTTGAAAAGGACCAAAGGGAAGTTATCTCTATAAGACTGTGGTATAATGAGAGTCTGGATTTTGTTACTCCGATATGTGATCTTTCATGAGATTAGGTGAAAAAATAGCCCCACAACTAAAGAGAGAAGGAGATTAAGGTAGGAAAGGAGGGGAAGAGAAAGGTGAGTTTTGTGAAAACAGTTCGCAATCTGAGCATCAAAACAGAGGGATAGGCAGGGCTGAAATGAGAAGAGGGATTTATCAAGAGCAAACCACCCACTTCCCAATATTGCCTCAGAACTCTAGAACTTAATCAGATTAAAATGGTGGTGGTGGTGGTGGTGGTGGTAGTTTTCCAATTAAAGGAAGAGAGAGAGATAGTTTTTAAAAAGAAATTTTGCTTCCCGTTTCAGTCTAAATATGTTCTCACTAGTCGGTTTGAATAGGATTGCTTTCATTGTTACAGGGAAAGATTTTAATGGCCACAGAGTATCCACAAAGCCCTACCACTGACACCAACAATTGTAGTTTAAAGGATGATAATGATCCCCAAATGACAATGAACAAATGTAATTTCTTACTCCAAGTGTTCCTTCCTAATTTTCTGTTGGAGGATGGGGAGCAATATAGGAACATGGCAGTTTGCATGGACAAACATAATTTTGCTCACTGTAATTACTGCAGTCAGTCTTGGTATATTCTCAGTAGTAGAATTGTCACCACCCAAAAGAAGCTTTGCTTTCCTCGGTAATGTTCAGGACAGATGGACTTGAATGGCTCATTCTGTGCCTCTTTGGAATATTACAGACCTCACATTAATATAGTTAGGTATGACTCCAAGATCTAACGAGAGCCAAAGTTTACTTGAGACAAAGGACTAGTGTTAGTATGTTCACTTTTCTAACTTCAATCACCTTTTTAGTTGGCTTTAACTAAACCTTTAATTGTTTGGTACTGAACAATTGACCTTTATCTTCTTCCCTGAGAAGACTAGAATTAAAAATATTTATGGTTTGCAGTAATGTATTCACTTCTATGGCAAAACGTTGCCAATTGGTGTTTTTCTCCTCTTTTTCAAAGATGATTACATGTTCACAATTTACAAGGTATTGTACACATTTCAGCAGGAAATTGTAAGCCTTTATCTTTTGACAGCAAGAAGGAATTACTGCCACCTTTTTTTAAATAGCCTTCCTATTTTGTCCAAATAAATGATTCATGCTGGAGACTTCATGATGTCTTTTGTTGGTTTCTGTGAATTTCAACACAGGCAGTGAAAAGGGAAAAGAAGTAATGCATTTCTGAAAATTTCAGAAAATTATAGGTTTTATATGGGAAGGAGGATGCATTCAAATATCTTTAGTCCTGGTTTCTTCTTCCTCCTATGCTTTATTAATGCAAAGCTTAAAGCTAGGGGAAGAAAATAAATGAGAGGGTAGGAAATGAATATTTTCTCTTTCTCTCCAGTGACTGCTCAATGCCCAGTCACTTTCCTTAGCCTCATAAGAATAAAAGAAAGTAAGGGATAGCTGCAGCCATGTTGACAAACACCTACAACCAGCATCAGACAACTCCTCCTTATTTAAAAATAAACAGCATGTCTTTGCTAATATGGCTTCTTCCAGAAGTTTCTGGATATATCTCTTTCTTTAAATAATGAAAATTATATTATCATTAACTTTATGCAGTAACATTATTTTTGGTGCTATTTTACCTGTGGGTTACTTAGATATACATAGCTTAGATATACATAGCTGGCAGGTGACTTAAATGTTCTTTAATCTTGAAAATAGCTATACCCTTGCTTACGGCAAGTCCCTCTGGAGACCCTGCTAGTGGACAAGTAAGCGGTGGTTAAAAGTTTTCAGCACTTCTATTCACGGTCAAATCTCGGCACTTTGCTTCTATCTCTTGTTTGCCTCAGGCCCCAGGGTTTCTCAACCTTAATACTATTAACATTTTGGATGGATCATAATTTGTTGTGGAGGGCTGCCTTTGTATATCGTAAGAGGTTTAGCAGCATCCCTGGCTTCTACACATAAGAAGCCCGTAGTACCTCACTCATTTGTGACAACTAAAGATGTCTCCAAATATTGCCAAATGTCCCCTTGAGAAGAAAATCACTCCTGACTGAGAACTGCTGTAGCCCATGAACACATACCAGTGTGTTTGAAATTCTTCAGAAATGTCTACACAGGAATCTACCATGTCTTCCTTGGTATCTGGAGAATGAAGAAAATTGGGAAGGTATAGCTCTATACACAGATCCTCTTTTGCCTAATCTGAAAATGTGAGTTGCCAAGCTGTAGTATATTTAACAGATGCACACACAAACACTCACACACACTCGCACACAGGCATCTAGAGTGTTAAATCTCTGTTCCATATCAGTTACAGTAAACAGAGTAGTGATTTTGATATATATTTAAGTCACCCTTGCAGTTTCAAAAATATAGTGCATATCTCCATATCTTACATAACTTGGGAGCCAGGTGTTTTCATAGCAATTAGGTGCTGTATTTAGACAGAATTTGGCTTAAAAATTCCTCTGCAATCTAATTGTTGTATGTCTTGTTGGAATCTGATCTGTAAAAGTGAGTCAGTGGCAACAACAGCAACATATCATCATCATCATCATCATCATCATCATCATCATCATCAGATCAGATGGTTGAAAAGACAAAAATGGGCAAATGTGTATGAAAGTATATAGCACAGTGACTGGCATCTAATCTGCACTCAAAAAAACATCGCTTTCAACCATTTCAATCATGAAGTGTAAGTCAGTACCGAAAGAAGGTATAATTTTCCCACTCCTCAAGCTCTTCATCAAGCATATGTTTTCAAGACTCTTTGGGGTATGACAGAAGAGGCTTGAAGCTCTGGGACTTCAAAAGACCTGGGATTGACTTCTAGCTCTGATTCTTATTTGGTGTTAACAATCTTAAAAATTGTTTACTACTTGGAGCCTCAGATTTCTTGAAAAAGATGGAAAAAAAATCCATACATTTGAAAGTACTTATAAATTCTGATGCCTGGCAGAGGTACGTGGTTCTGTTTTTATGACTGGTAAATAACCCAGAAAGACAAACAATGGAAAGATTTGTGCCCACTAAGAGTCACATTCCTACTAATGCCAAGTAATTTATAAACTTGTAAACCCATGGAAAACTACGGGAGAATTTGGTGGTGCCTGTAATCAAAACATACAGACTGTGAATGAGTTTGAATCTTCCAGGGTCAGAACAAAGCTGCCAAAAGGGCCAGCCCAGTAGAAAAAGGGCAAAATAATGGCTCACTTTTCAGTGTGATTGGCAGCAACCTCCCAAGTTTGAGTTACTCAGGCAGGTTTCTGCTTCCCTGTCGGTAGGCACCGCCAAGCATCCGAATACTCATTCTTATTCTATTGGTCATCTCCCTACAACTCTATAAACAGCCATTCTCCACCCCCAACTGCCACTTCTTCTTGGCTCTCTGGGTTTATAGGGGAATCATTCCCTTTAGAATAAAAAGATTAATGGGTTTGGCAAATTCTCAGGAAGAGATGGGCAGAGGACGGATGTTTTCTCAATATGGTTTTAAGGCAGTTATGAAGTGTGGTATTGAGACTTTCAGGAATCCATGACCTCTTGGATATAGCACATTACTGCTTTTCTTTATATGCTGACTTCAATATCTCTGCCAGGGTGGAAGCAATGTCGTAAGCACTGCTCTTGGCATCCATCCAGTTTCCCTTCAGCTGATAGCAAACATCTGCTATGACCCCCTGCCCAGAGGCCCAAATGTGAAGCACAGTGCTTTTATAGGACCTGCAGTAAGAATTACTGGCATGGAAAATTGCTTCCTTGATGATCAATTCCAATAAGAAAACTGATGACATAAGGCTTTTTTTTTTAATTAATCATTATTTTTAGCATCAAGTAGATATAAAATAATATTTATAACATGTATAAGATATAAAGAATAATGGTATTACAGAAGCTCATGTATCTACTACCCACTGATATAAGGGCCTTTCCTCAGTCTATCCATATCCTTTCCCTCCATAGAAAACCGATGTTCTCAATTCTGTGTTTATCATCCCCTTTCTTTTTTCTAAGGTGTTATTGCATATGTTTGGATGTGATTTGAAATTTTTGCATGTTTTTGCAATTTGTAAAAATAGACTTACACTTTGGTTGACCCTGAACAACTCAGGTTTGAACAGTGTGGGTCCATTTATCATGATTCTTTTTTGATACATACAGTACAGAACTGTAAATGTATTTTCTCTTCCTTATGGTTTTCTTTCTTTTTTATTTTATTTTATTTTTTTTATTTGAGACAGAGAGAACGAGAGAGAGAGAGCACACATGAGAGGGGGGAGGGTCAGAGGGAGAAGCGGACTCCCTGCCAAGCAGGGAGCCCAATGCGGGACTCGATCCCGGGACTCCAGGATCATGACCTGAGCCGAAGGCAGTCACTCAACCAACTGAGCCACCCAGGCACCCCCTTCCTTATGGTTTTCTTAATAACACTTCCTTTCCACTAGCTTACTTTATTGTAAGAATACACTATATAATACATATAACATACAAAGTATGTGTTAATTGACTTGATGTTAATGGTAAGTCTTCCAGTCAACAGTAGGCTATTAGTAGTTAAGATTTTGGGGAATCAAAAGTTATCTGCAGATTTTTGACTACATGGGGATCATAGCCCATGACTCCTGTATTGCTCAAGGGTCAAATGTATGTGATTTATTCTAAGACCTGTTCCTTTAAATCACTCTAATGTGCCTGAAATACATGTATATTGTTGCAATTTATTTTCCCTACTGTGTATGATTCTATTCTATCCCTGATATATTTGTGACATTTTTAGCTCTTGCCACTACAAATTGTGCTTATGAACATTTTTTGTCAATGACAGCAGTGCTCATGCAGGAGAGTTTTCTAGATTATAGATTTAAGAATGCACTTGCTGAGTCATATGGTGGGTATACATTGAATAGTTTTAGGTAATTACAATTATCTAGAAAATTTCTAGTACTATTTTCCTCTTACAACCATGAAGGCCTTGTTGTCCCTGCTCTATCTATATACTTGCCAAGATTTGGTATCATCTGACTTTTAAAAAAATGTAATCTGCCAATCTGATGAATTGAAATGGCATCTTATTTTGGTTATGAATTATAATTCCCTGGTTACTAATGAATAAACACTATTTTTGTAAGATTATTGACTGTTTGGTTTCCCTTATTTGTAAAGAGCCCATTCAATATTTTTGCCCATTTTTTCTACTTGGAGGTTGTTTCATATATAATTATAGAGCTCTTTACATATTTTGGAAAATAGTCTTAGAGAGTAGTATATGTTCCTTGTCTCAATCTGTGGCTCATTTTTTCACTGTTTTGATATTTTTTATAAATCAATCATCCTTATTTTAATACAGTTGAGTTTATCCACCTTCTCCTTTATGATTTGTGCTTTGCATGTGCATGTGTGTGTTGTTAAATTCTTTCCTGCCTGTGGTCATCAAGGAATTCTACTATAATACCCTCTAAACATTTTGAAGTTTATTTTTCAAATATCAGTCTCTAAGCCACGTGGAATTGATTTTTCTATGGTGTAAGATAGTGACAGTATCATTATTTCCATTCATATAATTAATAATTTCTATATAAAACTTTAAATACATAATTTTCCCAGAAACCTCTATGGAAAATTTTAACCTTTCCCAGTGAAAAATACCAGCTCTATCATAATAAATCAAATTTTCTTATGTACATGTATCAGTTTCTGGTCTTTATATTCTGTTCAATGGGCCAATTGTTATATTCTCCTAGTGGTGCCACACCTTCTTAGTTAATACAGTTTTATATTAATTATGTATCTCAGCACTCCCCAATCAATTTATTCTGCTGGGGAGTGTTTAGTCATTTCAATCATTTGCTCTTCTATAAACACCTGAGGTTCAGCTTGACAAGTCCCAGGAGAGGACACAACAACAAAGATCATATATATCATTTGACTTTTGCTGTGTTACTAACAACCCCAGACTCTTGATTTACAACAACCATTTATTTAGCTCCCAATTTTGTGGTTTGTCAAAGGGGTCTGGGCTCGGTTGGATGGTACTTCTGTTCTAAGCCAGTGTTGGCTGCTATTAGATAATTAGGAAAAAATAACACAGATTTTATTATCAGATGCAGGGTTAAATCTTTATTAGGTATCTTTAACCCCATAAGAAACCACTCTAAAACATAGGGACATAATAATATTCAACATTTATTTTCTCACATAATATTATGGTCTGGGATTTGGGAGTGGTGGAGGTAGATGGTTCTGGCTCAAAATTCTCAATGAGACTGTAGTCACAATGTTGCCAGGGTGCAGTCACCTTAATGAATGACTGGAGCCACAAGTTCTGTTCCCAGGTTGGCTTACTCACATGGCTTGCAAGGTGGTGCTGGCTGTTGGCCCCCTGCGATCTCTATCACATGGCTCTTAACATAGGGCTATGTAACTGTCCTCACAATATGGCATCTGGCTTCCCTAGAGCAGTTAATCCAAGAGAGAGTGAGGTAAAAGCTTGAATGTCTTTTTTTAAATGCAGTCATTTTGAAGATTTTATTTATTTATTTTAGAGAGAGAGAGCAAGCAGGGGAGGAGCAGAAGGAGAGGGAGAGAATCTCAAGCAGACCCACACTATGCATGGAGCCTGACTCAGGGCTCCATCTCACGATCCTGAGATCATGACCTGAGCCAGAACCAAGAGTTGGATGCTTAACCAACTGGGCCACCCAGGCACCCCAATGAATATCTTTTATGAAGGAGCCATGAAGCTGCGCTCTGTCACTTCTGCAATATTCAACTAGTCACACAGGTCAGCCCTGTTCTATAGAGGAGGGGACTGAAAAAGAGCATGACTCATAGGAGGTGAGAATGATGGAGAACAATCTTGGAGACTATTTTCTATGGTCTCCTTTTTTTTTTTTTTTTGAACAAATTATAGTAAATCTACATATTACATATTATTACCAAAAAAAAAAAAGTCTTTGGGTTTTAAATAAAAATCTATTTAAAGACAGATTTACATCAGCGAGTAGGGGAACCAGAAAATTAGGTTTATATTTTTAAATGTCTTACTCAGACTGTGGTTTTAAAATAGTACCTATTACAGAATGACTTCTCTGTAAAAATTCTTCACATGTTACATATTTTAATCCTTGTAACCTCCCTTTTGTAGGTATTAATATTCTCATTTTAAAGTTGGAGAAACAAATTCAGAGTGCTCATGTAACTTGTACAAATGAATATAGCTACAAAATGGCAGAGGTGGGCTTCTAACTCTGGCATATTAAATGTCAACTGCCTTGGGATTTCCAGGTAACAGCCCAGCAAATATGTAAGAGGAGTTTGTCAGCATTCCAAGATAAAAGTATTGGGAGTAATTCCTTAGGAATGAATCTTTGAAACAGCATGCTTATTTGTTCTGTCCAAATTTCAAATAAATAACAGGCCTGCAAATATTCTTAGGCATTCACTTAAGAATACTTTCCTCCCTCAACAATACTGGAAGGAATCTGTTTAGATCAGATATATAAAAGAAATAGCAAAAGGTTCCATTGAAAGAAAGAACTTCAGGATAGAACACTTTCCATTTTTTTTCACTAATCGTATTCAAATATATAAATTACTCACAATATAAATAATTTTGGTGAATTTATGGGGCAACTAAAATCTTTAGGGGAGCTGTGAGATGGTGCCCTAGTCTTGCTATGTTTCCCCTTCCTTCCTTATAATTTTGTTTTCATTTTCCATGCTGACCCATCACTGTATTGGTAAATTCTTTAGATGAAAGTGAACATTAGGGGGGATAATACTGACAAAAGGAAACATTCCTCTAAATATTATCTACTTGTGAGATTTTTTAAAGAATAGCCTTGTGTGAAAATTGTTTTTCTGCTGCCTTGGAAGATGTTTAGAAAGTGAGACCTGGGTTCAGGAAAAAGGTTATTTTGGGAGCTAAGTGGTACCTTAAAATAACCATGCCAGTTATTCGAAAGTTCTTTTTCTTTTAATTGTTTCTTATTCTCACCCCCACAAGTAATTTTGGCTGCAACATGTTTAATACTTCCTTCAAAAATATTTGTAGCACCTACTTTTGACTTTTACCTTTTTAAAGTCTCCTACATATGGAATATACATATGTGTTATCCATGGGATGCTGGCAAAATCCAGTAAGTGAAAATCAAAGTGTTAAAAAAAAGGCTTTGTTTAAACCAGAATGGAAATACAATATATGCAAGATGATAATAATTTTAACAACCGAGGAAATATTTATAATGGCTTGAGATACATGGGTTTTCAGAAAATGTCCATTAAATAAAGCAAGACAAATATGCAGCATTTGTCTTTGATATTGTAGCAAACTTTAATTTTAAGTCAGTAACTTCATCACACCTCAGAAATTCCTTCGTAATTTTAAGTGGCAACAATTTATCCTTCCCTTTAGCCCTCCTGAGTTATTAGGTGTAGTTATTTTGTACTATTACCACATTACTCTTCAAGGAAGTTTGCATTTTACTTTTAGAGTTTTAACTTTTATTGCAAATGTTAATGCAACATTAAAATTCAGCATTTAAGTTCCCGGGAGCAAGGAAATGCAAAGGGCAAGGTTCTCCTAATGTGATTAATTCGTTATTCTATCTTAGGCTTCTCATTAGGACATGCATTTATGTTTCCAACTTATAAATTAAAAAACATTAAGCACAGTCCTTTCATGATTTTACTCAAAGGGGAGAACATTTTCAGTCACTATCCTTGATAAAATCTGAATTTTTTAAAAACTCTATCTCCACAAATTATATTTCCTTTCCCACTCACAGATGTCTATGGTTCTTTATTCAGGTCATGTCTATATAGTATCAACCAAACTAATCCAAAAGTAAAGCATCCAGCAAAACTTTCTCTTTTATATCCATAAAATAACACATAAATTCAATCTTAATCTCTGTTTACAAAAAATCTTTGTATTACTCATAAATGCTTAGACCGCCACCTCTATAAAATAGTCTCTCTACCATAACCCACCTTATTATTTCTAATAAACAATTTTCAGTTATAAAATGCTTTGTAATACCAAAACTTGATCAGTAACTAGAAGATACGATAGGCTCCGTTTTGGGTATGAGTAGGAAAAATTAAGGTCATGGATTTAGCTGTTACACAAATCTGAGATTCAAACTTGAAATCCACTGAATAATGTTGACAACTTGGGCAAATTATTTTATCTTGACTTTCTCGAGTGTAAAACAGGAGTACTGTGAAACGTATTAATCTGTATTGTTATGAGGATTTAATTATATATGTTACATGGGTGAGTAAAGGCATTTCATTATTCATATACACACACGTGTGTGTAGACATATAAAATTTTTACATTAATATTCCTTTGAACTCCTATAACATTTAATGATCATGTCAAATATTTGAAATTATGTAGTATTTAACATGTGTTTTCTTTTCAGTAAAACATTTAAATTCCTAAAAAATGGGTTTTATGTTTTAGCACTTGATCATAAATATTAAGTCAGAACCTACCATGATGAAATATAATGATGGAATGACTATCTATAATGTATGCATGCACACACATATAGGTATGTACTTATAGAAATAATTAGATACATTTTAGTTCTTAAAATGACATAGTTCCCTTTTGGAAAGTATATGCAATAATATTATTAAAAATAATAGCTAACATTTATTGAGCATCTACAATGTACCAGCCACTAAAGCACTTGATATGTATTATTTTATCCTCACAACAACCCCATGATATAGGAGTTATTAATATGTCTCATTTTCAGTTGAGAAAACTGAGTCCAGAGAGATTATTATTCAGTCAAAAACCATCAGGGTCTGTTTTCCAGTTTTCTTGCTCTTCACTGCTATACTTTATAACTACTACAGTTGATGTGCAGAATTACCTAGGATATTAGACCAAAGCCCAACCCGGTTAGAGATGAGATTTTAGGAAGAGTTGTACAATGTGAACAGATAAATTAAAGAGCTGGACATGAAGCAGAGGTCATGGTTAAGAGGTTTAGTCTGGTCCTTGTTTGATTGTAGATTTTTGATTCTGTAAGTCTCTCATTGAAATTCTGAAATATAAATATGTAAAAAAAATAACTGAGAATTTAAATATAAGATGAATTTTTTTAAATTTTTATTTAAATTCAATTTAGTTGACATACAGTATATTATTAGTTTCCGGGGTAGAACTTAATGATTCATCATTTACATATAATACCCAGTGCTCCTCACCTCAAGTGCCCTCTTTAATGCCCATCACCCATTTACCGCATCCCCTGGCCCATCTCCCCTCCAGCAACCCTCAATTTGTTTCTTTTTTATTTTTTAATTAATTAATTAATTTTTTTTATTCTTATGTTAATCCCCATACATTACATCATTAGTTTTAGATGAAGTGTTCCATGATTCATTGTTTGTGCATAACACCCAGTGCTCCATGCAGAATGTGCCCTCCTCAATACACACCACCAGGCTAACCCATCCTCCCGCCCCCCTCCCCTCTAGAACCCTCAGTTTGTTTTTCAGAGTCCATCGTCTCTCATGGTTCGTCTACCCCTCCGATTTCCCCCGCTTCATTCTTCCCTTCCCGCTACCTTCTTCTTCTTTTTTTTTCCTTAACATATATTGCATTATTTGTTTCAGAGGTACAGATCTGAGATTCAACAGTCTTACACAATTCACAGTGCGCACCATAGCACATACCCACCCCAATGTCTCTCACCCAGCCACCCCATCCCTCCCACCCCACACCCCACTCCAGCAACCCTCAGTTTGTTTCCTGCGATTAAGAATTCCTCATATCAGTGAAATCATATGATACATGTCTTTCTCTGTTTGACTTATTTCACTCAACATAATACCCTCCAGTTCCATCCACATCGTTGCAAATGGCAAGATGTCATTCCTTTTGATGGCTGCATAATATTCCATTGTATATATATACCACCCCTTCTTTATCCATTCATCTGTCGATGGACATCTTGGCTCTTTCCACAGTTTGGTTATTCTGGACATTGCTACTATAAACATCAGGGTGCACGTACCTTTCGGAACCCTACTTTTGTATCTTTGGGGTAAATACCCAGTAGTGCAATTGCTGGATCATATGGTAGCTGTATTTTCAACTTTTTGAGGAACCTCCATACTGTTTTCCAGAGTGGCTGCACCAGCTTGCATTCCCACCAACAGTGTAGGAGGGTTCCCCTTTCTCCACATCCCCGCCAACATCTGTCGTTTCCTGACTTGCTAATTTTAGCCATTCTGACTGGTGTGAGGTGGTAGCTCATTGAGGTTTTGATTTGGATTTCCCTGATACCGAGCAATATTGAGCACTTTTTCATGTGTCTGTTGGCCATTTGGATGTCTTCTTTGGAAAAATATCTGTTCATGTCTTCTGCCCATTTCTTGATTGGATTCTTTGTTCTTTGGGTGTTGAGTTTGATGAGCTCTTTATAGATTTTGGATACTAGCCCTTTATCTGATATGTCATTTGCAAATATCTTCTCCCATTCTGTCGGTTGTCTTTTGGTTTTGTTGACTGTTTCCTTTGCTGTGCAAAAGCTTTTTATCTTGGTGAAGTCCCAATAGTTCATTTTTGCCCTTGCTTCCCTTGCCTTTGGCGATGTTTCTAGGAAGAAGTTGCTTCGGCTGAGGTCAAAGAGGTTGCTGCCTGTGTTCTCCTTTAGGATTTGGATGGACACCTGTCTCACATTGAGGTCTTTCAACCATTTGGAGTCTATTTTTGTGTGTGGTGTAAGGAAATGGTCCAGTTTCAATCTTCTGCATGTGGCTATCCAATTTTCCCAACACCATTTGTTGAAGAGACTGTCTTTGTTCCATTGGACATTCTTTCCTGCTTTGTCAAAGATGAGTTGACCATAGAGTTGAGGGTCCATTTCTGGGCTCTCTATTCTGTTCCATTGATCTATGTGTCTGTTTTTGTGCCAGTACCATGCTGTCTTGATGATGACAGCTTTGTAATAGAGCTGGAAGTCCGGAATTGTGATGCCGCCGGCTTTGCTTTTCTTTTTCAACATTCCTCTGGCTATGCGGGGTCTTTTCTGGTTCCATACAAATTTTAGGATTATTTGTTCCATTTCTTTGAAAAAAGTGGATGGTATTTTGATGGGGATTGCATTGAATGTGTAGATTGCTCTAGGTAGCATTGATATCTTCACAATATTTGTTCTTCCAATCCATGAGCATGGAACGTTTTTCCATTTCTTTGTGTCTTCCTCCATTTCTTTCATGAGTATTTTATATTTTTCTGAGTACAGATCCTTTCTGTCTTTGGTTAGATTTATTCCTGGGTATCTTTTGGTTTTGGGTGCAATTGTAAATGGGATTGACTCCTTAATTTCTCTT
Organism: Mirounga leonina; assembly: GCF_011800145.1. Classification (NCBI taxonomy): domain Eukaryota; kingdom Metazoa; phylum Chordata; class Mammalia; order Carnivora; family Phocidae; genus Mirounga; species Mirounga leonina. Next base: position 18,773,469 of record NW_023270418.1, on the reverse strand, counting down.
TCTTCTGTCTTGTTGGTGTATAGGAATGCCACTGACTTCTGTGCATTGATTTTCTATCCTGCCACTTTACTGAATTCCTGTATGAGTTCTAGCAGTTTTGGGGTGGAGTCTTTTGGATTTTCCACATAAAGTATCATATCATCTGCAGAGAGTGAGAGTTTGACTTCTTCTTTGCGATTTGGATGCCTTTGATTTCTTTTTGTTGTCTGATTGCTGTGGCTAGGACTTCCAATACTATGTTGAATAGCAGTGGTGATCGTGGACATCCCTGCCGCGTTCCTGACCTTAGGGGGAAAGCTCTCAGTTTTTCCCCATTGAGAATGATATTCGCTGTAGGTTTTTCGTAGATGGCTTTTATGATATTGAGGTATGTACCCTCTATGCCTATACTCTGAAGAGTTTTGATCAAGAAAGGATGCTGTACTTTGTCAAAAGCTTTTTCTGCATCTATTGAGAGGATCATATGATTCTTGTTCTTTCTTTTGTTAATGTATTGTATCACGTTGATTGATTTGCGGATGTTGAACCAACCTTGCAGTCCAGGGATCAATCCCACTTGGTCGTGGTGAATAATCCTTTTAATGTACTGTTGGATCCTATTAGCTAGTATTTTGGTGAGAATTTTTGCATCCATGTTCATCAGGGATATTGGTCTGTCATTCTCCTTTTTGATGGGGTCTTTGTCTGGTTTGGGGATCAAGGTAATGCTGGCCTCATAAAATGAGTTTGGAAGTTTTCCTTCCGTTTCTATTTTTTGGAACAGTTTCAGAAGAATAGGTATTAATTCTTCTTGAAATGTTTGGTAGAATTCCCCTGGGAAGCCATCTGGCCCTGGGCTTTTGTTTGTTGGGACATTTTTGATGACTGCTTCAATTTCCTTAGTGGTTATAGGTCTCTTCAGGTTTTCTATTTCTTCCTGGTTCAGTTTTGGTAGTTGATACATCTCTAGGAATGCATCCATTTCTTCCAGGTTATCTAATTTGCTGGCATAGAGTTGCTCATAATATGTTCTTATAATTGTTTATATTTCTTTGGTGTTGGTTGTGATCTCTCCTCTTTCATTCATGATTTTGTTGATTTGGGTCATTTCTCTTCTCTTTTTGATAAGTCTGGGCAGGGGTTTATCAATCTTGTTAATTCTTTCAAAGAACCAACTCCTAGTTTCGTTGATCTGTTCTACTGTTCTTTTAGTTTCTATTTCATTGATTTCTGCTCTGGTCTTTATGATTTCTCTTCTCCTGCTGGGCTTAGGCTTTATTTGCTGTTCTTTCCCCAGCTCCTTTAGGTGTAGGGTTAGGTTGTGTACTTGAGACCTTTCTTGTTTCTTGAGAAAGGCTTGTATTGCTATATACTTTCCTCTTAGGATCGCCTTTGCTGCATCCCAAAGATTTTGAATAGTTGTGTTTTCATTTTCATTGGTTTCCATGTATTTTTTTAATTCTTCTTTAATTTCCTGGTTGACCCATTCATTCTTCAGTAGGATGCTCTTTAGCCTCCATGTATTTGAGTTCTTTCCAACTTTCCTCTTGTGATTGAGTTCTAGTTTCAAAGCATTGTGGTCTGAAAATAGGCAGGGAATGATCCCAATCTTTTGGTACCAGTTGAGACCTGATTTATGACCTAGGATGTGATCTATTCTGGAGAATGTTCCATGGGCACTAGAGAAGAATGTGTATTCCGTTGCTTTGTGGTGGAATGTTCTGAATATGTCTGTGAAGACCATTTGGTCCAGTGTGTCATTTAAAGTCTTTATTTCCTTGTTGATCTTTTGCTTAGATGATCTGTCCATTTCAGTGAGGGGGGTGTTATAGTTCCCCACTATTATTGTATTGTTGTCGATGTGTTTCTTTGCTTTTGTTATTAATTGCCTTATATAATTAGCTACTCCCATGTTAGGGGCATAGATATTTACAATTGTTAGATCTTCTTGTTGGATAGATCCTTTAAGTAGTATATAATGTCCTTCCTCATCTCTTTTTACAGTCTTTGGTTTAAAATCTAATTTGTCTGATATAAGGATTGCCACCCCAGCTTTCTTTTGGTGTCCATTAGCATGGTAAATGGTTTTCCACCCCCTCACTTTCAGTCTGGGGCTGTCTTTGGTTCTAAAATGAGTCTCTTGCAGAGAGCATATCGATGGGTCTTGTTTTTTAATCCAGTCTGATAGCCTGTGTCTTTTGATTGGGGCATTTAGCCCATTTACATTCAGGGTAACTATTGAAAGATAGGAATTTAGTGCCAGTGTATTGCCTGTAAGGTGACTGTTACCATATGTTGTCTGTGTTCCTTTCTGGTCTATGTTGCTTTTAGGCTCTCTCTTTGCTTAGAGGACCCCTTTCAGGATTTCCTGTAGGGCTGGTTTTGTGTTTGCAAATTCCTTTAGTTTTTGTTTGTCCTGGAAGCTTTTTATCTCTCCTTCAAATTTCAATGACAGCCTAGCTGGATAAAGTATTCTTGGTTGCATATTTTTCTCATTTAGTGCTCTGAATATATCCTGCCAGTCCTTTCTGGCCTGCCAGGTCTCTGTGGATAGGTCTGTTGCCAATCTAATGTTTCTACCATTGTAGGTTACATATCTCTTCTCCCGAGCTGCTTTCAGGATTTTCTCTTTGTCTATGAGACTCATAAGTTTTACTATTAGATGTCGGGGTGTTGAGCTATTTTTATTGATTTTGAGAGGGGTTCTCTGTGCTTCCTGGATTTTCATGCCTGTTTCCTTCCCCATATTAGGGAAGTTCCCTGCTATAATTTTCTCCATTATACCTTCTGCCCCTCTCTCTCTTTCTTCTTCTTCTGGGATCCCAATTATTCTAATGTTGTTTCATCTTATGGTATCGCTTATCTCTCGAATTCTGCCCTCGTGATCCAGTAGTTGTTTATTTCTCTTTTTCTCAGCTTCTTTATTTTCCATCATTTCGTCTTTTATATTACTGATTCTCTCTTCTGCCTCATTCATTCTAGCAGTTAGCGCCCCCATTTTTTATTGCACCTCATTAATAGCCTTTTTGATTTCTACTTGGTTAGATTTTAGCTCTTTTACTTCTCCAGAAAGGGTTTCTCTAATACCTTCCATATTTTTTTCAAGCCCAGCTAGTATCTTTAAAGTGATGATTCTGAACTCTAGATCTGACATCGTACTAATGTCCGTATTGAGTAGGTCCCTGGCAGTCGGTACTACCTCTTGTTCTTTTTGTTGAGGTGATTTTTTCCGTGTTGTCATTTTGTCCAGAGGAGAATTGATTAATGAGAGAACAAAATGCTAGCAGAGTAACAATGTCTCCAGAAAATATACTCTAAACAAATCAGAAAAGACCTGAAGCAGTGGAAAAAGAAATGGAAAAAGAAAAAGAAAAAAAAGAAAAAGATAAAGATAAAAACAAAAACAAAAACAAAAAACAAAACAACAACAACAACAAAAAACCAGAATGTGATCAAATATGATCAGGCTGGTATATAGATCAGTGCCACACACTAGATTTGGGGTGTATTTTGGTCTTTTAGAAGAAAGTGCCTCCCAAAATTTTAAAGAAAGAAACACTTATATATGTACAAAAATAAGGGTTGATATGACGAAGGGATGGAATATGACTGTAAAGATGGAAATTATAAAAAAATTTATAACAGGAATTGATAGGAAGTTGTTTGAAAAAAGAAAGAAGAGGATTTAAAAAAAGAAAAAAGAAAAAAAAAAAGGGAGAGAATGTGATCAGGCAGGGGAATAGAAAACACCATATACTAGAGATTTAGGGTATATTTTAATCTGTTAGAAGAAACTATCTCAAAATTTTAAAGAGAGAACAACTTATATATATAAGCCAAAAATACGGGTAACTACTATGAAGGGATAGAATATGACTCTAAAAATGAAAAATCAATTTTTTTTTTTAAAAAGGGATTGATAAGATGTTGGTTGAAAAAGGGAAAAAGAAAAACTCAAAAAAAAAAAAAAGAAAAAAGACAGTTAAAAAAAAATTAGCTTTGAAAGACTAAAGAATCATGGTAAAAAAGCCGTGAATTCTATGTGCAGTAGTCCCCTAGTGCTGGAGTTCTGCCATTTTCATTGATCGGTAAACTTGGTCTTGGCTGGCTGTTCTCGCTGATCTTCTGGGGGAGTGGACTTTTGCCGTGGTTTCCAAATGTCTCTGCCGGAGGCAGAATTGCCCCGCCCTTGCCCCCTCCCGGCTAAGTAATCTGCTCGGGTTTGCTCTCCGGGGCTTTTGTTCCTGCGAGCTTTCTGTACAGCTTTGGAGGCGGAGAGTGAAAATGGCGGCCTCCCAATCTCTGCCCCGGAGGAGCCGAGAACTCGGGGCCCTGCTCCTCAGTGAGCCCCCAGAGAAAAGCCGTCAGTCACTCCCTTCTCCCTGGTCTCCGGCCGCACTCCGTGCTCACCCGGCCTGTGACCGTGTGTTTCTAACTCTGGCACCCGACCCCGGGTGGAGTCTCCAAACCCAGCAGATCCCTGCGGTGCGCTCCCGCGCGGCTCCTCCCGGGGGAGGAAGGCGAGTCTCCCCGGATCTGCCGCTTGTTGGGTCCCTGCTGGAGGAGCAGGGGCCCGACTGTGCCGCGGATCACAGTTTATGGCCACCCCAAGCTGAGAGCCTGCGCCTGGGCTCCGCCTCTGAAGCCGGCTTCCCCGCTCCAATACCTGGGAGCTCTGCCACACTCAGGCACCCCTGGTCTTTCTGTGACCCCGAGTGTCCTGAGACCACAGTGTCCCGGAGGGTTCCACCCCCCGCTTAGCCACCAGAGTGACGTCCCTCGGCGGAGCAGACTTTTAAAAGTTCCGATTTTGTGCTCCGCGGCTCTATCACTTGCCAGAAGCGGCCGACGGAGGCCCCTCCCCCGCCATCTAGCCTGAATATCGCCTCGGATTCACTTCTCTGCACATCCTACCTTCCAGAAAGTGGTCGCTTTTCTGATGAGAGCGTTGTTGGTATTCTTTTTTTCGATCTCCTGTTGAGTTTGTAGGTGTTCAGAATGGTTTGATCCCTATCCAGCTGAATTCCTGAGAGGAGACAAAATCCAGGTCTCCTACTCCTCTGCCATCTTGCTCCGCCCCCCCTCTCAATTTGTTTCTTATAGTTTAGAGTCTCTTATGATTTCTCTCCCTCCCTGTTTTTATCTTATTTTTCCTTCTTTTCCCCTATGTTCATCAGTTTTGTTTCTTAAATTCCACATATGAGGGGCACCTGGGTGGCTCGGTTGGTTAAGCAACTGCCTTTGGCTCAGGTCATGATCCTGGAGTCCCTAGATCGAGCCCCACATCGTGCTCCCTGCTCGGCAGGGATTCTGCTTCTCCTTCCACCCCTCACCCCGCTCTCATGCTCTCTCTCTCTCAAATAAATAAATAAATAAATAAATAAATAAATAAATCTAAAAAAAAAATTCCACACATGAGGAAATCATATGGTATTTGTCTTTCTCTGACTGACTTATTTTGCTTAGCATAATACCCTTTAGTTACATCCACCTTGTTGCATATGACAAGATTTCATCCTTTTTGATGGCTGGGTAGTATTCCATTGAATACATATATTACATCTTCATCCATTCATCTGTCGATGGACATCTGGGCTCTTTCCATATTTTGGCTATTATGAACATTGCTGCTATAAACATTGTGGTGCATGTACCCATTCAAATCACTGATTTTGTATCCTTTGGATAAATGCCTAGTAGTACAATTGCTGGGTTGTAGGATAGTTCTATTTTTAACTTTTGAGGAACTCCATACTGTTTTCCAGAGTGAATACACCAGTTTGCATTCCCACCAACAGTGTAAGAGGGTTCCCCTTTCTCCGAATCCTTGCCAACATCTGTTGTTTCCAGAGATGTTAACTTTAGCCATTCTGGCTGGTGTGAGGTGGTATCTCATTGTGGTTTTGATCTGTATTTCCCTGATGCTAAGTGATATTGAGCATTTCTTTATTGTCTGTTAGTCATTTGTATGTCTTCTTTGGAGAAATGTCTGTTCATATCTTCTGTCCATTTCTTGACTGGATTATTTGTTCTTTGGTTGTTGAGTTTGATAAGTTCTTTTTTTTTTTTAAACATTTTGATGATCTTTTTTTTTTTTTAAGATTTTTTATTTATTTGCGAGAGAGACCATGAGAGACAGAGAGTATGAGAGGGAGGAGGGTCAGAGGGAGAAGCAGACTCCCTGCTGAGCAGGGAGCCTGATGTGGGACTCGATCCCGGGACTCCAGGATCATGACCTGAGCCGAAGGCAGTCACTTAACCAACTGAGCCACCCAGGCACCCCGAGTTTGATAAGTTCTTTATAGATTTTGACTACTAGCCCTTTTTCTGATATGTCATTTGTGAATATCTTCTCCCATTCTGTAGGTTGCCTTTTAGTTTTGTTGACTGTTTCCTTTGTTATACAAAAGCTTTTTATCCCAATGATGTCCCAATAGTTCATTTTTGTTTCTGTTTCCCTTGTCTTTGGAGATGTGTCTAGCAAGAAGTTGCTGCAGCCAAGGACAAAGAGGTTGCTGCCTGTGTTCTCCTCTAGGAATTTAATGGATTCCTGTCTCACATTTACGTCTTTCATCCATTTTGAATTTATTTTTGTGTATGGCATAAGAAAGTGATCCAGTTTCATTCTCCTGCATGTAGCTGTCCAGTTTTCCCAACACTATTTGCTGAAGAGACTGCCTTTTTTTCCATTGGATATTCTTTCATACTTTGAAGATTAGTTGACCAAACAGTTGTGGCTCTCTATTCTGTTCCATTGATCTAAGTGTCTGTTTTTGTGCCAGTAGCATGCTGTCTTGATGACTACAGCTTTGTAATACACCTTTAAGCCCAGAATTGGGTTGCCTCCAGCTTTGGTTTTCTTATTCAACATTATTTTAACTATTTGGGGTCTTTTCTGGTTCCATACAAATTTTAGAATTGTTTGTTCCAGCTCTGTGAAAAATGCTGGTGGTATTTTGATAAGGACTGCTTTGAAGATGTAGATTGCTTTGGGTAACATAGACATTTTAACAATATTTGTTCTTCCAATCCATGAGCATGGAATATTTTTCCATTTCTTTGTGTCTTCCTAAATTTCTTTCATAAGTGTTCTAGAGTTTTCAGAGTACAGATATTTTATCTTTTTGATTCAGTTTATTCCTAGGTATCTTAGGGTTTTTGGTGCAACTGTAAATGGGATCGATTCCTTGATTTCTCTGTCTGCTGTTTCATTGTAGTGTATAGAAATGCAACAGACTTCTGTTCATTGACTGTATATCCTGCCACTTTGCTGAATTCCTGTATCAGTTCTAGCAATTTTTAGGTGGAATCTTTTGGGTTTTATACATAGAGTATCAGGTCATCTGTAAAGAGTGAAAGTTTGACTTCATCCTTGCTGATTTGGATGCCTTTTATTTCTTTTTGTTGTCTGATTGTTGAGGCTGGGATGTCCAATACTATGCTGAACAACAGTGGTTAAAGTGGACGTCCTACCATGTTCCTGACATTAGGGGAAAATCTCTCAGTTTTTCCCTGTTGAGGATGATATTAACTGTGTTTCATATATGGCCTTTATAATGTTGGGTATGCTCCCTCTATCCCTACACTGCAGAGAGTTTTAATCAAGAAAGGATGCTGTATTTTGTCAAATGCTTTTTCTGCCTCTATTGAGAGGATCATATGGTTCTTCTCCTTTATTTTATTAATGTGGTGTATCATGTTGATTGATTTGTGGATGTTGAACCATTCCTGCAGTCCAGGAATAAAAGTGGTGAAAAGTGGTGAAAAGTCCTTTTACTGTACTGTTGGATCTGATCTAATTTCTTGTTGAGAATTTTTGCATCCATGTTCATCAGGGATATTGGTCTGTAATTCTCCTTTTTAGTGGGGTCTTTTGTTTGGGGATCAAAGTAATGCTTGCCTCATAGAATGAATTTGGAAGTTTTCCTTCCCTTTCTAATTTTTGGAACAGTTTCAGAATAAGGATTAATTCTTCTTTAAATGTTTAGTAGAATTCCCCTGGGAAGCTGTCTGGCCCTGGACTCCTATTTATTCAGAGATTTTTGATTACTGATTCAATTTCTTTGCTGGTTATGGGTCTATTCAGATTTTCTATTTCTTCCTGTTTCAGTTTTGGTATATTATATATTTCTAGGAATTTATCCATTTCTTCCAGATTGCCTAATTTGTTGGCATATAATTGCTCATAATCTCTTATAATTGTTTGTCTTTCTTTAGTGTTGGTTGTGATCTCTCCTCTTTCATTCATGATTTTATTTATTTGGGTTCTTTCACTTTTCTTTTTGTTAAGTCTGGCTAGGTGTTTATTAATCTTATTAATTCTTTCAAGAACCAGCTCTTAGTTTCATTGATCTGTTCTGTTTTTTTTTAATTTTTATTTCATAAATCTCTAATCTTTATTATTTCTCTTCTCCTGCTGGATATAGGCCTTACTTGCTTTCTTTTTCCAACCCTGTAGGTGTAAGATTAGGTTGTGTATTTGAGACTTTTCTTGCTTCTTGAGGGCCTATGTTGCTATTCTTCCTTCTTAGAACCACCTTTCCTGCATCCCAAGGGTTTTGATCTGTCATGTTTTCATTTTCATTTGTTTCCATGTATTTTTTTAATTCTTTAATTTCCTGATTGATCCATTCATTCTTTAGTAGGATGTTCTTTAACTCCCATGTATTTGTGGTCCTTTCAAATTTTTTCTTGTGGTTGACTTCAAGTTTCATAGCATTTTGATCTGAAAATATGCATTGTATGTTCTCAATCTTTTTATACTAGTTGAGTCCTGATTTGTGACCCCGTATGTGATCTATCCTGGAAAATGTTCCATGTGTGCTCAAAAAGAATGTGTATTTTGCTGCTTTAAGATGAAATGCAGTGAAATCCAACTGGTCCAGTGTGTGATACAAAGCCCTTCTTTCCTTGTTGATCTTCTGCTTAAATGATCTGTCCATTGCTGTGAGTGGGGTGTTAAGTCCCCTACTATTATTGTATTATTATCAGTGTGTTTAAGTTTGTTATTAATTTATTTATATATTTGGCTGCTCCCAAGTTGGGAGCATAATATTTACAATTGTAAGATTTTCTTGTTGGATAGACCCCTTTTTATGATATAGTGTCCTTCTTTGTATCTTATTACAGTCTTTGGTTTATTTACTTATTTTTTTTAAGATTTTATTTATTCATTTGAGACACATAAATACAGAGAGAGAGAGAGAGAGACCATGAGCAGGGGGAGAGGCAGAGGGAGGGGAGAAGCAGGCTCGCTGCTGAGCCAGGAGCCCGATGTGGGGCTCGATCCCCGGACCCTGTCATCATGATCTGAACTGAAGGCAGACACTTAACCATCTGAGCTACCCAGGCACCCCAAGTCTTTGGTTTAAAATCTAGTCTGTCTGATATAAGGACGGCTACTCTAGCTTTCTTTTGATGTCCATTAACATAAATGGTTCTCCACCTCCCACTTTTAATCTGGAGGTATCTTTGCCTCTAAAATGAGTCTCTTATAGTCAGCATATCAACGGGTCTTGTTTTTTATCCATTCTGATGCCCTATGTCTTTTTTTTTTTTTTTTTTTTGAGCATTTAGCCAATTTACATTCAGAGTAATTATTGAAAGATATTAATTTAGTGCCATTGTATTATCTGTAAAGTCACTGTTCCTGTAGATTGTCCCTGTTCTTTTCTAGTCTTTGTTACTTTTGGTCTCTCTTTCCGCTCATAAAGGGTTCCCTTTAATATTTCTTGCAGGGTTGGTTTAGTGTTCATAATTCCTGTAGTTTTTGTTTGTCTTGGAAACTCTTTGTCTCTCCTTCTATTCTGAATGACAGCCTTACTGGATAAAATATTCTCAACTTCTTAGTTTCCCCATTTAGCATGTTGAATATATCATGCCAGTCCTTTCTGGCCTGCCAGGTCTCTGTGAACAAGTCTGCTGCCAGCCTTATGTGTCTACCCTTGTAGGTTACCTCTTGTTCTGAACTGCTTTCAGAATTTTCTCTTTATTTTTGTAATTCATAAGTTTCACTATAATATGTTGTGGTGTTGACCTATTTATGTTGATACCTGTGCCTCTTGGACTTGAATGCCTATTTCCTTCCCCAGATTAGAAGTTCTCAGCTATAATTTGTTCAAATAAACCTTCTGCCCCTGTTTCCTAATCTCCTTCTCTGGCACTCCTATAATGCAGATATTATCTCACTTTATGGAATTGCTGAGTTCCTTAAGTCTACCTTTGTTATCTAATAGTTTTATTTCCCTCTTCTTTTCAGTTTCATTATTTTCATAATTTTATCTTCTGTATCACTGATTTGCTCTTCTTCCTCGTTCATCCTCATTTTTATGCCTCCACTTGGGACTACATCTCAGTTATAGCATTTTTAATTTCGTCCTGCATAGATTTTAGTTCTTTTATCTCTACAGTATGGGATTTTCTAGTGTCTTCTATGCTTTTTTCAAATCATCTAGTATCCTTATAATCATTGTTTTAAATTCTAGTTTAGACATCTTACTTATATCCATATTGATTAAATCCCTGGCTGTGAGTACTACCTCCTGTCCTTTCTTTTGGGATGAATTTCTAAGTCTTGTCATTTTTTTCGAGAAAAGAAAAGAAAGAAAAAGAAACAACAACAAAAATAACAACAGTAACAACAAACAACAACAACAACAAAAACTACATCCAGTGTGTGTTTCTTCTGCTTGTTAGAAGAAACAAGATCTCACAACAAGAAAGAACAACAACAAAAAAAACATATATATATGCATATAAATAAAATAAAATACAATGAAAGGAAACAAAAAGTAAATATAAAGAATATATAAAAATAAATAGTTAAAAAGAATTGGAAAAGAATTGAAAAGAATAACTGAAAAAGTAATACTGACAGACTGAAGAATAAAAGTACAAAGAATGCTGGATACTATTTTCCCCTGTTGTTTAAACTTTGTGTATCTCTATGATCAGTAAACTTAGTGTGAATGAGTTGTTTGTACTGGTCTTCTGGGGGAGGGGCCTGTTGCACTGATTATCAGGTGGACTTGCCCTGGTGGAAATGTGCCTCCAGTGCACAAGGAGATATGGCTCAGTGTAAGTGGCTCTGGACTCATCTCGGTGGCATTGTTTTGATCCCTGAAGGCTTTAAGCACTGATGGGTGGGATGAATATGGAGGCGCCCTGCTCTCTAGCCTAGGAGTTGAAAATTTACATCCCCCACTCTTCAGTGAGCCCTCACAGAAGAGCAATCAATCAGTCTTGTCTCCCCGGTTTCCATCAGAACTCTGTGTTCACCCGCTCTGTGTCAGAGCTTTTTTATCTCAGGCATGCAACTGAGTTTCAAAACTCCAAATTGTAGAGACTTCCAGGGTGCGGACCCATGCTGTTCTTCCTGGGGAGGGTCTTACCATGCCTCTACCTTTTGCTGGACCCTTCCCAGGAAAGTGGTTGCACAACTGTGCAGTGGTTTGCAGTTTATGATAACTTGGAGCAGAAAGCTGACACCTAGACTTGCTGTTCTTAGCCTGCTTCCCTGTTCCTATGCCTGGGAACAGTGCCTCACTTAGGTGGCATCCATTCTTCTTGTGACCCAAGGGAACCTCAGATCATGGTGTAATACCTGGGATTCCTCCTCGCTTCAGCACCTGAGCACCTTTAAGCCAGGCAGACTTTTAAAAATTCATATTTTGCACTCTGCTGCTTATAATGCTTTGCAGTAACCTCCTTAAGCAGGCTCCCTCCCCACTGCCATATCCCCTCAGCTATACCACACTGGATTCAAGTGTCCACATCTTTTACCTTCCAAAAGATGGGCACTTTTCTTTTTTGTAGGCTTGCATTATTTGTTTTCTCAGAACTCCGGCTGATTTCTCAGTTGTTCAGAATGATTTGATAACTATTTAGTTGTATTTGAGGAATGAGACAAACTTAGGGTCCCCCTACTCCTCCTGTCTATTAACTCCCAGCCAGATAAATTTTCTATGTGGTTATTTTTTAAAGGTTTAAGCTCTTTATTAAACACATATGATTAGTTGCTAAAACTTATAATGTCAACAAAAATATAGCAAAAATTGTTTATTAACTGTCCTCAATCATGGCTTAATTTAGACTCGGCTCATCTCCAGGCTTGAGTGAAACATGCAGTCTAAGTCATAAACCAGGTGGGTCTTGTTTTTGCCTTGTTTAGCTGTTAAATTTAGAGTTTGACTTAAATTACATGTTTTGTCTCCTAATTAGTTAAATACTATGATTATCTCAATCACTCTCTAAGCCTGTAAGGCTATGAACCACCCCATCTCTTTACCAAAAGAGAGGTCTTTCTTCCTCTTTTCTCCTCCCCTTATTATCTCTTACACTTGCTCCCTTTTTGTTTTGCTGCTCACTTCTGCTCAACCCTCTTCTCTCCCTCCTTTTATTAATATTTATTAATATTTTACATTTGAGTAATAATGAGCAGGTAAGAAAACAGCACTATAAACACCATTTCACTAATCTTACTGCTCCTTCCTGGATTGTTTGATCATATATTATCTTTCTAGACTGAGATTTTTTTTTTTTTTTAGATTTTTGTTTGTTTGTTTATAAAGGGACATTTCTATCTACCTGACAACTTCCTTAAATCCATAACTTGCAGTTAAAGTTAGCCTAGGGCTCCTCAACCCTGGTTTTATTACATTTGTGGCCAGTTAAATCTTTGTAATATCTTGTGCACTGTAGGATGTTTATTGACATTCTGGGTCTCTACCCACTAGATGCCAGTAATACCTTCCCCAAGTTGTGACAACCCCAAATGTCTCCAGTCATGTCCCTTGGGGTATAAAATTGAAAGCCACTAAGTTAGACACTTCCATTTCTAATTCCTGTATTTCTTCAATTTTTTTTTCAGACTATAAATCCTATCTTTTCTCTAAAACTATTGAATTCTAGCTTTTGATACTGAGTATTTGGCCCAGAAGTTGCTAATGTACAACCTACTCAATCTCATAACATTGTAACATTCAATGTTAAGAAACTTTCAGATGATGGATATCAAAGTGGAAATTACAATAGTCAGCTATGCTTATGAGGGTACATTTAGGAAGCAGGTCAAGGCTGGAGAAGCAGGTTGGTAAATAGTCTTGGTGGTGATATTGTTTAAAGACATGAGAGTGTGTAAGGTGATTGAAGAAAACTGTACAATTAGAAATGAGCAGAATGCAGAGGTTTCAACTGAGCACATAGCTAGGGTTGAACGATGCAGTAGGGAATTGGATCCAAGAAAGAGACAGAAAAGGAGATGTTAAAGATGAAGAAAGGGAACAATAAGCCATGCTAATAGATATTGTTATGATACTGAAGTAATAATAATAGTAGTAATAATTAATGCAATAAGAACAACTCACACACAGCATTTACTGTGACAGAAACTGGAATAAGAGTATTTAGGTGTATTAATTATCTTCATGGCACCTCTGTGGCTATTATCTGTTTCATAGATGAGAAAATCATATCTATCTCTATATATCTGTCACTCCGCTCCCATCTGTTCAGTACAGCTTCGAGGTAAGTGAGGAAGTACACAAAATATAGAGCTTGACTCAGGTTCAAAGCCCAGTTCTGTGACCTGCTAGTTTTGCCCTCTTGAATAAATCACATAATCATCTGTGCTTCAGTTTCTTCATCTGTTGAATGGGAACAATTGAGATGATGAAATGAGTTAGGGCTCTAAAGAGCTTGCCATCTAGTGAGTGTTATCTATTTGATAAACACCTATTATTTTATGTAGGTTGTATTCAAAATATTTTTCTGTTTTATTAAATGGTTTGAACTCTTGAAAAATCTCCTTGACTCCATTGTGGCATATTAGAAAATTGCAAGGATATTGGTATAGAAATAAAATGAGATCTCACACCCCAAAATAATCAGAAGTATATAGTGATAGATAGCCTTTAGTGAACATTAGGTAGGCAGGTTTAGCAAGTGGAGTCTGTATTTTGTAGACTTAAAGTTAAAAAAATACAGTTCAACCAATATTCAAATGCTTTTAATAATTTGACTACAGTACTAGCTTCTAAGTAATGAGGGATAGTGGTAGCCAGTTATGAACTGTATCTTTAGAAAGTGGGATGGAGGGCGCCTGGGTGGCTCAGTTGGTTAAGCGACTGCCTTCGGCTCAGGTCGTGATCCTGGAGTCCCGGGATCGAGTCCCGCATCGGGCTCCCTGCTTGGCAGGGGGTCTGCTTCTCCCTCTGACCCTCCCCCCTCTCATGTGCTCTCTCTCAAATAAATAAATAAAATCTTTAAAAAAAAAAAAAGTGGGATGGGAGGACAGAGCATGGTATTTTTAAAAGACAGTAATTCATTTCAACAGTTAAACTGCCTATTAGACATTGTTGGACACTATGCTAAACTGTATATGCATTCTAAAATTGAATATGATGTATTTCACACCCTTATTCTTAAACTAAGTTGAGGATAATCATATTCATGTGAGCAGAGAATTTTCACAAAAAGGGAAAATAGTCTTCATTAAAAGGTAGTTCATTGACAATGTGGAAGAAAATATTTATAATATAAATATAGTAAATATTTTTTATTAAAGTTAGAACTTAATTGTTGATAAGAAAAAGTAATATTACTCCTCAGCAAAAGATACCAATGGGCAAATAACAAAAATAAAATGCAAATAAAAAGCAACAGATATTCTTGGGATATTAATATATAAAATATGTTCTACTTCACTAATAATCAAATAAGTGAAGGTTAAATTAGCAACAAGATTTCATTTTTCACCAGTAAGCTTGAACAAGACTAAATTGTACTAATGAAGATGTGGGTGAATGGGCAACATCTTGCTGTTGCAAAAGGATGAATGTGTCCAATCTTTCTGCAGAGGATGTTTTGTTACATAATTTGTATAATTAAAAACAAACATTAGTAATTTTAAAAAAGGAAAGAAGAAACAAAGGATGAGAAAAATGGAAAGAAGGTGAAGAAGGAAGGAAAGGAGAGAGGTAGGCAAAATGTTTTCAAAAATTAAAATAAGTTTCTAAATTTGGTTAAGACAGCTTGTTCTTCATGCAGCATCTAGACTGGTTATTTAATAGAATTAATTACTTCATTGGAAGCTAACCAAAAAGACATATTGTTTCAGTGCTGGATAGAAGCATATATATTTTATTTTATATCTTATTTTTACCTTGATATCATTGTTTGATAGAGTAACCAAAGCAGTAAAATGACAACCTTCGTGTGTATTTATTTGTGTGTATCTCAATAGCTTCCAAAATTCCCAACTGCCTATTAACCCTTGCTTTCTCTGACACCTTTTAAATGATAGTAACATGTTTTGCAAAACAGATGCGGCATACTTTTATAATTTTAGTTCTGACTGTTGAAATGTAATATATATTGGGAGCCTGGGTGGCTCAGTTGGTTAAGCGACTGCCTTCAGCTCAGGTCATGATCCTGGAGTCCCAGGATCGAGTCCCGCATCGGGCTCCCTGCTCGGCAGGGAGCCTGCTTCTCCCTCTGACCCTCCTCCCTCTTGTGCTCTCTCTCATTCTCTCTCTCGCAAAAAAAAAAAAAAAAAAAAAAGAAATGGAATATATATTTTTAAAAGATTTGGGTGTATTGGGGCACCTTGTGGGCTCAGTCAGAAGAGCATGCAACCCTTGGTTGTGGATTCAAGCCCCATGATGGGTGTAGAGATTACTAAAAAAATAAACTTAAAAAAAGATATGGGTGTCTTATTTTGATCAATTATTTCAACTGTGCGTATTATATAGTTATTTTATCCAGCATCCCTTATTTTTTATTTTTAGTTGTGGATTAGTTATCTCAAACACTCAGGTTATTTAATACATATTTTTGTGAAGAGATGAACTAGAATTTCATATTTATTTATTTTTATTTTTTTTAAAGATTTTATTTATTTATTTGATAGAGAGAGACGGAGAGAGAGCACATGAGAGGGGGGAGGGTCAGAGGGAGAAGCAGACCCCCTGCTGAGCAGGGAGCCCGACGCGGGACTCGATCCTGGGACTCCAGGATCATGACCTGAGCCGAAGGCAGTCGCTTAACCAACTGAGCCACCCAGGCGCCCCTAGAATTTCATATTTAAAAGGAAAAAAAAAAGATTTTTAAAACCTCTATTTGATTCACCCAAATAACAAATGATTAAATGGAGTGACTCCTTTATACAGACTGCAATACTCAATAATTTTATATTGGGGAGGATTTTTCATCTGGAAAACACCAATTCCACATTTCCAAGAGAGTGAACTTTCTTGAAAAGAACACTAAAACCTTAATGTTCATATATACGTGAAAAATATATGCCAACAAAAACATGAAAACCTGTACCAAAATGCATTATCTACATTCTATGGAAAGAAGTGCCCACGTTTGCAATCACATAAGTACAGACTAATGCCTTTAGACTTTCAGGAAAAACAACAATATAATTTTTTTCACTGTTTTTCTACCTTCGTTGGACAGGCTACGGGAACCCTTTCTGGCATATTTTTCATGCTGCTGAACATTAACATCAATTGAGAAAAGAGAAAGGTAGTGCATCTTTGAGTCTCTTTTAAGCTTTTCTTTTACATGGTGTGTCCCATTAATGCTGCCCTACAGGGAAATAATCAAAGAACTTTACTATAATACTGTGGTTCAGAAAGGAAACATGACAGCAGTACATTACTGCAAATTGAATTTAATGAGCTTCTTAGCACTGGGAGAGTGACTCTTTGAAACAGAAGCTATTCAATTGAGATCATTTTGAATATAATTAAATAATTTTACATTTAAGAGACAAGCTTAATCTTAATTAGACACTTTTATGGGGAGGTGAAGCCACATGATTTATATTTTCTTGATCATATAGTGAAAGATTTATAATGTAAAGGATAAAAAACAATATGGTGTCCCTTTCAAGGGAAAACTAAAAGAAGTATTCTCAAAGTTCTTTGAAGGGGATAAGTTGGGCAGAGCAATGCCAGTGACTTGAGTTTGGCATGGATACATGCATATCTATAAATGGATGAATATGCAAAAATGGTATTCATTTCATTTCCTATTCCCTGGCTTTTTCTAAAATTCAGAATCCGTGCTTTGTGTAAAATGTTATCACATCAAGTGACAAAACTACTAATCAAAATGAATTCAGTATATAGATTCTTGTTTTGTTACCAAGCACATTTGAATTGGATTCCCCGGACAATTCAAACACTGACTCTGTCCTTTGCTAGTTTTTTAATCTTGGGCAAGTAACTTAATCTCCCTATACCATATTTCATTCCCCCTAAAGTAGGACTAATATCTCCATTTTAGAGTGAGCATGATATTTACATAAGAATGTGAAATTATATTGCAAACTTAAGATTGATATACAAATTTACCATATTAATATTACTGGAAAGATTGTGATTTTTTTGACA
Organism: Mirounga leonina; assembly: GCF_011800145.1. Lineage (NCBI taxonomy): Eukaryota > Metazoa > Chordata > Mammalia > Carnivora > Phocidae > Mirounga > Mirounga leonina. Next base: position 18,756,088 of record NW_023270418.1, on the reverse strand, counting down.
TTTCTATAATTTGTGCTACAGGATTCTAAGATTTTACTTTTTTAAACATTCTTATTTTACACATTATATGCATGTGGATATTAACTCCATCAGTATTCTTTAGAATAACCTTTATGTAGGTAGCCTGTATGTGTGTGTGTGTGTATATGTATTTCTTTGTTGTACCACTAGCAACTAGCATGTAATTGTATTATTATTGTAATAAATTAATTTATTGTGGAGGTATTATCTTTAAGACATTAAATAGATACAGTTATAAAGATTCCACCATATTTCTATTTATTTATTTAGTTTTGTTTTGTTTTGTTTAATTTTATTTTATTATGTTATGTTAGTCACCATACAATACATTACCAGTTTTTGATGTAGTGATCCACAATTCATTGTTTTCGTAAAACCCCCAGTGTTCCATGCAGTATGTGCCCTCCTTAATACCCATCACCGGGCTAACCCATCCCCCCAGCCCCTTCCCCTCTAAAACTCTCAGTTTGTTTGTTTCTCAGAGTCCATAGTCTCTCATGGTTCATCTCTCCTTCCAATTTCCCCCCATTCATTTTTCCCTTCTTTCTCCTAATGTCCTCCATGTTATTCCTTATGTTCCACAAATAAGTGAAACCGTATGATAATTGACTTTCTCTGCTTGACTTATTTCACTTAGCATAATCTCCTCCAGTCCCATCCATGTTGATGTAAAAGTTGGGTATTCATCCTTTCTGATGGCTGAGTAATATTCCATTGTATATATGGACCACATCTTCTTTATCCATTCATCTGTTGAAGGGCATCTTGGCTCTTTCCACATTTGGCTATTGTGGACATTGCTGCTATGAACATTGGGGTGCATATCGCCCTTCTCACTACTTCTGTGTCTTTGGGGTGAATACCTAGTAGTGCAATTGCTGGGTCATAGGGTAGCTCTATTTTTTAATTTTTTGAGGAATCTCCACACTGTTTTCCAAAATGGCTGTACCAACTTGCATTCCCATCAACAGTGTAAGAGTGTTCCCCTTTCTCCACAACCTCTCCAACATTTTTTGTTTCTTGCTTTGTCAATTTTTGCCATTTTAACTGGTGTAAAGTAGTATCTCAATGTGGTTTTGATTTTAATTTCCCTGATGGCTAATGATGATGAACATTTTTTCATGTGTCTGTTAGCCATTTGTATGGTGATCAAAATTCCAATGAAATTTTTAAAAGTGCTGGAACAATCCTAAAATTTGTATGGAATCAGAAAAGACCCCAAATCGCCAAGGGAATGTTGAAAAAGAAAAACAAAGCTGGGGGCATCACGTTGCCCGATTTCAATCTATATTACAAAGCTGTGATCACCAGGACAGCGTGGTACTGGCACAAAAACAGACATATAGACCAATGAAACAGAATAGAGAGCCCAGATAGACCCTCAACTCTATGGTAAAATAATCTTTGACAAAGCAGGAAAAAATATGCAATGGAAAGAAGACAGTCTCTTCAATAAATGGTGCTGGGAAAATTGGACAGCCACATGCAGAAGAATGAAACTCGACCATTCTCTAATACCATACACAAAGATAAACTCAATAATGGATGAAAGACCTCAATGTGAGACAGGAATCCATCAAAATCCTAGAGGAGAACATAGGCGGAAACCTCTTTGACATCGCCTGCAGCAACTTCTTTCAAGATACATCTCCAAAGGTTAGTGAAACAAAAGCAAAAATGAACTTCTGGGACTTCATCAAGATAAAAAGCTTCTGCACAGCAAAGGAAATAGTCAACAAAACAAAGAGGCAACCCACAGAATGGGAGAAGATATTTGCAAATGACACTACAGACAAAGCGCTGATTTCCAAGATCCATAAAGAACTTCTCAAACTCAACACCCAAAAAAACAAATAATCAAGTCAAAAAATGGGCAGAAGACATGAACAGACACTTCTCCAAAGAAGCCATACTTCTATTTAGCTTAAGTCAGAGGAAGCATGGTATTGTGGACAATGTAATAAACTGGGTTAGATTCCAATTTCTCTCATTTACTTACTATATATCTTTGAACACATTGTAGCACCTCTCTTACTTTCCTGATTTTCATAATGAACAGGTTGGATAAGATGAACTTTAAGTTCTCTTTCAATTTAGATGATCTAACAAAGTTTAGTAAGTTTCCTTTACCATGTGAGGGCACTTTTTCTCCTAAGCTCAGTCAATCTTTGTTTAGCCATTTAGTGTGTTCTACCAGAGATGATTTGACATCTTTATTTTTTTTATTTTTTTTATTATTTTTTTAAAGATTTATTTATGTATTTAACAGAGATAGAGAAAGAGCACAAGTAGGCAGAGCGGCAGACAGAGGTAGAAGGAGAAGCAGGCTCACCGCCAAGCAGGGAGCCCAATGCGGGGCCCGATCCCAGGACCCTGGGATCAAGACCTGAGCCGAAGGCAGCCACTTAACTGACTGAGCCACCCAGGCACCCCAACATCTTTAATTACTAATTTCTTTCTGGGCAATTTTGTAATCAGTCTATGATTATGGAGAGAATGAAGAATTCACCATATATTTCCTACAATTCTCTAGTGTAAGATCCTCTTGCAAATATTTTAGAATTCTTCAAAAATCAGATAGTTGTAATAAATGCAGTTAGGTAGAGTAGGAAAATTAGGACTTTAGTTTCATTTTATGATGAGCTGTATTATGTTCCAGTGGGGTGGGAGTAGATGGAGGGGTGGATTGTAGGAGACTCACCCATGAAACCCTGCCTTTGGTATTACTTTCTTCAATTTCCCCTTCCTTCTTTCCATTCTACCTTTTTTTCCATTTTCCTCTTGAAAATAAGGTTTTTGTGGGAGAAAGGGGCAATTAGGTGAGGCAGGGTTGGTCAGGATTGAACAAGGGGAAGAGTAAAAGAGATGTTCTCCTTGGTTCTCTTCTTTCACCAGAATAGGATTCTTATCCAAAAACAAAGAACTGAGAGTATAGAAAAGACATAAAAGTAAGTAAGAAGCATGTGAAGAAAGTTCAACCTCAGTGTCAATATGGGAAATGCAAATTATACTAATGAAATTATACTTTTTAACTGTCAAAAGAGCAAAGTTTCTGAAATAACAACAAATGTTGGGAAAAATAAAGTGAGAGGGGCATCCCCTTATACTGTGCTGCACATCTGGGTGGAGAAACAATTTTTAGAATATTAATTTATTTTGATATTTTTAAATCCATTATTATGAACATAGCCTTTAAACATCACAGATATGGACACAGATCTGTGTTCAAGGGTATTGCATGGATTTTGAATAATGGCAAGAAAAGGGGAAATAACTAAGGTCAAAAGCAGGAGAATGGTTACATTTAATTGTACGTTCATATAATATTATTATGCAGTTGTTAAAATGACATTCATAAGCGATATTTAAAAGGAAAATGATCACTCTGAACTACTGAAAGATAAAAAAGGTATTCAAGTGTGATCCATAGGTGTAAAGTATAGTCAGAGATCAGAGAATTAGAGAAAATATATTATATCATCACAGTCATCTCAATGTCTCAGATTGCTTGTGATTTTTTCTCTCTTGCTTCTTTTAGTACTCAATTTTTTTCTATTCAATTTTTTTTCTTTCATAAAAAAAATGTTATTAGAAAATTACATGCCCTTTAGTTAGAAGGTAGTAACAATTTACACCCAAATGGTGCTTTGTAGTTTGAAAAGCATTTCCATTTATACCAATTTATTTGAATCTAAAAATAACCACCCTCCCTCTTAGCTCAGTCTGCCCTGTGATGCTCACCTTACTCCCAAAGGCTTAGTTCAGTGTCTTTCTTTCATGAAGTCTTTGCTCAACCTGCTCTCCTTTCAAAATAATGTTTTACTCATCCCTATTCTACCAAAGCATTTGCCACATGTATATTCATTGAATAAATAAAAGGAATAAAGAGCCCAAATGCTATAGACTGATATTTGTGTCTTCCTCCAAAATTTATATATTTGAGCCTGATCCCCAGTGCAACGGTATTTGGAATTTGGCCCTTGGGAGTGATTAGGTCAGAAGGATGGAGCTCTCATAAATGGGATCAGTGCCCTTAAAAAAAGAGACCTGAGCGAGGTCTTGCTTCCTTTCTGCCTTGTGAGGTAACAGCCAGAACCAGGTCTCACCAGACACCGAATCTTCCAGTGCTTGATCTTAGACTTCCTAGCCTCCAGAACACTGAGAAATAAGCTTGTATTATTTAAGCCAGGCAGTCTGGTATTTTTCTTTTAGCAGCCCAGACTGAGTATTATATCAATGAACAAGTGTTTCATATGTAAGGTATTAGACCAATACTATTTTCTTCACTTTATGGAAGAGAAATTGAGGCTCAAGAGAGTTTCAGTTTATTTCCCAAATATCATACTAGTGAAAATCAAATCTAAAACACAATCCTCTTGACTTTAAACTTAGTCCTCTTTTTGATATTCTAATATTTGGAACCATGGGACAATGAGAGACAATAGGAAGTTAAAGATTCATCAAGTTTATCTCCGTATTTGTCTTAGTCTGGGAAAACATGATTTCTTGGAGTTTGTTAATTCATGCAGATATTTGGAATCTTTCCCCATGTGTCCTTAAGAGAGATGTACAGAAATGACAAGTTAGTAAAGGGCAGAAATATTCTCCATTCCTTAAGTGCTTGAGGAAAGGAACTAATTGAAAGAGGTGAATTTGGGTAAAAACAGACGAAATGAAAGGGGGTTATGGTAAAGTAACAGCCACCAACGATGTCTAATTTCCATTCCCTGGAAACTCTGAATATATTTGCCTTACGTGGAAAATGGGACTTTGAAGGTGCGATTAAGGGCTTTGAGATAGGGAGATTATAGTGGGTCCAAGGAAATCACAAACATCTTTATAAGTAAAACAGATGGGGCATCAGAGAAGAAAACATGAGGGGAAAAGAGGCCAGAGGGATGCAATTGCTGGCCTTGAAGATGGAAGGGAAGCATGAGCTGAGAATGTGGGAAGCTTTTAGAAGCTGAAAAGGCAATGAAATGTATTCTCTTCTGGAACCTCCACAAAGGAATGCAGCCCTGACAACATGGTGACTTTAGCCCCATGAGACCTGTTTCCATTTCTGACATCCAGAACTGTCAGATAATACAATTTTTATTGTTTTAAGTTCCTCAATTTGTGGTAATTTCTGAGAGCAGCAATAAGAAACTAATCTGGGCATGTTCCTTTTTCACTAGGACTTTTTTCTTTCTTCTCTCTCTTCCAGACCTTACAAACCAGTGCTGTTTACATGGTAACAATCGAAAGCAATGAGGTCTCTGCCTTCCTCCAACTTATCTTCTGGCAGAGGCAGACTTTAAGCACATAAAAATATATGACTATATGCAGGAGATGAGTGCTTTGGAAAAGGTAGAAGTAGGCAATCAAATTAGGCTGAAGAGAATGATTAGATAATTAAATAAATAAATGGAGCCAGCCTATGCAAATTTCCCTCTCTTGTACGGTAGCCCACCCGGACCTGCCTGATCACCAGCGGACTGGGTTGTTTCCTTCATAGGATTCACCTAGAATTTTGTTCTTCCCTCTTAATCATATTAATCAGTGAGTTCTTCACCTATGGAGAACACGTGTAATATTTAATTATACACTGTGTCTAGCACACAACACCCACAGAAAAGATATTTTTTCAAAGATTTATTTATTTATAGAAAGAGAAAGCTTGAGCAAGGGGAGGGGCAAGGGGGAAGGAGAGAATCTCAAGCAAGACTCCACAGTGAGCATGGAGCCAGACCCCGGGCTTCCTCTCATGACCCTAAGATCATGACCTGAGCCAAAATCAAGAGTCAGAGGCTTAATTGACTGAGCCACCCAGGTGCCTCCTGCAGAAAACATATTTAAGGAGGAGGGGCACCTGGGTGGCTCAGTCCATTAAGCATCTGCCTTTGGCTCAGGTCATGATCCCAGCATCCAGGGATGGAGCCCCACATTGGGCTCCTAACTCAGCAGGAAGTCTGTCTGCCTCCCCCTGCTCGTGCTCTCTCTCGACCATGCTCTTGCTTGCTCGTGCCCACTCTCTCTCTCTCTCAAATAAATAAATAAATAAATAATCTTAAAAAAAAGGATATTTAAGATTATTTAAAAAAAAATGATAGGGACAGGGATGCCTGGGTGGCTCAGTCGGTTAAGTGGCTGCCTTTGGCTCAGTCATGATCTCAGGGTCCTGGGATCAGGCGCTCTGCTCAGCGGGGAGCCTGCTTCTCCCTTTGCCTGCCACCCCACTGCTTGTGCTCTCTCTCTCTCTCTCTGAAAATAAATAAATGAAATCTTTAAAAAAATGATAGGGACAAATGGGTAGGAATAAAGTTAGGGAAGAACAAATGTAGAAGAAAAGGCAGGAAAGGTTGTAAATATGGGCGAAGGGAAGAAAAAAGCTAAGAAAATGATGGAGGGAAGGAAGACTCATACTTGAGAGTTATGTGAGTGAACTCAATACATCTTATTTCCCCCAAATAAGCCAATCTACAACAATTTGTGCAGTGTGACACTTGTGAGGTGATACTTCTGTGATCTCATAGGTAGGTGCAACATTATGTATGTTTTATTGGCTGCAGGGACGATGCTATCTCCTTAAACAGACTGTCCCCACTAGCCTAAGATACCTTGTTGCCTTGTGGCTCCTAGAAGTTGACTTCTGTAATGTTTCTGTATAGCCATGGGAGCCAATAAAAGAACAACAACAACAATACAACTTTCTGCCATTTTAAGGGTAATACGTTACAGGTGTATAAAATACGAAGGCAGCAGCATTTAGCTGCTATTACCTCTAGCAAACAGGAACTCTGTTTCTCTGAATTATACTCATCGGCGGACTGTAATTGATTGCTGCTCCCGAATCATTTATTTTATAAAACTCAATAAAAGAAAGTGATGAAAATGTGCCAGATGATTTCCACAGAGGGAAGGAATAAAAGAGCTAGGAAACAATGCAGCCTTGATTCATATTCACTCCCTGTTTTCTCAAATGCTGCCCCAGTCCTGGATGGAAGACTGTTCATTTCTCCTTGGCAGTTCCAGACCTAATGGGTGAAGCAAATTTCCCTGATGTTCTGTTTACCTCATTCTTGCTTTTATTTCCTTTGATAAAGACCTATTGGTATTAAAGATTGCAGGGGGTTTATTTTACATTGAGATTCTGGTTCAGTTACTTCCAGCTACATCGGTACACTGCCGAAGAGAGCTTCAGAAGGTAACAGAGCTAGTATGCAATGCTTTCCATCTCCCAGGTAGCAGATGCAATTGTTTTGTTTTTCACGGTCTTAAAATGACTGGATATCAGCAGCTTACACCCTGCAGGGCAAATCAGGATGCCACATAAAGTGTTCGGAATTGCTATGTTGGCATTGATAGCAGAACGGTAATAACAGAGTGTATCTGGACACAATAGGGCTTCTGGCAATGTCAACAGTTCATTCCCCAGTGGAGACTAGACTGTGTCATTGTGTCATTCCAACTCACCTTTTATTTTCCCTCCTCTTCCTTGACCTGGAGAATTTTTTTAGGATGAATTTACTCCTCCTTCCTTGCCATAGACACACTCTGATTCAAGAGCTGGCTCTGCTCTTGTTAGGTGGCACAAAGGTAACTCCAATAATCTCTGTTCCCAAAGGGTTTTGTGCTTATCTGGCTCACCTCTGTTAAGTTGTGGTGACCTCCTAGATGTATTCAGCAACTAACAAACTCCTTGGATGTATATCCTTAAGAGTGGAAGAGGGGAGCCATGTAGGGGAAGTTGTAGATTATCTACCCAACCACCATAGGCACATGCTCCTATACACAATACTTTACTTAATTTAGAGCTATTCCACAACTGGTAGCTAAGATTTCCATTCCATTCAGCCATTTTTAGTTAAAGACTTGCTGCCTTTGAAAACTCAATGTCTGTTATTGCCACCATTGTATAAATAGGATGCTAATCTTTCTATACAGCCATCCTCTTTTTTAGCATTTTCTCTGCCTAAACCTCATTGTTTGCAGTGTGATGAGTTTAGTCAGCCATCTAGATTTTATTTGTTTTTGTATCTCACTTCTTTACAAAAATTATGTGAAATGGCTGACCAGCTTTTTTTTTTTTAATGCCACACACCCAACTTACATAATCTTTTAACTGAGGTTTTTAATGTATATATAATTATGCAGTGGTGTGTGTGTGTCTTGTAGGAAACAACACAATCATGACCCTGATGAGGAGAAAATGTTTTCCTGTACCCGTCGATGTTCTTTTGGCTGGTCTAAGAATTAAAATGATATGAGACAGATTAACAGGAGAAAACTCAATTTAATTACCTGTGTACAAGGACTCCATGAGCATATGGGGCCCATAGGCAGTCAGATAATTAAGGTTCATATACCATCCAGAGCTAAGGAAGGGTCTTCCTTCAATGGGAAGGAAGACAGTTGCTAGGTAGTTGACAAAGAGTGAATGTTTGGTAAATGAATGCTAGGTCCCCAAAACAATGGGACCTAGAGAGGAATTTTAGCCAACAGATTTTGCTAGGTTCCTCCTTGTCTACCATGCCTGGTTCATTTTATATTCTACTTATATATGGTCATAGCTCCCTTCCTGGAACAGGTCCTGTAACTAAATTCTCTTAGGCAGTTGAGGGGTGGGGAGGAGTTTAAAAAGAAAACTTCTTGAATGTTCTGTTTCTTAAAAATAATCAACCTAAAATGAGGCCCCATGCCAAAGAGACACAGTCTGGGCTGGTAAATTCCCTCCCCCTAACACATTCTATTAAAATCTATTACAAGATATCCCAGAGACAGTATTTACCTGGTTCATTGGCTTCAATGTTATAGAGGACTTCCAATTTGACTTTATGTATTAATCTCATAGTTTTGCTATGTACAAGGCATTCATTTTCCCTCTATTTCTGATTCTGCAGAGCTTATGTTACTACCTGTTTTATGCATAAGGTTCATAGATAAGGTTCTTTCCATACTATGAAAGCATTTGTAATGGAAGCAAGTGTGTGGTATCATAGGATAATCATCAACCTATGCATAAAATCCAAATGGGAGCACATTTTATTTCATTAATTCATGTAACATCAACAAATAGCAAAGAAAAAAAAACTGGGATAATATGACATAACAGACTATTGCTTAGGGTGATTGATCTGCAGAATTCCCTTAACTTTCTTAAATAGTGTCAATGTCATCCCATGAGTAAGGAGAATTCTTCAAGCCCCTCTGTTTAGAAATAGTTTCTGCAATCAAGAGCAGAAACTTTCCTTCTACCTTCAGATCCTCTAGTGATTTGCAGTTTCTTTCTTTTCCTTGTTTCCCCTTCTGCATTGTTAAATGTTCATATTTTAAGTTCTTTGAACTGTGACCTAAACTTCTTAAAGAAAGTGAACTACGGAGGACTAACTTTCAAAATAATATGATAGTCTGCTAGAAGAAATAGCCCACCCATGTGTTGGAAGAACTGGTGGAGAAGTGGAGCAGAGAGACACTGTTCTTTTTGTCCTTTCCTTTGTTTCTCCACCTCCTCTGCCTAGAGATTGAACACCTCGACTGACATTGTCAACAAAGCTATTATTCCACTCATTGGTCAATACATGCTCATTTTCTGCTGAATGCCTGGGGAATTGATGCATTGTATGCTGATCTTTTTCTTGGGTTTATTTTCTCAGGGACAGTAAGGCTTAATCTGTATTATGCACATCCCTGATTATGAGGCTGGGGTAGGGGATTAATCATAACTCACCTGCATGAAACTCAGATACAAAGAAGCAAATAGAAATGATAGGCATCCGTGTTCTCAAAGAAAAGGGGCCGGTCACCTCAGTCTTCTAGGACAAGTAGATTTCTGTCTTATCTTCATGAAAACCTCTGCCTGTCCATGGAGTTCATAGTGAAACAAAAAAGTTTCAAATGTAACAGGCTCTCAAATCAGAAAGTCACCCATTTAAGATGCCAGTTATTCAAAGTCGGTGTTCTCAGCCTCTGGACTGAGGAAAGAGTTTATGTGAAATACGTGAATATTTTGGGAGAACTCTGTATAAGTTCAGTTCCAGTTTTTTTGCTAAGAATGTTAACGTCTGATGGTAATATATAAAAAAAATTCTAGTTCTTTTCCAGTCTTGTAACCTGAGGCAAGCCCTAAAATTACCAATTCAAGTAACTTCCTTTAAAGAGCTTCCTGTAAGCTCTCTACCTTGGAAGAGAAGTAATCAACTTCAGTATACAGGGATTGTTTCCTTCGTGCACATTTCCTCTGCACACCGGTGTACAGTTATTCTCCTACCCTCTGGTACAGTTGTTTGTGTGTGTTTTGTCTGTGCTTTCATGAATGCCTGAAGGCATAATAATACCTAGCTCACTGAGTTGCTGTGAAGTTTATGTGAAAGAACATATGTTGATTCCCATCTTCTGGTCCTGTTACAGCTCTGGAGATGCAGGGGTAATTGGATACTTGGGAAAGGGAAAAGCTCAGGTAACCTGCTTAGCCCAGCACTGGTAAAGGGGAACTGCCTGTAAATCCCCTCTGAGCAGTCTGGAGTGTTTCTCTAGGCACTGGTTTGTATTGGTGGCCAGTGAGCTCTATGAGAGTCACAGACATGATTTCTTTGGTGGCTGTCAAGTTTTGTCTATTTTTGATATGCTTTATTTTGCTTATAAAATAACTAGTTAGCACTTCAAGATTTTATTTTATTTATTTGAGAGAGAGAGAGTAAGAGAGAGCATGAGAGAGGTGTGAGGGGCAGAGGGAGAAGCAGACTCCCTGCTGAGCACAGGGCCCGGTGCGAGGCTTGATCCTGGGACTCCAGGTGACCTGAGTGGAAGGCAGGCACTTAACTGACTGAGCCACCCAGGCGCCCATTGTCAGCATTTCAAAATCAAAAGATTTGATATAGAAATCTAAATCTCCTGCCACACTTGGCTACAGTCCTATATGATCAAAGCTGAATAAGAACATAACTTTTATTTTTATTTATTTATTTACTTATTTCATTATTATTATTTTTTTTAGAGAGAGAGAGAGTGCATGCAGCTCGGTGGGAGGCTGGGAGAAGGGGTAAAGAGAGAGAGAATCTTAAGTAGGCTCCATGCCCAACATGGAGCCCAGCTCAGGACTCAATCTCATGACCCTGAGATCATGACCTGAGCCAAAATCAAGAGTCAGAGGCTTAACTGACTGAGCCACCCACGTACCCCAAGAATATAATTTTTAGATAGGTGTCTACATCTTTTCACACTCTATTTTGGCCTGCTTGTTTCATTCATCAGTGTTTCTCCCTTGGCTGTTGGAACCATTTTTTAGTTGAGACTCCCTTCTAGAATCATAGCTTCTTCAAAGACTTCATGGTTTGAGATATGAGCATACATTGCCCACATTGTTCTTTTCCTTCAAACTCCATCTTCAACTCTGTTTGCTTTCCTAAGCTAAAAAAATATGCACATACAAAATAGGTTGTACTTCTCTTTTCTTAAATATTTAGTTCAGTGTTCTGAATAATTATACTAATTTTATAATGTCATATTCAGGGTTTATAATTTGGATGAACATATAATCTTCTATGAAAAGTAGGGTATGATTTAGAGCATGAACTTTGAAGTAAAAATTCCTTGGATCTGAGAGACTGAATCTACTAATATATAATGATCAGACAATATATGAAAATAGAAGTCTCACCCACATTCTGCAGCAACTAGACCAGGAAGCCAAACCCCAATCTCTGTAGCAATTGGTACTAGTCAGGACTTGATTAATAACTGCCAGCTTCCCTAATTTTTGCCCCCCCTTCCAACTTAGGGCCAAGCAGAGAAAGCCAAATATGTTCACCTGAACACTCATATAGGATACCCCATTTCTAGTTAGCTCATCTCAACTTTCTCTATACCAAAAGCCTTCAATCAGAGAATACCTGAAGCCTTCCCTTTCTTAACAAGTTTTCCAACTCCCTTGCCTGCCTTTGAGTCTCTGCCAATTGCAAATACAAGTGATGGTGGCTGACTCCTTGCTATAGGAACTTCTGAATAAATAGCATTGGCTTATTCTCATTTGGGTGTTTTTCATTTATTTCCACAGCTGAAATCCTTATTCCTGCCCCTTACTAGTTATATAACCTTATACATATTTCTCAGCCTCTGTAAGTCTTAGTTTCCTCATTCTGAAATGGAGATGTTAATGATACCTACCGCATAGAATCAAATCAGTTAATACAATACAAGAAAATACATGTAAAACTCTAAAAGTGTCTGGTACACTGTAAGCCCATAATAGTGCTCAGTGTTTTTATTCATTATAATTATTTATTTTTAGACAAGAGGAAACAAACGAGAGAGAACAAAGGTCTTGCCTGAAGTTCACAGAAAATGTCTGATCTGGGTGCAAACTCTCTGCTAGGTTCAAATCTGGTGTTCTTTCTCATACTTCCCACAATTCCACTTTGCATGCAGAGCACAATCAGCAAATGTTTTCTAAATGAATGCATGAAAGAATAAGTAAATGAGTGAGCAGACTGAATTGTTACATAAGTTGCAAATACAACTATGGGTAAGGGGAGGAATCATTCACTCAACCGAAAAAGTGAAAAAGTGCATGTGTCCGGAACCAAACCATGCTAAATCTTCTAAGGGGATAAAATGATTTTAGAGCTGGAAAGTATAGTAGAGATCATTTAGTCCCTGTGGTTTTCAAACTTTTTCAAACTCCACAATCATAGAAATTCAGAAAGGAAAAGTTTTTACAGAAATATTTAAATATATAAACTTTAATCATAGCTTTTTTTTGGTTATAAATGAAAGACTGAGAGACATTTTCATTTTTTTTTCTTGAACTTGATTCTTCCTATAAATAGTGTTTGTGATAATCTACCAATGTCAAACATTAATTTTCAGAAAATGGATAAATCATGACCAAAACTAAGAAGCCGCTGAAACACTTCAATAAGGCTCATGTGTTTTAGTTTGGATTGCCTCAAAAGCAAACCATGAGACAAGGATTTGTGTACAAATAGTTTATTTGAGGGACAGCCTCGGGGAATACATGAAGTAGTGGGAAGTGAGATAGGGAATAGGAGAGAGCCAATAAAATGGTGTATTGATAAGTGTATTAGTGTTATGGGCAACTGGTACTCAGTTACACTGGGGACACTCTAAGAGACAGTGAGGAATAGTCTACAGAATTGTACCCATGAGGTGTGAGGCTGAGATTTCAGTCCCTCTTGGACTGAGGGATGGTCACTCCCATCTGCCTGTTTCCACCTCTTACAGACTAGAGACTCTCTTACGACAAGAGAATGAATATCTGCAGCCAGAGAGAGAGAAGAAGTGATAAGTGTTCTAGAATTGTCTACTGGTGACCTCCAGGGTAACCCAACGGGCTAGGACCAGAAAGGACAATATCTGCTATCGAAAGCCTTAACTTGAGAAAGGACCGGTTAAGATATTTGGTTTAGCTTCGTGTCTTTATCAAAATTAGTAATATTGTAAAAGGCAAATGATAAACTGGAGAAAATATAAATATGACAAAGGATTTTATCTTTCAAACATAAAACATGAATAAGGAAAGAGTTTAAAAAAAAAAAAAAGGCCTGATAGAGAAATGGGTAGTAGTGATGAACCCTAACTCAGAAATGATAGACTAGAAATGGTAAAAACATGGGGAAGGGAGTGTTCATTATTCCATTAATCTAAGGAAGTTTATTAAAAGTGAGAGCTAGATTTTTCACATCTGCTGCCAAGGTGAAGGCAACCTTTTGGAAAGCAATTTGGCATCTATGTCAAAGGCTTTAAACTTCTTTATTCCCTTTGATTCAGTCATTCCACTTTCTGAAAATACAGCCTAGGGAAAAATGCAAATAGATAGGGGAAAAAGTACACAACTTCCTTGAAGCATATGGAATAGTTTAAAACAATAAATGACCTACATGGACAATATCATGCAGATGACTAAATATATTATAGATTCATATGAAGTACATTATATAAGCACTTTGCAAGGAATTTTCAGTAGCATGCTGTGTTAGTCTCATTTGTTTGAAAGCAAGAAAATTTCATTCAAAACACATAAAACGTATAACAGTGAGGACTTGGAATGCACCAATTCCTGTCCTAAGTACTTTTATGTGTATTAACTTGCTTAATCTTCTCCAGGGCCCAGTGACTGAATATTCTTCCTATCCCCATTTTACAGATGAATAAAATGAGGCCACTGGGCTCTTAAGTATGTTGTCCAAAATTACACAGCTAGAAATGATGGAGCAGGGATTCAGACCGAGGCAAAGTGGGTATAAAGCCAGCAAGACTCTCAACCAGTCCTTTACTACATTTCACAGGAGGCTCCTAAAAGGATAAACTGAATTTGGGATGCTGTTAGGCCCTGGGCAACGGAAAGGGCATGTCATTCTTTGGCACACACACTCTCTCTCTCTCCCTCTGTCTCTCTCTCTGTGTCTTCTCTTATTCCCTCCTTCCCTTTCTCCTTCTCCTCTTTGCTCATTGTGCAGAGCCCTCTCCTCCAGGCTGTACTATAGGGTACCAGGAATTTAATGGTGAACACAACTCTTGATAGGTACCCACTCCTGGATCAATTCATGGCCACTCCAAATTAAAGCCAATCTAGAGCTTTCTGAGGTAAGAACTCCCACCTAGAGAAGTCATGATTATTGTTAGTGATACTACTTATCAATAATATTTAGTGCTATTAATGATAATTATAAGTTCTAATGTTGTTTACAATGTCTTATACACTCATATTTCCTCATGTGATCATTAAAATAACCTTGTGAAGCATGTAAAGCAGACACTAAAATCCCATCTTTTATTTTTTTTTTAAGTTTTTATTTAAATTCCGGTTGTAATATTAGTTTCAGGTGTACAATTCGGTGATTCAACACTCACATACAACACTCGGTGCTCATCACAGGTGCCCTCCTTAATGCCCACCACACATTTAACTCACCCATACCCCCACCACCTCCCCTCTGGTCACCGTCAGTTTGTTTTCTGTAATCAAGTATCTGGTTTCTTGGTTTGTCTCTCTGTCTCTCTCTTTTTTTTCCCCTTTGCCCATTTGTTTTGTTTCTTAAATTCCACATATAAGTGGAATCATATGGTATCTGTCTTTCTCTGGCTGATTTATAAGATCCCATCTTTTAGACGAAGAACATCAGCATTAGAGAGACTCACAGTAAGATTTCTTACAAGGTAAGATTGATCAGACAGACCTAGCTTCAAATACTACCCTCCTACCTGCTGGCTGACTTTGGTAGGTTACTGAGCCTCTCTGTTTCACTCTGTGAAATAAGAACCTTCCTAACACAAACCCCATTGGTTACTGTGACATTTAAACAAGATGATGTGGGAAGTCCAGAAGCCAAATCACTGTTCTTTGTTCTTTTTGTTTTGTTTACACATCAGAAGAGGAGATGCTATGATCTCAAGTACAGTGCTAGTAAAGAGTAAGCCTTCCATGATGCTTTGCTATTGTTCCCACTTGTAAAGATAGAAAGAAGCAACTTGTTTCCTTTTAGTTCTTGTAGTAGACTCTGAGCTAGCCCTACAAGAAAGGTCTCAGTGCCCCACTGCAAGGAGTGTGGTTAGCCAAAAATCTTCAGGGGTAAGTCCTTCAGGATCTGCCTTAGCATTTCAGTCAAGGTCACACTCTTCTTGGGGCAAACTCTAGCCAGTGATCATCTGAGTCAGCGGTAGCTGACATCAGCTCTTCTCAGAGCAGCACCAGAAAAGAACTGAGCAAGACAGTGGAGAAAGAGTACAAGCACTTAGTTATTTCCATACAAGGTAGCTTTCTCTAGTGGGTAGTCCTTTTCCAGACTCTCACTGGACTAGAAGAGATTTTGCCAAGTCAAAGGGTCCCCGTTGTCCAATCCGGCCTTTGGCTTTTGTTCTTTCACGGGTGTTGCTTCTAAATGCATGTCAGCGTATGGTTTCTAGACCATAACCTCATTGCTTAATGCAGCCAGTGAAGCCTGCTTTCAGGCCAAGGTTTCTTGACTTTGGTACCACTGACATTCTGTGTTGTGAAGTATGTCCTCTGCATTCAAGGAACGTCAGCAATATCCTTGGCCTCAACTCACTAGATACCTGTAGAAAGATCAGAGCAGCCATCTCTAACCCACCCCACCCCACCACACACCCATCGCAATAACTAACATTATTCCTAGGAACTGCCTAGTGTCCCCCGCTGAGGACCACTGGTGTAGGCACATGCCTTCACTTTACCAATGAGGAAACTAAAATCAAAAGAGTTAAGTTGATATCATATGATCTCACTGATAGGAGGAATTTGAGAAACAAGACAGAGGATCATAGGGGAAGGGAGGGAAAAATGGAACAAGATGAAACCGGAGAGGGAGACAAACCATAGAGACTCTTAATCTCAGGAAACAAACTGAGGGTTGCTGGAGTGGGGGGTGGGGTGGGAGGGATGGGGTGGCTGGGTGATAGACATTGGGGAGGGTATGTGCTATGGTGAGTGCTGTGAATTGTGCAAGACTGTTGAATCACAGACCTGTACCTCTGAAACAAATAATGCAATATATGTTAATTAAAAAAAAAAAGCGTTGACTTGACTTGCCCAGTTATATAGCTAAATTCAAGATAGAAGTAGGCCTAGAGCACAGGTTTCTGCTATTTGTAATCCAGGATGCTTTTAAGATTTTGAACTAGAAAAACACAAAATTTACAAGAATAATAGCATTGTCTTCTATTTTCAGACTGGAAGAGCCATAGGTGAAAAATTCCAGAACAAAAGAGTTGTTATTCATCTTCTTTATACCTCTGTGAAGAAGATGTTGTAACCTCTACCACATCATAGCCAGGAAAACTATGGAGTTCTGTGCCACCTGGGTTGCAAGTTTAAAACTCTTCTGTTTAATTGGTTCCTTATGGAAACACTTGAAAATCATCAGGGTTTTTTTTTTTTTTTTTAAGATTTTATTTATTTGACAGAGAGACACAGCAAGAGAGGGAACACAAGCAGGGGGAGAGGGAGATGGAGCAGCAGGCTCCCCACGGAGCAGGGAGCCCGATGTGGGGCTCGATCCCAGGACCCTGGGATCATGACCTGAGCCAAAGGCAGACGCTTAACCAACTGAGCCACCCAGGCGCCCCTCATCAGGGTTCTTTAGGTGTGAAACTATTAATTGGTCTTCCTCCAAACAGACTTAACTCGTATGGGTCTGTTCAGTGCAGATCAGCCTTCTGATAACTTCTGTGTCATCTCTTGTAAAAAGTTTCCCATGCATTCCACTGCCCTGACCTTTCTTTCTTTTTTTTTTTTTTTTAAGATTTTATTTATTTATTTTAGAGAGAGAATGAGATAGAGAGAGCATGGCGGGGGAGGGTCAGAGGGAGAAGCAGACTCCCTGCTGAGCAGGGAGCCCGATGCGGCACTCGATCCCGGGACTCCAGGATCATGACCTGAGCCGAAGACAGTTGCTTAACCAACTGAGCTGCCCAGGCGCTCTGCCCTGACCTTTCTGTGGAAGTGAGGATTCCGTGTTTACATAGTATCCATCCCGTAGCTCTTGCAACTAGAGCTCTCTTACTGTCACATTCTTGACAGATTTCCCCTCTTGGACAATGACGGCCTGAGACTTTCAACATTTGATGCCTAATTCTTGAATTCTTAACTCAGTAGATGTTTTGGGAATGAATGAATAAATAGATAAATGATTAAAAGCAGCCACATGGGGTGTTATATGCAACAGATGAATAACTGAACTCTACTTCTGAAACTAATGATATACTGTATGTTACTTAATTGAATTTAAATATAATAAATTTTTATTTATTATTTATTTTTTCTTTTTAAAAATTTATTTTTTTCCTTTTTTTATTATGTTATGTTAATCACCATACATTACATCATTAGTTTTTGATGTCGTGTTCCATGATTCATTGTTTGCGTATAACACCCAATGCTCCATTCAATACGTGCCCTCTTTAATACCCATCACCAGGCGAACCCATCCCCTCACCCCCTCCCCTCTAGAACCCTCAGTTTGTTTCTCAGAGTCCATAGTCTCTCATGATTCATCTCCGCCTCCAATTTCCCCCCCTTCATTTTTCCCTTCCTACTATCTTCTTTTTAAAAAAAAAAAAAAAGCAGCAGCCAATGACTCTGCCAGGAAGATCATTATAAAAGGAAAAATACATGTTGGTTTTTTTTTTTTTTTTTTTTCTTATTCTTTAGGAGTTTGCTGTGTTCTTTACCTGAATCTTGACTGTCTTCTCAGGCAGTTAACAGGAAGTTGTCTTGAAACATTCCTATCAAATCAAATACTTTTGCAAATGTTCGGGTCAGGCATTCAGTCCCACGCTCACCTAAATGTAATTCAGGCCTGTCTGTGTGATAATATCTAACCTTAGCAGTAGCTCATTTTACCTTTTGTTCTGAGATTTAAAAGCCTGATCCTGGGGTAATGAATTTGTAATGCAGCACAGGAAAATCGGCTGCTGAATAACTGACAAAAGTAATTCAAATTCTTTTTATAAACCCCATTCTATCCATTGCCAGGCATTATTATGGAACAATAATGATTACACCATTCTCAGGAATAAAAAATCTGTAAAGCAGGACTACACTTATTTAAATATTGTTTATCTAGGTATTTATTATAATAAGATAATGATCTCACTGAATTAGCTATCAAGTGAGATGTTCTGGTTGTTTGTAAAGTTTAATTCTATACTAAAAAATAATCTTGGGATGTAGTCACTGTAACAGCTAATGAATAAATATGAAGCTTATTTTCAAGCCATTTACACATTAGGAAATTTAGGTTTTAGCCCTCATTATTTTATCACATTCAATATAAAATTATAGACAGGCTTTGTCTTGGTAAGTGAAATAATTTGCATGCATCAATCACAGAAAAAAAGACAAGGTTTAACATTTCTCATATATTAATACTGATGTGCAATTTGAGTTTTAGCTTGAAAGGGTGAAGAAGTATTTCTTCGATGCAATTAGTGTAGATCTCATTGCTTGAATAGCAATGTGTATTAATCAAATAGTATTTATTTTTTTTGGTAAGGATTTTATTTATTTATTTGACAGAGAAAGACACAGCGAGAGAGGGAACACAAGCAGGGGGAGCGGGAGAGGGAGAAGCAGGCTTCCCGCTGAGCAGGGAGCCCGATGCGGGGCTCGATCCCAGGACCCTGGGATCATGACCTGAGCTGAAGGCAGACGCTTAACAACTGAGCCACCCAGGCACCCCTCAAATAGTATTTATTAAGCAATAATATTTATTTAGCACTGAGCTGAATGTTGGAATATAAGAACATATAACTAATTTTAAAATATGATTATGACTATCAGAAACAGTATACGCTCAGTGAGAAGACGATATATATGTGTATGTATAATGTGTTGATATTTTTATTTTTATTTGAACTTGAAAATTTCTTGAGTCTAAGAGGTGTAATTCAGGAAAGAGCCATGGTACAATGGCTCTGGAGTTCTGGATTGAATCCCAGCTCCATCTTTACCATCTATGTACATACCAGCTTAGACATATTATACGCAGTCTCTAGCCCAGTGATCCTCTGACAAACTGCTGCATGTCAGAATCACGTTAGGTAGATTTTAAAAACCCCAAAGCCCAGGCATCAGGATTTTTTTAAACGTAGGTTTCAGGGTGATTTCAGTGAGCACCCAAGGTTGCAAATGATTAATCTACTTACTATTTCTCAAACTTTAATATAAATATCAGTTGTCTTATTCACTATGGAAAGTGCAGTTTTCTCATTCAGGAGGCTTGGTGTGGGACCTGAGATTTTGCATTTCTCACAGGCTCCCATGTTGGCTCTTCTAATCACAAATTCTGAGTTTCTTAACTTTTTTTCTAATGTGTTTCATGCATTTACCTTTGAGGGATGGATTGTAAATTACTTCATCAATCGCACCTTTAGTTCATGAACATTACTTTCCATAGTGTCTAATTAAACATTTAATGCATACATTAAGGTTTTCTTTTTTTTTTTAATTTCTATGTGCTTTTTTTTTTTAAATTCTAATAGTTCTGTTTGGTTATTTTCAACTTTTCCTGTTCCATATTCAAAGTATGTGATTCCTTTCTGATATTTTTTATTAAATTACCTTATGTCTATAAGAGTTAGAAAGATACATTTTGTGTATCTTGGTTTTACTCCACCTATATACCATGTCTGCTAAATGTTCATTCATGAGGGGAATATTGTATAAGTGTTTTGAAATACTGAGCTTATTTTTACTGTATCTATGGAGCTCATTCCAGTGTAGTTTTGCCAATGCTTATAATAAAAGTTGTACCAGCAATATCATTAGACTTGGCAAAGATTTATGCTAATTTTGGAGTCTAAAGCCAGTGATACATTTAAACTCGGTATATAGAACATCAAGCCTAATATTTCATCAGTCTATGCTTTCCTCTCCCAAATCTCTGTTGTGACATGTTTTCTTATTGGTTTTCTGTACTATAGGTAGATTTTTCGTCTTTTTTTTTTAATTCAGGGTGAAGCCCTTGTGGGTTGAAGCTATATGCAGAGTCCCAAAACTGTCTCATGCAGAACCAAAACTTTTCCACTGTTTATATATAAGCTTTAATACATACCTACTTTCTCTCTTTATCCCCAAACCTATATACTTATCTGAAACAGTGGTCACATTAATACATACAAATTATTTCTTTATGATTCATTTCTTTTTTGTTTTCTAGGACCTAAGAATTTATCTTTTCCCTGTTCAATTATCATTCATTTTATTTATTTAATTTTTTGGTTTTTTTAAGGTTTTATTTATTTATTTGACACAGAGAGACACAGTGAGAGAGGGAACACAAGCAGGGGGAGTGGGAGAGGGAGAAGCAGGCTTCCCACGGAGCAGGGAGCCCGATGCGGGGCTCGATCCCAGGACCCTGGGATCATGACCTGAGCTGAAGGCAGATGCTTAATGACTGAGCCACCCAGGTGTCCCAATTATTATTCATTTTAAAAAGACAGTATTTTATCCAGCTTTTCCAAGTATTTGTTATAGAATTTTCAAGGTTTTTTTTTTTTTTTTTTTTGTCAGTCATTTTGCCAAGCACAAAGCCATCTCTATAAGTAATTGGTATTAACTTTACAAATAATATCCTAAAGTGTTTTAGGCAATAGTCCTTGTTTTCTATACAAAAAAAAAAAACCCACAACAAAATGAAACAACAACAGAAATAACCTTTAACTAATAGGGATGTTCCTTCAATAGTTTGACGGCACAGTTTCATGTGTGTTGGGGGAAGGAGGTGTAGAATGCAAAGGTAATGCCGAGTGTACCTATGTGCAGTGCTTTCTAGCACAAGGATAGCGTTGCCCTAATTTCACCCCGTTGTGTCAAGCTTTTGCTTCTTTCCTGCACTGCGGTAGCATGAGACAGCATGAGGAAGAGGAAGAGCATGGCTAGAAAGGGCTTTCTTGAGTTGTCTTTATATATATCACCTGGTATTACTGTATTCTTGGCCAATGTTATGTCTCACATTGAGTCCAGCCATCCTCTATTTCCCAGATTTCACACAATTCCATCAATTTTCCTCTCTCTTTCATAGTATTTTACACCTTTAGATGCAAGGAACAGACAATAAACAAGCTAGTACTCCACTCTGTATAGAATATCTGAAATAGGGTGCCTGG
This sequence comes from Mirounga leonina, assembly GCF_011800145.1. Classification (NCBI taxonomy): domain Eukaryota; kingdom Metazoa; phylum Chordata; class Mammalia; order Carnivora; family Phocidae; genus Mirounga; species Mirounga leonina. The sequence continues at coordinate 18,734,443 of NW_023270418.1, read as the reverse complement.
GTGGCTCAGTCGGTTAAACGTCTCCTTTCAGCTCAGGTCATGATCCCAGGGTCCTGGGATCAAGCCCTGCATTGGGCTCCCTGCTCTGTGGGGAGCCTGCTTCTCCCTCTCCTCCCCACTTGTGCTCTCTCTCTCACTATCTCTGTCTGTCTCTCTCAAATAAATAAAAAATATTAAAAAAAAGAATATCTGAAATATTTATTGATTACTCAATTAGCAGAAGATGTATTAGTAACTTTGTCAGTAGTCAGTCATGAAAGAGTATATAAACCAAGATACCATTAGGCAAAAGACGTTACATGGTGGGTAAGTATTCCTAAATGCTGATGCTATTGGTGTGAGGCACCTAGTAAGAACCACATTTGACAAAGATTTATGAAGTCATGTTTCCATGGAAAATATTCATTCATTTATCCTTTCAGTAAGTATTTATTCAATACCTTAGCCTGTGTCCACTGATGCCATAGTGAGGTGATGTTAAACCCAATTCCCAATTTCATTTACCCCTTCCCCATTCTTTGAGCTAGACAATTAGGTTATTCTCAAACTTACACAAAATCCCATGCAAATGTCTTCACACCCTGCCTTACTGCGAGACTACCAGTCCAAAGACTTTTTTTTTTAATTTTTGTTGTTATGTTAATCACCGTGCATTACATCATTAGTTTTTGATGTAGTGTTCCATGATTCATTGTTTGCATATAACACCCAGTGCTCCATGCAGTATGTGCCCTCTTTAATACGCATCACCAGGCTAACCCATCCCCCCCCCCCTAGAACCCTCAGTTTGTTTCTCAGAGTCCATAGTCTCTCACGGTTCGTCTCCCCCTCTGATTTACCCCTCTTCATTCTTCCCCCTCCTCCCTTCCCCTCTTCTTTTTTTTTTTTTTTAACATATAATGTATTATTTGCTTCAGAGGTATAGATCTGTGATTCAACAGTCTTACACAATTCACAGCGCTCACCATAGCACATACCCTCCCCAATGTCTATCACCCAGCCACCCCATCCCTCCCACCCCCCACCACTCCAGCAACCCTCAGTTGTTTCCTGTGATTAAGAATTCCTCATATCAATGAGGTCATATGATACATGTCTTTCTCTGATTGACTTATTTCGCTCAGCATAACATCCTCCAGTTCCATCCACGTCATTGCAAATGGCAAAGACTTTCTCATATAGAATGAGAAGCACTATATTACATGTGCCCTTCACTGTATAAGTTATTGGGTTACAATGAATCAACACAGATAGGGCCCTTTTACAAAAAGAGTATGATATACTGGGGCAGATAGTTATCAAAGGATTCACTAATAATGCTTGTTTTTGTTTTGTTTTGTTTTGTTTTGTTTTTTGTTTTGTTTTGAGAGTATACACAGCCATGGCTTATATCCAACCTGCATTCATGTTCTCTTGACTGGTTTTGAATGATGTCGATTCTGATGGGACGAGTGTCTATTTTGATTTGTCAGTGCTCATGCTCCACTGGCTATTAAATGATTTCATTATCTCCTCTGGCAGGCTGCTCTGAGAGCTCAGGGAGGCATCACTTGAGATCTCCAGCAGTTGTTTCTTGTCTACCCCTCCCTACTCAACACAAAAATGTGGATGATTTTTCATAGATCCATAGGTCAGTGCACGGATTGTATTAGACATACGCAGTCCAATACTGTGGCCACAAGGCTCATGTGGCTATTGAACACTTAAAATGTGGCCTCTTCCAACTGAGATGTGCTGCCAAGTGTAAGCTACATATTATATTTTATTTAAAATTTTTTTTTGCCTATTATATTTTAAAGACACTAGAATTGAAAATGTCTCATTAATTATTTTATATTGACTGCATGCTAAAATGATACCGTTCTGGGTATGTTGGGCTAAGTAAAATATATAACTAAAATGGATTATAACTATTTCTTTTTACCCTTTTTTAATGTGGCTATAACAAAATTTGTAATTATGAAATCTTTTTTTAAAAAAGGGAGGCGCCTGGTGGCTCAGTCGGTTAAGCGTCTGCCTTCCACTCAGGTCATTATCCCAGGGTCTGGCATCCAGCCTTGCAACAGGCTGCCTGCTCAGCAGGAAGTCTGCTTCTCCTTCTCCCTCTGCTCCCCCCCTTCCTGCTCTCTCTCTCGCTCATTCTCTCTCAAATAAATAAATAAAATCCTTAAAATAAAACTTAATATTACACATGTGGCTCATGTCATGTCTATTTCAAAGTATGGTTTTAGACTTTAGATTTAATTTTTAAAAAAAGCAATTATATGTATAAATGCTGCATTTTTGTGGTTTAGCAAATGAGGTCCAGTAATGGGAAATGAGTTACTCAAGAACACAGAATGGAGTAATATTAGAAATAAGCTTGTGGACTGAGCTTTGCTTTTAACACTTTTAATACTTTTAACACTTTTAATACTTTTAACACTGCTTTTAAAGTTAGCCCTTGTGGTCTTCAAAGGAAATACATTAGTATGAAAACTGTTTTGGAGATATGAAACCCTATCTCTTGAACAGTGATCATAAAATATTTTATACAAAAGAAAAAAACTGGAATCATAAATGTTTTTCTGCTTCTTACCATTTTCTCTTATCATAAGTTTTAGGAAATAGAAGTAGACAACTTAAACCTTTTGGTTTCTTATGGAAAAACAAAATTCAGATACTTAACAATTGTATAGTTACTAAGTTGTGTAAATGGAAGGAAACAGATAGTCAAGTAACCAAGTCTGCAAATAACCCCAAATTCAGTTATAAGTTTGTGATTTTATATACTTTTTTGGGAGGGTGAGATGAGAGTGTTTTCCTTCATGGTTATTTATTATATATTTAGAATTTAAATGGAATTGTGTATTCTAGACCCCTATTCATTCACCACTAAGTATGTGGACTATAAGCATGATCAGTGCCAATTAATATACAATTTATGAAAAATAATGAAACATGATATGTAAATAATACAGTTGGCATAAGTTTGTAATATGTTTATTTAAATGAAATGAGATAGAATACATACCATTTAAAACCTTTTAAAATCATTGTTGAGCTCATAGGTGAAAAGGATATAATCCCTCAGAAATACTGTGGAAGGTTATTAAGAACACTTGGAAAGTGCCATGTGAGGAACTGTACTTATTTGGGATTAGCAGAACCTACCCCTCCCCTAAGACAATGGCTTATATCTCATGACTTCATCCTTTTCTGTAAGGAAAGGTAGGTATTGGTATCTTTCATTTTGCTATGGCAGCTCCATGATGACATCAGGGACCAGGCTACTTCCAACTCTCTGTTCCACTATTCCTGGGTTGTGTGACTTACTCATGATGTAAAATAAGAGGTGAAGCTCTAGATAGCAGAGCTTGCTTCAGAAAACTAATTGGTCAAAGCATAAAGAAGTATTTCATGGCTCCCTTTAAAGAGATGTCTTTGAAATCCCACATGAGGACTCCACTTATATCTCATTGGCCAGAACTCAGTCATGTGGACACATTTCAGTGCACAAAGGCTGTAAATTGTGCATTGCTTTTTTTGTTTGTTTTTATTTAACTGAACAGCAAAACACTGCTAAAGTTTGTTGGTTTTGTTATTAAGGGATATGAGAACATAGATTCTTGGGTTAGCCATAAACAGACCATACTATGATCTACACATTTGCTTCCCAGATATTTATGCATGCCTTTCCTCTCTAAACCTCAAAATTTTATCCATTTACTATATCCGCACATCATCAAGGAAATTGGAGTGATGGGCAGTCCTTTCCTATAGGTTCAGGTAAATTTTATGGGATCCGAAGACCAATATACTAAAAATGTCAGTTATTGGATGTTAACAAATCTAATATGTAGAAAGTAAAGAAGGAAGAACATTAAAACTCTTTTCAGGAAAGGAGAGAGTAACTCAAGGGTAGTAATGGGTGGATTACAAACCATCAAATCTGCTGGACAGAAATAATGAAAGTTCTTTATTCTGGTTCTGTCTCCAGAAGGTATTCATTATCCATTAATATCTATGTCTATGTTTTAGGGGAGGAATTAGAATATAAGCCCTTCTTAAGGAGCTATACCTTTTGGTAAGAGATTGAGAAAATACAAAATGTGTTTAGGATTAAGGCATAGGCTTGGTATTATTTTGGTAATATAATTCTCCTAAAATTTGTTAATTATCTGTACTGTTAGCTCCTAGCCCATCCTGTGTATGAGTAATCATATCCAACAATCTTGTCTAAGGGGTATTCAGCCAAAATTGGTCAAGATAATCAGAGTCTGGAAACTATGTGAAACTGGCATCAAATTGAATGAATGTAGCCAGAAGAAAGTTTGAGAAGAGGCCTGATCACCATCTTGTAATGCTGATACATCGTCAAGTGGCAAAGAGGAATATTTATCTTGTGTTACTTCAGAAGGTAAAACAATCCCTAGTAGAAGTAAATTCTAGGAAGGAAGGTACTGATGAAATTTGAAAGAAACAAAATAGAATAAAACAAAATAAACACTCTTTCCAATAGTTGGAGTTGCCCCAAATTTGAAAGTCTCCCTCAGGAGGTTCCCTTGCTAGTTTGGGGGGCTCTTTGGAAGGAATTTCTAGTGTGGAAGGTTAAATTAGCTAATCTCCAGGGTTCCATCCTACTCTGCTTTCTATGTTTCTATGATTCTATGAAGCCGAAGACAAAAATTGGACAAGTATTGATTCAGAAGAGCCCAGAGAGGCATGAAGCAACTACTGAAACATATCAAACTGTCTTGCAACCTGCTGTAAAAAATTTATGCTACTCCCTTAAGAGCAGCCACAAAGTTAAGATCGTTCAATCTTCATCTTCCAGTTGGCCGTTTGATCTACTTGAATGCCCGACACAAGTTTTTGTGGTCATTTGACCTACTTTGAATTCCTGACACAAGGAAGTTGTCATAAAACAAAAGGTCTCTATAAATTAACATTTTGTTCTTCAGGAAATGCATTCTGTTTCACAGGCACATTTATAGACTTGTTCATTTTTTTGTAGATGTGTTTAGTGAGTCGTGGGATTTGTCTTGTTTGGTGAGATGGGGGCAGTTGTTTTTAGTGACATCTAAGTCCATGTTACTGTATTTTAAAGTTGTCTTTTTCTATTGCTTTGACTTCACTTCAACAGTGTTTGACTTTCCTCTCTGCACTTATCTTCAAGTTCAGAGGTTTAGATGGAGTCCTTAGTAAGGGTATTTTGTTACAGAAATTTTTAGGTCAGGGGCACCTGGGTGGCTTAGTCAGTTAAGCATCTTTCTTCAGCTCAGGCCATGATCCTGGGGTCCTGGGATGGAGCCCCTGAGTGGGGCTCCCTGCTCAGTGGGGAGTCTGCTTCTCTCTCTCCCTCTGCCCCTCCCCTGGCCCACATGCTCTCTTGCTCTCTCTCTCTCAAATAAATAATTAAAAAAAAAAAAGGAAATTTTTAAGTGAAAAAAAATTCTGTTTTTTGGCAGGGTATATGGGACATTCAAAAACTACATGCATATAACTAAGGAAGGAGAAACACATTTGCTTATTCAGTAATTATTCATTGAGTTTTTACATACCTCCTTGTGTCAGGTGCTGAACTTGGCATTAAAGATAAAATGGTGACCAAGTCAGACACACCTGTCTTGGAGGTACATGTATCCTAGGAGCTGGGAGTAACATAAGATAAATTCTAAAAATGTTATGATAGGGGAAGATGTTGATACTAGGGAGATGGCAGAAAGGGAAACTAATGTGGACTTAGTAAATCAGAAATTGATGCTATGTTGGCTCTTCAGTGTAAGTAGGAAGAGGTAAGAATGAGAAAACTGGGCTTAGCTGATTTCCCAGACACTATGTATTCATCCTAACTTAACACTGTGACCAGGGCAGAACTGTTTTTTCTGGGACCCAAAGGTCATACTTTTTTTTTTTTTAAAGATTTTATTTATTTATTTGAGAGAGAGAGAATGAGAGACAGAGAGCATGAGAGGGAAGAGGGTCAGAGGGAGAAGCAGACCCCCCGCTGAGCAGGGAGCCCGATGTGGGACTCGATCCCAGGACTCCAGGATCATGACCTGAGCCGAAGGCAGTCGCTTAACCAACTGAGCCACCCAGGCGCCCAAGGTCATACATTTTTAAAGACTTTCTTTAAGGAGAAAACAAACAAGCAAAGTATAAAAACACAACTGGGGACAAAATAAGTCGCTATTTCAAGTGAGAGAAATAATCACAAGAAAATTCTGAAATTTTAGAGATTTAGAGTCTTTTCTTCTGAATTCTTTGTAGGCCATTTTCCAGAAATGCTTATGTAGATAATGCTTCTGTATGCAACCTGGCTTTCCCTCCCCACCCAGAATCCTCTGGGACTCTTAAGTAACTCTCAGCACCCGTAGGCTGCTATGCAAGTGAGGGATCTTGAAGCTCCGTTAAATATAAAATAAACCCACCTTACCAGTGACTCCAGTTTAGAAGTAACAGGAGGTAGAAATCTTGTTTTATGTATGTTATGAGTTCTGGAAATTTACTGTGAATTCTTGATAAAAATCACACCTCAATTACCCAGGTCATGGCACAGGCTGTGGTTTTGACACACTTGAGTTTGAATTCTGGTTCTGCAGGCGATTAGCTGTTTAAGGTTAGGCACACGAATTAAACTCAAGGAGGCTCAGTTTCCTCATCTGCAAAACAGAGATAATAATGATACCCATCATTTAGAATTCTGGTAAAAATTAAATAAGCATCATAATCACCATCATCTTTGTCTTTTTAAATATGTGTAGCACTGAAATTCATGGAGAACGTCACAATTTGCAAATATTAAAATATAAGTCAACAAGGATGTACAGAACTTATAAACCAGTATTATAATTATACCTAACTTTAGGTAAATTTCGTAGTTAACAGTGCATTTCCATGTTTACTATGCCATCTGATCTCACCTGATTCTGCCAGGACTGCTATAGGACTGGGACCCTTCACTGTTTGCTATCAGCATCCATTCTGATTGGACAATGTACTTGACATTCTAGTTGCTGGATATTTTGAATACCATTCTTTAGAAACATAATTAGGCTTCACTGTTATGATCATTTTTTTTAATATGAAGTGACTGAAACTGAAAAGAATGACTTGCACAAAGACTCATAGGTTACAAAGGAGGTGTATTGATTGGAAATGAACTGTCAAACTCCAACTTTGGTGCTTATTCCACAATATCAAAACTCAGTAGCTCTTATAACATTAGTCTAACCTCAGGTCATCTTGGAATTAATAATAAAGGCAAATCAGGTAGAGCTAATTTCACAGATATTCTAAAAGGCAGTACTTACACTTACGTTTCCTTCCTTCTGGTGGAAGAATCACCAGTGGGCTCAGAGCTGTTGCTGGAATTAAGAGCATTAGAAGTATTGCGTTCTAGTTTATGTGACAACTGGGGATGTGCAGGGGCAAGGCCTTACAGAGGCCTGGATGACGACTGAGGATTGAAGTAACTGGTGAAGCAGAGAGAGAAGAACCCATCAGCTTACACTTAAGAAAGCTATTGTTAATGAACATACAATTAATGCAATGAGTCCATAACCAACATTGACAACTTAGTCATTATCATTAATCCCTTTCCTTGCAACATTTCAGCGTCTATCTATAATATGCGTCAGTGGATTTCAAACCGTGCAGTGTGCTAAAGTATTTCCTTCAGAGCCCCTTCAATCACCTCAGTGGAGGAAGGAGTTGAAGGGATGGGCACGGTGTCTGGCATCTTTCAAAACTGATAGTAGTGGGTGCCTATTTATCTCCGTTATATGTTGAACTTGTGCTTAAACTTTCCTTTGAAAGAGGATGCTTATCTTAGAAGTAAGTTTAGAAACTGCTGTAAAGCATACAGGAACAGAATCTAGGTGGAAGACCCATTCCACCTCTTTTTAACTCTGATGTTGGGTAAGTTATTTCACAACTCTGAAATTCAGTAAAAACAGATTTGGGGGGAGAAAAAAAGGAAGACTACCTTCTCCCACGTAGTTGATAAACTGTTGAAATCATATATGTATGGTGGTCATTTAACGTGTAGAATAAGACATCAATTTTAGTTATTACTATTAAAATCTCATCAGTGGTACATTTGATGGCCAGTCAATACATCTGACTTAATCAGCATATAAATATTCTTGGTAAACAAAGGCAAAATGCATTAGGTGACTACTCATGAGAATTGTTACCCACATATATTTTGAATTTGATCCCAAAATTTTGCCTGAAGTTAAACTAATTATGTCAGAAGGGTGTATGTTCCACCACTATAAATCACTTGGATGACTTGACTACAAAATAGGCCTTCAACAGGACAACAAATCCTGCATAACTCCATTAAATAATATACATAATCAGGGTCTGCATTTCTTGCTACTTATGTTATTTTTTTCTTTTAGGAGTATACTTGAATACAACTGAGTATCAAAAAAGAAACGATTTGATTTAAAAAATGGGAAGAGGATCTGAATAGACATTTTCCAAAAAAAAAAGACATACAGAGGGCCAACAGGTACATAAAAAGAGGCTTAGCATCACTAATTATCAGGGAAATGTAAATCAAAACCACAATGAGGTATCACTTTACATCTGTTAGAATGGCTAATATAAAAAAGACAAGAAATGACAAGTATTGGCCAGGATGTGGAGGAAAGGGAACCCTGGTGCACTGTTGGAGGGAATGTAAATTGGTGTGACCATTATGGAAAATCCTATGGAGGTTTCTCAAAAAATTAAAAATAGAACTACCAGGGGTGCCTGGTTGGCTCAGTGGGTTATGTGGTCAAATCTTGATTTTGGCTCAGGTGATGATCTCAAGGTCCTGGGATCAAGTCCGGCATCCGGCTCCACGCTCAGTGCAGAGTCTGCCTGAGGATTCTCTCCCTCTCTCTCCCTCTCCCTCTGCCCTTTCCCTACTCACTTGCACTCACTGTCTCTCTCAAATAAATAAATAAATCTTTAAAAAAAATAAAACTACCAATATGATCCAGCAATTCCACTAAGTATTTATCCAAAGAAAATAAAAACATGAATTTGAAAAGATGTATGTACCCCTATGTTCATCACAGCATTATTTACAAGAGCCAAGAAATGGAAGCAATCTCAGTGTTCACGGATAGTTGAATAGATAAAGAAGATGTGGTAAAACGGAAGATTAATCATAAAAAAAAAAAATGAAATCTTGCCATGTGCGACAACATGGATGGACCTAGAATCTATCATGCTGAGTGAAATAAGTCAAAGAAAGACAAATACTGTGGTTCATTTATATATGGAATTTAAAAACAGAACAAACATACCAAATAAAACAAACAGGCTCATAGATACAGAGCACAAACTGATGGTTGCCAGATGGAGGTATGGGGATGGACAAAATAGGTGAATTGGATTAAAGGTCTGTTTCCAGCTTTTGGAGTCCACTCTGACCTGGGCTGGGCCCTTGAGTGAGGAGGTTGTGGCAGCCACTGGGTCCAGGTGTTTTGAGCTCCAGACAGGGTGAGGGAGGTTGTTTGCAACAACCATCTAGGTAAGAAGGCCCATATTAAATGCAACACTGATGACCCCATCAGGGGCCTTAAGAAGCTGATCACAACCCAAACTGGAACCCGTTAGAACAAGATCATCCTGAAGAAGTGGGACAAAATTTTTAAGGACAATGTGTCTCTGGGGGACTATGAAATCCATGATGGGATGAACTTTATTACCAACAGAGCAGAATTCTTTCCCCCTCTCCTGCCCTGGCCTCCTCTCCCCTCCCTTCCCCCTCCCCTCTTGTTCCGTCCTCATCCCCACACTGGTATGGATGCTTGTTTTTATTTTTTTTTAATTTGTTTTTAAGATTTTATTTATTTGAGAGAGAGAGCACAGGCGGGGAGGAGAGGGAGAAGCAGACTCCCCGCTGAGCAGGGAGCCCGACATGGGGTCGATCCTAGGACCCTGGGATCATGACCTGAGCCTAAAGCAGATGCTTAATCAACTGAGCCACCCACGTGCCCCAGGATGCTTGTTTTTAAAAACTCATGTTAATAAAATCTTCAAAGTTGCAAACACAAAACAAAACAAAACAAAACATGTCCCTGGAGCATTGCCCTGCCATGGCACTGTGAACCCACCCTGCAGGCCTGGGTGCATGGACAGCTCCCGGCACCACCTTCAGCCTAGCCTGTCCACCCAAGGATGGCAAAGGGCAGCAAGGGTCTGAGGTCAGCTGGCCAGACACTGTGGGAATTCCCTGCATAAGTCTGGACCCTCTTCTCCCCTGCCCCTCGCCCATCTGCCCCTCTGATTCCAGCCAGAGTTGATATTTCTAATCAGGGGATGTCTTCACAGAGTGCAGCCCCTGAACAGGGTCTTGGTCGTTTGGAAGGGGACACAGTGTCCCCTCTCGCTAAGGGAATGTCAGAAAAGGAAGAATGGGGCTCTTTTGGTTTGGTTTGCTTTTTTTTAAAGGTGCTTGCTTGTTTAATGTAAATAATAGAAAGCCTTAATATATTTCTGGAACACAGAGTAACATTTTAATATCATGTTTTGGATGTACATATTTATAACAAAGCAAAAAAAAATAAGTAAGTTTTAAAATAAGTCACAGGGATGTAATGTACAGCTGAGGGAACATAGTCACTAATATTGTAACAACTTTTGTGGTGACAGATGGCAACTAGACTTATTGTGGTGACCATTTTGTAATGTATATAAATATTGACTCACCATATCATACACCTGAAATGAATACAACATTGTATGTCAATCATTCTTTAATAATTTTTTCAAACAATAGGCTTGGGTAATGTTCTGACTCTAATTGTCTAAGAGGTCCATGAATAGCTTTCTATTTATGCTTTACTGAACTAGTACTATTTCTGAGGCTCAATATGAAGTGAAATGTCTAAATGGTCAGGAAACTGTGTGAGGTGAGAAAGTCAGAGCCTCGGAGTACTGTTTTTTAAGTGTTGCTAATCCTGGCCACTATACTATAAACTGGCTATTTTTTCATGAAAACATGATTTTTCTGAGATTTATTCCTCTGACAAAAAGCCGGCTTAATTTTCTCTTGCATTGTTTGCTGCTAGCTTGTTTTCACAACTATAAGAACCCTAAGAATGAGATTAGAAATCCATTGTCAAGGGATATCGAGGGAGGTCTGTATACCTGGAAAAATAGTGCAATGTGGACATTTCCAATTTGTGATGTTAAAAATAGTTTTCCTGTCAAAACCCTGGAGCTGATCTAAAATCAGAATGACATAGCAAGAACTCATCCTCGAAGTAGAGATGGTTATAATATCACTTTCAATGGGGAAATCAGTGAGAGAGCAAATATGCTAAGTATAATGTTAGTTGTTATTAACATTCTCACCCTTTTAGAAGCACATACTTCAGTGATGAGCAACTGATGACTTACCTTGTCTTGAAACTTGGTCTAAGACATAATCTGAAGGGCAAGAAAAAAAAACATGTTTCTTCATTCAGTCAATATTTAATGAGCACCTGTTCTATGCTGGAGATGTGAATAAGACAGAAAAAATCTCTGTCCTTGAAAATTTTACATTCTCGAACAGAAACAATTAATGTACTTTATTTTAGATAGTGATGAATACTATGAGAAAATAAAATAGGGTACTGTTATAAACAAGGATGGATGAGAAACAAGTATAAAGGAGGTAGGGATTTCTCTTAGAGATAGTGATTATACACTGAAAAAGAAAAGAGTGAACAAATGAGCCATTCAGAGGTATTGGGTCGAAGAGTTCCAGACAGAGGAGAATCAAAGGAGAATCAAATGCAAAGATCCTGAGGCAGAAATTAATTTGCATGTTACAGAAAAGGAGTGAGGGCTAATATTGCTGCAACAAAATGTATGAGGTCAAGAGTAGTAGGAGCTGAAATGATAGAAGAACATTTCTCCATCTGCTCACCAATCTCTTTTTTTTAAAGGTTGATTTCCTTAGTTTTTTTTTTTTTTTTTT
>NW_023270418.1:18420615-18722387 GCF_011800145.1 Mirounga leonina | reverse complement strand
TTACCAATCTCTTAATCGGAATTTTAAAAATCCTATTTATGTGGCTAAGCTCTAATACTAAATTATGTCCCCTACTTTAAGCCCTGTATATCAGTGGATCTTCTCTAATTATTATTATTCCTAGATGTTATTTCAAAGATTATTAATACATTTTCTAAATTTTTTTTTTACTAAAAAAGGCTTCAAGAATTTAGAGATAATAAAATAATTATCCATCACCGTTACAGATGTTTTGTTTCCTAAAGACACCAATATAAATGTAGATAGCTGTAGAAATCAGTACAGATGGGTATAGATGTCAGTGTTCGTATAGGTATAGAGGTAATTTCTTCCAAATACAAGCCTCTGCACATTTCTGCCCTGAATCAGTGCTGACAAAAATGGGTTCTCATCACTGGTCTAATTCAAATTCTAGATTTGTACATGGGTAGACTGAGGTTCATGGAAGTAAGTGACCAATGAGATGTTGGCATATTCTCTGCTTTCCCCATATCCTGTGATTTGATGCTGATGGTTTTACAGTATATACATGTTTTGTTTTGTTTCTGAAAAGCAGAATTTATATTACTTTTTAGGAAATGGGCAAAAAAAATTGATCAAAGTTTCTAAAAAGTCCCTATTTTATGCAAGAATACCTTCAATGTAGCCACATCAAATATGATGCTTGAATTGGTTAGATACAAATGTGGTCCTCTTTAGAAACACATTCCTCCTACCAGTGTTCACCATTTGCATGAGCACATGTTAAGGGAGAGAAATCTGCATTGCACTCTTAGGGATTACTATGTGTCAATTAGATCACTTCCATGCAATCCCAAAGGGGAGAAATTGTCTTTTTTTTTTAGAAGGCACTTATTTTCATTATGGATGAGGTGACCCTGAAGTGTAAGCGGAATGGAAAGCCCGTATCTAGTATGGTTGTGTACTCCAGATTTCACTTCTCAATTCAGTATATTGTTCTCCACTCCTTAGAATGAATGCTCAGTACATTTTATGTGGTTTTGAAGTAACTTTTTTTTCTCGCCCCACCGGAGAAAAAGTTGTTCTTGGAAAAGGAAATAAACACAACTTATTGTTGGTGATGAAAATGAAGAGCCCTGGAAAAAATATTGTTCTCAGCAACAATTAAAGCTATCATCAAGGGAATTAAATATTCTAGTGGCAATGAGAATATGGTACAGTTGGTTGGGTTTATTATAAAAGAAGAGATATCATACCCACTGTTCCTATAATTAGTTCGATGGTAAGAGACAGTATCCTGGGGAGAGATATTAGATCGTGTATCATAGTTAGAAAAGTAAGTTTAGTTGGTAGAGATTCAGATTAAATATAAATATTTATAAAATAAAAAGCATGCGTGACAGGTGATCAAGTGCCAAGTGTCACAGCCCCATCAGAATTTCAAATGTGAGGAGGCCACATCTGAAGTTATCGTTAGAGTTTTTGCGAGTAAGACTAATTGAAACACAATAAAGTGTATTATTTACTGGGAGGCACACAAGTGTGTATTAAAGGTCAATCTTTGTTCCAAAGGCAGCTTCAACAGAACAGCAATAGGACTTGGTATGGGGGTGAGGGGTAGTGTGGGAAAGAGAAGAAAACAGACTGTAACACCACCACACTCTCTGAAACATGTGCTATCTAAGGATTCCCGAATGCAGACCCACTGACCTGAAATCTAAAAGCAGGAAGAAATAAGTCTCTGAGAATTCTTTGACTTTGAAGATGAGATTGCAAAATATTTGCTTCTCCTTTTTCAATGTTTTTGGTTCATTGTTGCATTAATAAAAGGAAAACTCTGCTTAAACCTCCAGCAGGCTGCCTTCCGAAGTCCTGAAAACTCATTCAAGCCCAGTACATGATTAATGAATTTTACAAATGCTGCATGGGGATGATTAGAAGAGGAGGAGAAAGGGGTCTGTTCATTCATTCATTCATTTATTTTTTCAGCAATATAATAAATCACCTTAAAGGAAATCTGCCAAGAAAATAGTTTGACCCCACTTGAAAAGAGGGCACCCCAGAATGAACCACTTATTCAGGATTTATATTTGCCCTTAGAAACTCAACAACCATAGGGCCTTGAATCAGAGGTACAGAGGTTAGCACATTAAACCAAGGATCAAAACTGAGGCACATGCCCTTCCTAAGCTACCATCTGATACTCTGTCTGTTCCTGTTATTCCTCTTTTTTGAAGACAAAAACCAAAAATCAATTCCTCTAGCCCCTCAGCTTCTACAACTTTTCTTCACCACACCTTGACTTGGGACAAATGTAAATTAGAAGTGAATAGAGGGAGGAAAAGCTCTCTAGTCTCTATTCCATGGGGCCATTACTTTTAAAATATAAGTAAGATCAAACTTTAATTTATAGCTGAGAGTTCTCCAAGGTTTAGTTTCTCCTCTCCTTACCTGTGTTTTCCTCTCTCATTATAGATAGAGGATGGTGAGCAACAGAGCTTTGCTCAGGTATCGGTCCAAAAAATAGTCAGTAGAAAATTGAGATTTTTGCCCAGCAGCAGTGGGGATGGAAGGAGAAGTTCTGGTTTTAGAAACAATGAGAGGAAAGAAAGTAATAAGATGTGCCTATTCCCACCCCCACCCCAAACAAACTTCATCTGTAGTCACTTTGTGTGTGTAGGTCATTTAAAATGTGTGCATGTTTATCTATGTCTCTCGGTCTCTAAGAAGGAAAGTAAATGACCACACAGAGGTTGATGACATATTAGCTTGGAAAATGGCCAAAGATAGATATATTTATCAAGCACAGCCATTTCCATGTTTTAAAAATTGGTCTCTAGAGCTACAGCAAATATCATGTGTGATTTACTGTGCAAGAAAATGAGAGGAAGTAAGCATAGCAAACTTTGGGTGCCAAATGTCATTTATAAACATATCTATAACTAGAAAGGATCTTAAGGGTCAGATCAGTGTCATCAGGATCACCTGGATATCTTAAAAAATTTAGTATATCTCAGCCTCATCTCTCAAAATTCTGATCAACCACTTGCTTTGAGGTATAGACTTATGTATTTGTTTAAAAAGAAAGAAAAAATGTCTTGGGTAATTCTGATGCACACTCAAAATTGAGAACTTCTGACAACCCAACTTTTTCACAGTTGGGGAAGTGTTTTAGTTATCTACATAATAGAATACCCAAACTTAGGTGCTTAACACAATATACATTTCGGATCTCACAGTCTTATGGATCAGAAGTCTAGGCACAGCTTAACCAGTTCTTTTGCTCATTGTCTCACAAGATTGCAGTCAACATGTGGGCAGGGCTGTGTTCCTTTCTGAAGCTCAGAATCCTTGTCCAAGCTCTTATGATCTGGGGCTGAATTCCTTGTGATTGTAGGACTGAGTTCCCCATTTGTGACTAGCCATCAGTTGAGGGCCCTCTGCTCCTACTTGACATTACAGTTCCTCACCAAAAGGTCCTTCTACAGGTCTACTCATAAATCCCCTTACCCCTAAACCATCTTACAATGTGGAAGCTTATTCCTTTAAGCCAGCAGGAGAAGCTCTTGCTACCATCTGCTAAGATACAGTCTTATATAAGTACAGAGTGACTGTCTAGTTACCTTTGTCATATTCTGTTGGCTAGAAGTAAGTCTCAGGTCCTGTCCACACACTCAAGGGGAGTGGGTTATGTAAAGATTTGACTCCTTGAGTTTCCCTTCAGAGTTTGTCCACCACAAGGAATTCCAAGGAGCTCAAATGATCACTTGAGTTTATATAACTAATTGGTGGAACGTTAGTCTTCTTATTAGTCTGGGTGATCTTCCAATAGATAATTAATTACATTTTACATTTTTTAAATACAGTATTCATGGTTAAATGCTGGTATGGGGAGCATGTGTTTCCACTTTCTTATTGAGCTCGTCATAGAATGTGAAAACCAATTTATGAGTTTGCTCAGTTCCCTCATATTGTGTAGGAAAAGAATTTGTGTAAACGTACTAAATAGTTAATTTAAAAAGAGCCTTTGGCCCTAGCATTTGGTGGTGCTTTGAAACATACTAATTTCTGCTAAAGTCTGATTTCCGTGGTGCTTGCAACCACTTTTTGAATAGTCTGCAGTTGTAACTGGAATCATACATGTGGCAAACATTTTGGCCTAAAGGAAAGTTAAGTATTTGGCAAAAACCACAGCTGACAATGTGACTTGAAGGTGTTTTCCCATTCTTAGCATTTTTAGCTCTACTTAAATATTTTTGGAGTTAGCATCACACAAATATGTGAAGCACCTCAGGAGAAAGTTGGTCATTTTAACTGACCCCTAGCTAAGAGAACGTGTACAAGGCTGAAATTTAGTTAATTACCATCTGTTTCTAAATCTCTAAAGTCTAAATTTCACAATTGGGAAGTTCTTTCCAATACCTTATTTTTTTTTCTGTTCAATTTTAAAGTTATCCCATCTTGATACACCAGTAACAACTGTGGGCATATGTTGAATGTGTTTGGGGAGATACCAGTTTTTCTTTTGCATTATTAGTTCATTAAATACAGATGCTATGATTATAATTAGTTGTAATACTCCTCTTGGCACAGAACATTTCCTTAAGCCAGTTCACCTAATTTGATTAAGAAATTACTTTTGAGACATTGCAAACACTCAGGTATGCCAATACTTAATATCATCAGATGTGTTTCATATCCCTCTTTTGGAAAGAAATATAATTTTGTACTTACAGGTGATTCCTCATTACCCCAATCATGATCTGCTCTCCTTACCACATAAAGATAATCAGGCTAGAGATAACTAGTGTCTCGCAGCATGTGTGTGTCCTTACCATGTATGTTTTTATACCTTCACTCCATATATCTATAAAGGTATATAATATTATTTTGTTTTTCATTTGCATCAATTTTATAGATGAACTTTTTCAACTTGCTTCAACTTGCTTTTTGTGCTCAATATTATATTGTGAAATTTTGTATAGTGATTCATGAGGAGCTAGTTCATTTATTTTGGCTATTAAATGGTAGTGTTTTGTTATATAAGAGTACTATGAATTATTTACCCATTTTTAACTGAAGGACATCTAATTATTTACCATTACTCATGGTTATGAAAAATGTTTCAGTGAACATCCCTGTAAATGTCTCATTGTGCTTATGTGGGGGTGTTTCTCCAGGAAAATTGTGTTTAAACTTTTTGGACTGTAATTCACAAAAGGAAATACATTTTATCTTGGGACTCACGACCTGCACACATACCTATATTTGGAAAGATACCTTATCTTTACCTTTTCTATATTCACATGCATATACATACACGTACATATACACAGATATATGTATATGATGAATAAAATTTACTCTGACATTTTGTATTCTATTCTGATAAACTAAAGTGGATAAAGACCCACTAAATTGAATTGGCAATCTTTTAATGGGTTATAATCAGCACTTTTTTTTTTATTATGTTATGTTGTCACCATACAGTACATCATTAGTTTTTGATGTAGTGATCCACGATTCATTGTTTTCATATAACACCCAGTGCTCCATGCAGTATGTGCCCTCCTTAATGCCCATCACTTGGCTAACCCATCCCCCCACCCCCCTCCCCTCTAAAACCCTCAGTTTGTTTCTTGTAGTCCAAAGTCTCTCATGGTTCATCTCCCCCACCAAATCGTCCCCCCCCTTCATTTTTCCCTTCCTTCTCCTAATGTCCTCCATGCTATTCCTTATGTTCCACAAATAAGTGAAACCATATCATAATTGACTTTCTCTGCTTGATTTATTTCTCTTAGCATAATCTCTTCCAGTCCCACCCAGCAAAAGTTGGGTATTCATCCTTTCTGATGTATAATCAGTACTTTTAAAAATGACGCCATATGTTATATCTAATCCCAGAACTGCTACAAAAAATAGGCATCTTCAACTTCTTCACATTGCTAAATTGCTCTTTAGAGAGTTTGAGAAAATTTACACTCTTACCAGTGGTATAAATGAGTTTTATTTCCCTTTGTTCTCTGTTTTCTTTTCAGTTCTTCACATCCTCTAGTTTTTTTGTTTTTTTGGTTTTTTTTGACTGAAGTATAATTGACAAATAAAAAATTATATATATTTTAAGATCTAAAACTTAATATTTTGATGTATATATACATAGTGAAATGATCACCACAATCAAGCTAATTAACATATCCATCACCTCACAGTTACTTTTTTTTTCAATTCTTTCCTTTCTAATTTTGAGAACACTTTAAATCTACCCTCTTAGAAAATTACAAGTATGCACTGCAGAATTGTTAACTATATCATCAGGTGTCCATTAGATCTCCAGGACTTATTTATCTTGCATAACTGAAACTGTGTACCCTTTGACCAACATCTTCTCATTTTCCCACTACCACCATTCTAATCTGTGTTTCTATGAGTTTGACCACTTAAATTCCACATGAAAGTGAGATTATATAGTGTTTTGTCTTTCTCTGAATGGTTTATTTCAGTTTTCTCAAACTGTCCTTGTCTGGATTTGGAAACATGATCAGGGATATGGAGATTATATGAAAGAATCATAGTAAGCTTTGGTAAGACTCATTGCACTGAAATGGTACATAAATTTTATAACATAATAGGAAATAGAATGTGAGATTATCTACCTATGGGCAGCCAGCATTTCTCTAGATGTGCCTCCTACTCTTCTCATAATGTAAAAGAATATGGAACTCTGTGGCTTCTTTACTTCACAGAAGTTACAGAGACCACCAGTTTTTCCCCCAAGAGTCAAAAAGGGGAGCTTTCAGGAATCTACATGAATTCACTTATACCCTTGATCTTCTGAATATATTTTACATAGTTCATTTATAGAACCATTATTGAGTCAAATTGGAAGCACCCTACCAGAAGTCAAATCATCAATCTCACCAAATTTCCAAAACAGAATAACCTTTTCTTACCGAGTAGAGTTCTTTGGGGTTATTTTTTCCTCATTCCTTGAAGGTTTAGAAAAATGTGTCTATAAAGCAGGCTCCCGGCCGAGCAGAGAGCCCGACGTGGGGCTCGATCCCGGGACCCTGGGATCATGACCTGAGCCAAAGGCAGATGCCCAATGACTGAGCCACCCAGGCGCCCCAGTTTCAAATATTTTCTAAACTTGATGTTTTGTTCAGACAAAATCTTCAAGAGGATTGGAACTAGTTTCAGTTTTGCTGAGAATCTTATGTTTCTTTATAGTTACTGTCTCTATTTTTCTAAAATTTTACAATCATCTTGATGTTTTTCTGTAAGCGACTAAGTGAGGTATGTTAAAATCTTCCACTTTGATTATGGAATTGTCTATTTCTCTTTTTAGCTCTATCTTCTTTAACTTTATGTATTTTGGGACCCTGTTACTGTTATCAGGTGCATTCAGATTTAGAAATGGCATACCTTATAGTTGTGTGACTTCAGGCTTTGTAGAGGTTTCTCTGCTGCTAGAGCCTTTCACCTGCCTCTATTCAGACATGCATCCTTTTATTTAGCTCATACTACCAGCTAAATTTCCTTTTTCATTTCTCACATCTCACAATCCCTCTTCCACTTTTTTTCCCTTCAGAGCTGTGTACCTGTTGTTGTTCTCTTTCTTAGACTCATATTCAGTATTTCTATCTGTTTTGTAATGGGAAGTGTATCAAGGTTAGTTCAATCTGTGATGTGGCCAGAATCAGAAATTCAAACCTTAATTACTTACCCAGAGTAAGGACTTCTATTCTAGCTAAATAAATGTTATCTAAGTGCACCTTATTCCAGACAAAACAAGACAAAATAAAAACCTGATTGCAACTTATTTTTAGGATTTACTATATTATTTCAGAACTTGCACCTTATTATTATTACCACTACTAACAATATCACTATTACTCTTTCTTCTAATAATAGTAATAATAATAGCTAATTGCTAATATTTATGCAATGCATACTCTCTCCTAGCTACTTTTTGAATTGCTTTGTGTGCATTAACTCCTTCCTTAATTCTCAAATACTATGAAGTAAATGTTTATCATTCTTATTTCACAGAGAAACCAAGGCATAGAGGCTAAGTAACTTGCCTGAGATTACTTAATTGCTAAATAACAGAAGCAGAGTCAGAACCCCAATGGTTTGGCTCCAAAGCCCTGATTCTGAATTTAGACTCAAGCAAGAGAGTTACCTGCCCTGGGCTCCACCCTTTAAAAAAATCCAAACAGGATTTCTCCAGTCAATCCCTTTTTTATAGCCATGGACTTCATGTAGTTAAGGGGAGGGTCCCACTTATAGTCCCCAATCATCTTTTAGATCAGGCCTTAGTGTTAGTTGAGATCTGGAATTCCTATTCAAACTCCTTTTTAGTATCTACATGGGTCTCTTCCCTTGGTGCACACTCCTAAGAGCAGGTATCTTTACTGCAGTGTATACCTGTAAGCTCAAGGGTGGCTTTGTTTCAGGTATGCGGTTGGAGCTTGGACCTGTCAGCTGGAATGTCGATATGCATGCAGGTGAGATCCCTCCTATAAAGCTAGACTTAACAGGGGTAGGACGATATTCAGGGCTGCAGGGAGAGGGCTGGACACCAAGGGCTGCCTCTTCCTATGCCACCTCAGTCCAGTACAAAATGCCAAGCCTGAGAATTCTAAGTTTGAAAATAACCAGTTAGGCCATTTTGAAGATGATGAATAGCTTTATTAAAAATTTGCTAGCTTTATTCTTAACTCAAGTATTTTTTTAAAGATTTTATTTATTCATTTGAGAGAGAAAGAGCACAAGCAGGGGAAGTGGCAGGCAGAGGGAGAAGCAGGCTCCCCACTGAGCAGGGAGCCCAATGCGGGGCTCGATCCCAGGACTCTGGGATCATGACCTGAGCTGAAGGCAGATGCTTACCCGACTGAGCCACCCAGGTACCCCTCTTAACTCTGAAATATTTAATCATTTGGATGTGAGCCTCCATTTATTGGTTGGCTGCAGAGGCTGAGTGAGGCTGTGTAACTCACATGCTGCCTGTGGCGGGCTTGCTTCCAATATGGGTGCTTCATTATTCCTTCCTTCAGCCAGATTAAAGTTAAAAATAGAACTACACTATAATCCAGCAATTGCACTGCTAGGTATTTACCCAAGGAATACAAAAATACTAATTGAAAGGGATACCTGCACCCTGATGTTTATAGTGGCATTATCTACAATAGTCAAGTTATGGAAATAGCACAAGTGTCCATTGACTGGATAAAGAGGTGAGATATATATATATATATATATAATGGAATATTACTCAGCTGTAAAAAAGAATGAGACCTTGCCATTTGCAATAACATGGATAGAACTAGAGAGTATTATGCTAAGTGAAATAAGTCAGAGAAAGAGAAATACCATATGATTTCACTCATATGTGGAATTTAAGAAACAAAACAAATGAGCAAAGGGAAAAAAGAGAAGGAGCGAGAGGCAAACCAAGAAACAGACTCTTTACTGTAGAGAACAAACTCCTGGTTATCAGTGGGGAGGTGGGTGGGGGGTGGGTGAAATAGGTGAAGAGGATTGGGGAGTGTAATTGTGACGATGAACACCAGGGGTTGTATGGAAGTATTGAATCACTCTATTGTACACTTGAAACTAAAATTAGGCTGTATGTTAACTAATTGGAATTTAAATAAAAACTTAAATACATGACACTGCAATATGGATTCCTTTCTTTATTGCTCTGTGAGAATGCTCTAGTTTCTTTATGTTTGGGATTTTGGGTTGGGTTGTATGTGACAAGGTGGGGGCAGAGTTGACAAATATGTCATCTGGATGTTGCCTAATAGAGTATATTAGTAGGCATTTCACAAATGTTGTGGATAACTGAAAAATAATAGCTACCTTTAATTTAACATTTATTAAATCAGAAGTAGTGCTTTTGCTTTCCGTAGGTTATCTCACTTAATACTAAAACAAGCCTTTTAGTTAAATACCATTATTATACCCTTTTACAGATGAGGAGATAAATCAGAGTATCTGAAGGCAATAAAGTCAGTGATTGACAACCTGGATTTGAACCTAAGGCCATATGACTTTATAATGAGTGCAGGTGATTATAATGTTATTTTGCCTTCCTGAGAATGAATGAATGAAAAAATAGCCATGATTTTCCTTAAAGTCAAACTTATAGTGAAAATTTAGCTGAAACAGTTGGATATGGCTTAATCATATGTGCTGCACATCTTATTTTGATGCATTTTTAGGAAGGTTGGACTTGAACATCTGACTAGAGTACCATAATCATGTTTAAACTTAGATTTTGTTTCAAAATTTATTAGAAAATAGACTGTGGGAATGAACGAAAGATATACACTGGCATCAGATCCTTTTTTGAAATTGATGTTATTGAGTTATATGAATTGTGATTATTTATCATGCTTCTGATTGAAGGCACCAGCTAGGATATTATCATTATAAAAATAATAACTCAGCTCTTGATTGTACGTTTATGTCAAAATTCCCATTGAGATTTGGAATGCTGATGACCCAAATGCAATAAAAGAACCCTTTATTCATTTATGTTCAGTAAAGTAATATTAGAAGATGATCCATTCCTTCTTCCTTATGGTTAGCAATTTGGGTCTCATGATTCTCTATTAAATTTATTATTTGTTGGGATATAATTTGCAAAGATTCTGTGTTTAGCATTAGTGTCTCTGTTTCAGCTTTTATTATAAATTATGTGTTCACACTCAAATGGTGAAAACATATACTTTTGGAAATAATCGCAGTAAATGGGTACCTACACAGCAACTGTCAGGTCTGAAAAGGGGCTGGTCAAATGGGCAAGAGATGATAGCATTTATTGACACCAGGGCTTGAACCTTGTAGGAGTGTCGGTGTCAGGAATCAAGAGGGAATCACCGCATCTTCACTTCCCTTAACTCTTGCTCTTGTGTTATATTCTGCACAATGAAGAGCAGCATGCAGCAAAATGCACAGTTGGAGCCAGAGAATTTGGCCCCTTGTTAGAATGGATCCCTAAGACAGACCTGGTGCTGAATGAGGAGATAACAAGAGTTCTCATTATTTAGGAGTCACATTTGAACAGTAGGCTGCAGTCTTAAATGCAGATATTTTATTTTATTTTATTAAAATTTATTTGAGAGAGAGAGCGAGAGCAAGCAAGCAGGGAGGGGTAGAGGGAGAGAGAGAGGGGATCTCAAGCAGACTCCACACCCAGCACTGAGCATGGAGACTGATGCAGGGCTCCATCTCACAACCCTGAGACAGTGACCTGAGCCGAAATCAAGAGTCAGTCACCTAACTGACTGAGCCATATAGGTGCCCCTAAATGCAGATATATTAATTCTCCTATGAAGTCTGGATGGTGGGCAGGGGTGAGGGGTAGGTGTTATGAACTCTATATTATGGTTCTGAAGCTACATTTGCCCACTGTTGGGCTTCAAAAACCTTGCCCTTATTACACATATAAGGAAGTTAATATTTGTCTTGGTCTAGTGTCTACCACAACTTCCTTTATTTTAATGATGTAGTTTAGTTTTCTCAGGAAATATGAGCTCTTTGGTTTAGGCATATGGAAAGGCCACAGTGATAGAGTGCACCTAAGGAAATGTCAACTTGCATCCTACTTCCATCTGGAAAATCTGACTTTATCACTGAGTGTATCTTAACTGTACTCTTTGGCCTTAATATCATTGTATTAACATCATAGGTACAATTGGTTACAAGGCTAAATGGGAACCTCTTTATTTCTCCTAGATGGTACATCACTCTCTTTCAAGATCTTACTCTGTATAGAACATATGCACTTTAACCATTTAGATATATTTATACAAGGAAAGTCCAGCTTGGACCAGTTGTTAGACTAACATGTTTAAAGTGAAAATCTGGTGTAAATGGAAAAGAACATGGAGGATGGTGTAAGGTCTGGGTTTTAACACTTAAGACTAGCTGTGTAGCCTTGGTCATATCTTGTCACTTCACTAAAACATCAGTTTCTAAGTATTTAAAAATGATGCATTCCAGGCAGATCCTTTTAAATTGTCTTGAGGATTATATGGGACGACTCATGAAAAATATTTTTATACTGTTTTCCTAACAGCTCAGACGGAGCCAAACAGGGCTTGTTAAATGAAAACAAAAGCAGGAATTTTTAAAATTCACAAAGGTGGGAGATTATGATTAATTAAAAAGTTAAGTTTCTTTAGAATGTTTTCCCATCACTCCATTTTTCAATACAAGCAGCAATTCAACATTGCTCAATTCACCAACCTCTCTAGGGGGATTCTGTTTTCCTGGAAGAAGTTTGATAAATTTGGTGACCTAGTGATATGTGGATTATATTTTAACAAAGGGATCAGCAGCTCATCCAAGTACCTTTGACTCTGGAGGAAATTAACACTTTTAGGTGGAAACCTGCAATATACTTGGACATCTGCATAATGACTGAAATTAGGATAGGTTTACATTGTACACTACTCCACTAGAATTTTGATGACTTGGAAAGGAACAGAAGGTTGTCAATTTCCTACAGGAAAGTCTCTGGAGGGTGTGAAGTCTCGAAACAAAATCAGCCCCATGTAATAAGCATGTTGTGAATGACTGAAAGGACAGAAAAATGACAAACATGTGGCATTTTTTCCTCATAAAAAGTGACCTGTTGCTGCTGGTATGATATAGTACTTTGAGGGATGCTAGTAACCTCTCTCTGTTCTGCTTGTTGAGAGGTGAGCTAGTATAAGCCTGTTCATTAGATACCTATGATCCTAATTTCCTCCTAGCAATACTTGTATGGAGGGAGAGGAGGAAAATAAGGGACGGGAAGAAGGTAAAAATGGTAGAAGAGAAAAGGGAAAATAGAGGAGGGGACAAAAGCAAGAAGAGTTGGGATGAGGTGGGCAAAAAAGGAAGAAAAGCATGGAATCTGCTTGGTTTTCTGGTTTAGTAGTCATGAGGGTGTGGCCCTAAACATTTCTGGACTGCAGGACCATAAGTGGGTAAAAAGTAATTGACTCCACCAGAGATTCTGAAATCTGCCCAAATTTTCAGCCACACTCTGCAAATGGGGTTAATAAGAAATCACTCCTGCCCTCCTGTTGGTACTGACAGGGGGAATTTGTACTTGAGCTGGTGAGCAAAGGCTGACTGGAGTGTAAAGCCATCCAGGACAGCGGTTTTCTGTAGAGGTGTTCAAAATCCCTGGGCAAGAGTAGAACATAGAAAAATGATTCCCAAAACTTTGGCCACCAAAGACCCCTCTAGTGTTTTCTTTCTGTCACATGAACCCATATTGGATATTTTTACACCTACTGAACAGAGTCCATGATTTGATGGTACTTAATGTGTTTTCCATATTCTTATTAATCAGTAAGACATATCCTTCTGTCATTCCAGAGAAGTATTAGAAAACACAATTTCCTCCTTGAGTTGATTTAAATCTAGCCATAAAGACACTTGACCTCTTAGGTGGCTTTTTTCTTATTGTGGAGGTTGGTAGTCACTGCCTTTCTGAAATATTTAAAATAGCTCACGGTGTTGCTTAAGTAGACTAAGAAACATATACAATTATAATATTAGAGTAGAAAAGGAAATGCATTCAGACAGAAAACTTCAGATTAGCTGGATGGATAAATAACCAGGTAAGAGGGGTTGGAAAGAGAACCTGGGGCCTTCAAATAGCCTTCAAGTTTTAGTTATTTACCCCTCACTTTTCTTCCTGCTTTGACTGATGTGTGGCGCATTCTCTTACATGACTAGTCCCAGATAAGTGGAAAGATGCATAGAAGAGAGAAGTAGTGGGGGCGCCTGGGTGGCTCAGAGCAGAGCCTGCTTCTCCCTCTCCCTCTGCCACTCCCTCTGCTTGTGCTCTTCTGTCTCTCTGTCAAATAAATAAATAAAATCTTTAAAAAAAAAAAAAAGTAGTGGATGCTGAGGCAGGCCCCACTCCTAGCTGGATAAAAGATTCAAGAGAATCATTCTGTTTCCCTGAGCTCTGCTTTTCCATCTATAAAATGAGGACATTGGGCTATATGATCTTGCTATCTCTTTCTATCCTAAAGTGATGGGATTTTTTTTTTTAAACATCACTTTCACTGAGCCTCATTTTTCTTATCTGTAAAAATGGGAAAAATGCCTACCTCGCAAGGTGACTTTGAGGATTTAAAGATAACAATTGAATGCCTTTCCCTATACAAATCTACTTGATTCCTGAATTCAGTTATTAAGAGTTATTATAGAATGAGTTCAGATAGTGAGGGGTATAGCACTGTTTGAATCTATTTGAGATCAGTATTTCATAGAGCAAGTGGTGAGTTTTGGATAGTAAGGATTTACCAAATGTTTTTAGTTCCTGGATATCTATAGAAGTACATTGCTTATAGCCCACACTCAATGAAGATTTAACCTGATCTCCTTGACCTTGAGGATAAAGACAGCCTTGTTTAGCTTTGCACCCTCGGCTTGTAGCACAAGGAGTGTCTTGTAGTGTCTAATAGCCAGGAATGTCTGTTTGTGTTTGTGGCCCTCAGGTGAGTCATGGTACCCTGCTGAGCCTTGGGTCAGCTAAGTAAAATGTACTTAACAATATATATGCCCCATAGAGTCAGAGTAAAGAGTGGTAAAGGATCATTTAAAAAAATAAATTCATAACTCTTGTACAGATATAAAATGAATAGGTGTTCAAGATTTTATAAAACTTGTGAATCAATGAGGGAACCAGGAGTGTTACAATAAGTTAAAAGAACAATCCAAAATAAAGACACAATTACAGATCAGGAATACAGAAACTGATGTGCAAATGTAGGTGAAACTAACTTCTTCCACAGTGTGCAGAGAGGTTGGCTGAACCTCTGCTAGATAGAATAAAATTTGTGTATTTATAGAAAAGATTTATTTTATTATTTTTTAAATTTTATTATTGTTATTTATACAAAAGCTACTAGCACAACCCAGGCCCATGGTAACTTCTCAAATGTTGAATTCCTTGCCACTTTCTGAGGGCATGCAGTCACAAGCAAATTTTAGTCAAATCTATTATACTGTGTCTCTAATCAATAGGTTTTATTAAGATTTTGCCGTTCACCTGGTGTACTTCTACTAGGTGTAATTGTAGATACCAAACCACATTAACACGCAGTATAGTATTTAAAAGAGAAAATCTTTATTCCTATCACTTTCTATTACAAATAATAAGAATGGTAAAAAAAAATTAGTGTGAGTTATGGGTGCTAAAATACCTAAATTGTCAACCCTATTTATTTAGCAATATATATTCTAAGTGTATTCTTTAATTCTCTGTGTGTGTGTGTATGTTTTTATAGGAGTTACTAGAAGAACAGAGATAACCCATGTGTATTAACAGTATGGAAACATCCTGAAACTACTTTGGAGTCTAAATAAACCAACTGGATTCAAGTTTCACAAACAAGGAGACTGGTCCATGGACAATTTGCTCCAGGTAAGTGAGAGGTATAATTTACTCTGTTAGAATCTTTTGAAGATTCATTGCCTGTGGTGTTGTTAACTGCATTGCAGATGATTATAATGTTCGTTTGGTACAGCAGACAGCTTCTCTTCCCTCCCAAACATACACATGTGGATGCCAACATATGGCTAAATATCTAGCCATTTCATCTTGCTCATTTGGGTTTCAGTCAGTTACAAAAGGAGGAAGCAGGGGGAAAAAGTACCCACCTCATAAAACTTTTACTAGCAGTGATTTCTGTGGAGGGGTGGGAGTCCAACCCACTGTTCCTTGAGCAGATGTTCCTCTATAGTGCCTGGGAGTTGAAAGAGTGGCAGATCGGCCTGCCCAGGATTCAGAATAAAACAAGCAGGCAACTGGCGATCCCCCCCCCCTCTTTTGAAATGGGGGCAGCAGTTGGGTCATTAATATGGAACAAAGCGTTTGGGAAAGGTAGCCGGCTTTTTGTTCTTCCTTTGAAAACCTGGTGAGATTGGAAAGCTGGATGTGGTCACAGCATGAAAATGGTTGCTGTTGGGCTATTGGGAAAGTTGAACTTGACTACATGAACCAGTGGGGAGGCATGGAAGTCCAAGTGACTCCTACAAGTGGTAGTTTGTGAGGTGGGGTGTGCTCTGTGGCATCTCCTTCTGCTACATGTTGTACCGTCAACGGTCAAGACTACGTGAGCCTAGAAGTAAGAGCTGTCCAGTTCTGTTAAGTGGAAATAATATGTTCATTCATCCATGGTGTTTCACTGGTGTGTTGAGGAGAAGAATAAAAAATCAAAGCATGAAGCTCCATCTATGGTAAGAGAGACATCTGTATTTGCCATTTTAATTGGCAAGTGCTGACTTGAATCATTCATGCTGTTTTAAGGGGAAAAGAAGAAATGTTATAAGAACCTGAAATCACAGTAGGAGGAGGAATTGTTCATACATTTTCCTGTTAATATTTAGTCTCCCTGGAAAAAAAAAAAAATATTTAGTCTCCCTGGGTTGCATGTATAACAGCTAATCTGTCCTAAACTCATAACTCAAGAGCTTCCTGGAAGACAGCTATTCTTTCTTGCATCAACTCCATCACATTATGTAGATTAAGCCAATAGAAGACATGCTCTCTGTCTCTAGGGAGACCACTTTGTTTTGAGAGTCACATAAGAACATAGATATGGAGATGTTTTGTAGTATGGAAAGTGCTCGCTAAAGATGAGGAGGCGGGCGCCTGGGTGGCTCAGTTGGTTAAGCGACTGCCTTCGGCTCAGGTCATGATCCTGGAGTCCCTGGATCGAGTCCTGCATCGGGCTCCCTGCTCGGCAGGGAGTCTGCTTCTCCCTCTGACCCCCCCCCCATGCTCTCTCTATCTCATTCTCTCTCTCAAATAAATAAATAAAATCTTAAAAAAAAATAAAGATGAGGAGGCAATGGTAAGATAAAGTATTGTAGAGGAATATGAACCAATAAAGAAAGGATTTGAAGCTCTTTAAAAAAATATTTATTTGTTTAAGAGAGAAATAGAGAGAGAGTGCATGAGCAGAGGAGAGGCAGAGGGACAAGCAGACTCCCCGCTGAGCTTGGAGCCTGTTGCAAGGCTGGATCCCAGGACCCTGAGATCACAATCTGAGCTGAAATCAGATGCTTAACAGACTAAGCCACCCAGGTGTTCTGTGAAGCTCTTCTTTTTTAAAAGTATATGTGATTGTCCCTTTTCTTTGCCTTTAATCTTAGTCCTTCTATTTGTTCAGAAAAGGGGATGCTGTTTTCTTTTTTCTTTTTTATTGTTATGTTAATCACCATACATTACATCATTAGTTTTTGATGTAGTGTTCCATGATTCATTGTTTGTGCATAACACCCAGTGCTCCATGCAGAACGTGCCCTCTCTAATACCCATCACCGGGCTAACCCATCCCCACACCCCCCTCCCCTCTAGAACCCTCAGTTTGTTTTTCAGAGTCCATTGTCTCTCATGGTTCATCTGGGGATGCTGTTTTCTTTTAGTTAATATCTTTTGTTTATGGGGAAGAAAGACCTGTGTAAGTGAAAAGAGAGTTATTCTGGTAACATGTGTGGGCCAGAACTGAAGCAAAACTTGAAAGCAAGGTGGGGAAAAGGCAGTACTAGAATGTCCTCATGTGTTTGTACTGTTCTCAAAAACAGAACACTTACCTCTCTGCAACTCTACTTTTCCCTGAACTCCTCTGCACACCCCCTCTTGTTTCTGATTGTTTTTCCTGGCACTGTATCTGCCCATCTCATAATTTTGCCTTGCACATAGTCTCTCATTGCCTCTCTAGCTATTTTCCCTTAATTCAGCTTCAAACCCTGCTACTGATAGCCCACATCTATTAGGTTGCACTCAGGAAACAAACCATACCAGTTATTTTAACAGATAAAATTTAAGAATTATTAACCAGATATTGGAGAACTGGAAATGCAGAAGGGGGCACTGAGGAATCACAGAGATAGTCACTACAGAATTTGCTGCCCCAGCTGCAGGGACAGCAGTCAAGAGTTTGGGATGATTAGAAGTTATAATATTGAAGAAGGGATTTTGCAGAGCTGGACTTCAGGAGTCTTGGGTAAAGGTGTTTCCTGAAAAGTAGAGGAACTTTAGAAGCTCAGGAGGTGGGGGGGACTCCACATTGCTGAGATTTGTGTCTCTAAGAAGGGTTATACCAGTGGCTGGTGCTAGTGCTCTGGGAGCTCAGATTGGGGACCATATGGAGCTGGGACTCCGAATTTTGTGAGGGATCGTGTTCAGCCAATATTATAGCCTGAGAAACTAGAAGAGAACTCACAGATGGAGCCAAGTGGCAAAGGGGATGTGCTCTGTGGCGACCCAAGCCCCACCTCTCAAAACAAAATAGAGGAGGATGGATTTGAATGAGAGGTAATAACTTAATAATGAGCACGATAGAAAACATTGACCCTGAGGCACCAGGGCTATACTTGACAGTTTTCCTTAAAATCAACTAAGGGCATTTCTGTGATTGTCATAGAGTCCAGAGGCAAAATATGTAGATGTGATGTTATTGATGATTGAATTTTTAATTAAGTGTTTCATTGTGAAACAGTTGTACATTAATGTGTAATTTTAAGAAGTAACATGGAGGAATTCCATATACACTGTTCCCCTTCCCCCCAATGATAATTATCTTACAAAACTATAGGGCAACAACTAGGATATTGAAATTAGTACAGTCACAAGACAGAGCATTTCCATCATCACAAGGGTCCCTCCTGTTGTCCTTTTATAGCCACACCCACTTCATTCCCATCCCCCGACATTTTCCTTAAGCAGCTAGCAACTATTGATCTTCCAATTTCTATCATTTACTCATTACAAGAATGTTGAATAAATGGATTCATTTGGAATTGGCTCTTTTCACGCAAGGTGATTCTTAGGAGATTCATCTAAGTTATTGGGTACAGTAGTTCATTTTTTTTCAACTAAGTAGTATTCCTGGTAAGGATATACAATAGTGTGTCTAACCATTCACCTGCTAAAGGATGTCTCAATTTTTTCCAGTTTGGGGCTGTTCTAAATAAATTTGCTATAAAAATTAATGTACAGATTTTTGTGTGAAGACAGAATTTCATTTCATTGCCCAAAAGTGAACTGCCAGATTATATGAGAGTTTCATATTTAGAGTTTTTTCCCTAGCTTTATTGTAATATAATTGACATATAACATTGTATAAGTTTAAGGTGTACAATGTGATGATTTGATACAGGTGTATACTATGAACTGTTTACTACTATAAGATTAGTTAACAGCATGCTACATCTCAAATAATTACCATTTTGTGGTGGTGGTGGTGGTGAGAACATTTAAGATCTATTCTCTTAGCAACATTCAACTATACAAAACAGTATTGTTAACTATAGTCATCATGTTGTACATTAGCTCTCCAAAACTTATTCATCTTCTAACAGAGTTTATACCTTTGGAGCAATGCCTCCCTATAACTTCCACCCACAGCCCTTGGTAATAAGCAATCTACTATTTGTTTATATGAGTTCAGTATTTTTAGATCATACAATATTTGTCTTTCTGTATCTGATTTATTTTCATTAGCATAATGCCCTCAAGGTCTACCCATTTTATCACAAATGGCAGGATTTTTTATGACTGAATATTTCATATATATATATATAGTTATATATATTCATTATATATATATAGCATTTTCTTCATCTATTGGTTAACACTTAGGTTGTTATCATGTCTTGGTTATTGTGAATAATGCTGCACTGAACATGGGAGTGCGGATACCTGTTCAAGATAATTTCATTTTCTTTAGATATATATATATCCAGAAGTGGAATTACTGGATTATATGGTAGTTCTATTTTTAATTTTGGGGGGGGCATCTCCATACTGTTTGCTACAGAGGCTGCACCAATTTACATTCCTACCAATGGTGCACTGGGGTTCCCTTTTCTCCACATCCTTGCCAGCACTTGTTGCTATATTTTTGTTTTTGTTTTAGTTTTAGATAATAGTCATTCTAATAGGCATGAGGAGATCTCTCATTGTCGTTTTGATTTGCAACAGGAAAGCTAGAAAAAGATGCTCTTACCAGGAAAGGGAGGACAGAGTGAGGAGTGAGCTACCCCAACCTTTTGGGACACTGCATGAAGGACCCACTGGGATGTGACCCCATCCAGAAACTGGAAGAACCAACATGTATAGGGGTAGCTAGGAACAAATAAGAAGGGCAGGGCTACGGTTATCAGCCATGCAGTAAGAGTGATGGTGGTTCTTAGTGACCTGCTCTGCAGAAGACCTCATCAGCCTTTGCCACTAAAGAAACTAGGCTCAGACTGCCTACGAATTTCAGTGGATTTAGCCCCACAGGTTTTCATGTTTGCAGATGGCAACCATTTTGAGTTCTTCCCTGTTCCTGCCCACAGCATCCTAAGGCTGGGGGCCCCTGAATCCCACCCGGCAGCCAGTCCTGGGCTTGTGGCTGTTCAAGTACACGATGCCACTTGATGATTTTTGCCTTCGTTGCTTGTGCTCTTGATGTCATATCCAAAAAAAATTGTTGCCAAGACCAATGTCAGAGAGCTTTTTCCCTAATTATCTCATTATGGTTTTTATTTTCATTTCCCTAAAAACTAGTGATGTTTAACATCATTTTTTGTGCTTATTTATCATATGCATGTCCTCTTCAAGGAAATATCTGTTCATGTCTCTTGTCCATTTTCTAATTGGATTGTTTGGTTGTTGTTTTGTTTTGGTTTTTTTTAAGTTTATTTATGTGAGAGAGAGTGAGAGAGAGCATGAGCGGGGGCGGGGAAGATAGAGGGAGAGGGAGAAGCTGACTCCCCACTGAGCAGGGAGACAGATGCAGGGCTCAATCCCAGGACCCCGGGATCATGACCTGAGCTGAAGGCAGATGCTTAAACAACTGAGCCACCCAGGAGCCCCAGTTTTTTTAACACTTGAGTTTTGAGAACTTTTTTGTATATTCTGGATACTAGTCCTTGTCAGATAAATACTTTGCAAATGTTCTCTCCCATTTTTTAACTTGTGTTTTCACCCTCTGATAGGTGTTCACAGAACAAAAGTTTTGAATTTTGATGATGTCCAGTTTATCAGTTTTCCCCTTTTTGGATCATGCTGTTAGTATCCAGTCTAGGAATTCTTTGCCTACCCCCAAGCCCCAAAGGTTTCCTCTCATATTTTTTTTTTGCCTATAATTTTATAGTCTTACTTATTTTATTTTAGTGCATAATCCATTTTGAGCTAAGTTTTGTATAAGAGGTGAAACTTAAATTTAATTTGATTGCCTATGGATGTGCCCTTGCTCCTCTTCACGTGGGCATCTATGGGTTGTCTTTTTCATTTCATTTGAAATCTTCCTGGTCATTGGTGTACTGAGTAATTTGCACTTGAAATCTGGACATTGGGGGCATTTTATTATGAGACTCTATATCTTATTCAAACTTTCCATTTTAGCTGGCTCCTTCTGATATTGCCCCTGCAGGGGAAGCAAAGGTAGAATTAACATCAGGGTGGAGTAGAATTCCACATTCCTTATTTGGCCTTTTTGACACAGGAGTTGACGGGGGCTCCTCATTACTTCTGAGCAGGAGTTCCAGCTTTCCCACTAGATGTCCACTGATACTTCCCTGGCTGGTGTAGGCGTGCATGTTAACTGCTATTCACTTGGCCACCGCTGACAGCATGGGTGGGGGAGTGGCTTCATTACTGCCGGGTGGAGGCGAAAGTCCTGACTGTCCACATAGCCAACTCTGATACCTTTTCCGGCATAACAGGGAAAGGTCCACTTGTTACTCTTGGGTGGAGATAGTAGTCCAGGGTCCCCGTGTCATTTCTACTGACAGTGCAGGCGGTGGAGGATGCCGTGTTGCTCCCTGGCTAGGATAAACATTCTGGTGTCCTACCTGGCCTTTTCTGCTATCACCTTAGTGGGGAGTTTAGGGGACCTTTCATAGCTTGGTGAAGGTGAAAATCTAGGTCCACACTAGGATTTTGCTGGCCTGAGTGGGGATAGAGGAATGATTTTTTTTCTGTGATGTTTACCTGGATGAGAGTCATTATCTCACAGTTTTCTCTCTTGCTAAGCTGCCTTTTCTTTGTCTTTTGGATAGAGAGAGCAGGACATTGTTGTTTCCTTCTTTTTTTTTTTTTGTCTGGACCTGTCAGTATTCCTGGGTCTCTGGTCTCTTCTACCTTATATTTGGGATATATGAGGCAAAAACAAAACAAAACAAAACAAAACAAGTCAATCCAGGAACTCTCACCATCATGTCATCCGTTGGATCTAAGCTTCCTAGATTGTCCACCTTCTGATCTCCACCTCTCAAGGTCTTCTTATGTATTTCTTTATATATATATGTAATGTCCAGGGTTTTCAGTGTACTTAATGGGGTGAATAGGAAAAGGAAAATCTCCTCTAACATCCTGAAAGTGGTAGTCCCTTGGAAGCATTTCTGAAGATATTGTGATGGATCTATTTTCATTACTAAATTTAAAACATAATCAAGGTAGAACCAAAAAGCTGTAAAACAAACAAACAAGAAAACAAAACAAAAAATCCAACTTTTTACCAAATCCATTCCCCTGTATTTGGGCAGGAATACATGCAAAAACCATCTTAAAGAGATGATTGCTTCCCATAGTAGGGACTTAAGGATTATAATTTAAGGATAATGAAAGAGTATTTAGTAAATGGATTAAATTAACAACTTGTCTCCTACATGTTAAAGAATATGCTAGGCACTAAGAAGGATATACAGGTCCTGTACTATATATATATCATAGAGACCTAATCATCAAGTTATATAAAAACCATTCCCAGTGTTAAAATAGAAAGACTAACATAACTACGATATATGTTTGGAAGTTATCTTTCATCTCCTTAGAGTAAGCCAGTGTCTTGTTCATCTTTGGCTGCTGCTGGTGCCTGATGCAGCTCATTACTCATCATACATGACTTGCCATAGGAGTTTAGCAGAGGGAGAGAGCGTGCTTTGAGATGCTAGGAAGTATCTGTCTTATATTTTCAAAAAATTCTGCAGAAAAGGAGTTCTGTAACATTTCTAGATAATGTAGTCTCACATTTCACATTTCTTTAGCAAGTCAGGGAATTCTTATGTGAATCCTAGTCTTACAAATGAACTCAGGTGCTTTTTGTGGCCTTGGTAGAAGCAGAGGAAAGATAAGTACCTTTCTTCACACATATACTTTAAAATATTTAAGATCAAGTGGCCCTCTATGATACATGCTTTCACCCCAAATAGCAACTGCAGTAGCTTCGTGTTTTGCCATATGTGTAGACTGGTGGTCTATGAGTCAAATGTCAATGCCACCCATCCCATTACACACAAGAAAAAAATAAATAACTACAATGAATAAACAAAAATAGCAGTATATGGCAACAACATGATTTAAACAAAAATAGTATATGGTAACAACATGTAGTTATTTATTAAGATAGATATTAATTCTGTTCTTAAACACATAGCCCAAGGAGGGGCTCTGAATTCCATGAATTAATTATCAAGTCTGTGAGCATAGGTTTCACATAGACAATGGCTTTCCAGTTTCCTAACGCAAGGGACTTTATCCACAAATACAAAAAGAACCTTGACAGAAAAGCTGAAGTACTGCTAGCAAATAGTCTAGAACTTCACTCCTGGATTAGTGGATGCTAGAGGCATAGAAAAAGAGCAAGAACCCTGATGCTCTAAGAACCTTAATGGACCAGAAACAGACCATGTTTCATGCAAAGCAAAGGGCTTGCTGTAAAAGCAGAAGAGTTTACTCATTGACTGCTGTTGAAAAGAGATCTTTGGAACCTACATCATAGACACTTACTTAGAGGACATCAGCTTTGTCTTTGTGTATTGATAAGGCAGGGGTATACTTAGGGGGTTTTCTAAATAATGAATATTTACAGGATACACTTTTTTTAAAGCATCCTGGTTATTGTTTGGTTGTCTTCATCTTAAAAGACTTGCTCTTTTAGGTGAAAAGCTTCCCATGCGTGCCTAGTGCTATAAAATAAATAGGAAGAGTGGAATTTGAAGTATGGTGAGTTCCACTTTATACAATTTTCAGTAAAGACTAAGAATATTGAAATAAACATACTATGTTTATGCTTTGTATACTTTGTGTCCCTGAAAATTCACTTTACTACCTCCCCAATACAGAAAATTAGACTGAGAACAAGAATTTGGAACCTTCTGGCAGAATTTTATCTGTCCTTTAAACTTCGTATCTGCCACTAATTGAAATGATCAGGATACCATCCGGTACTCAGCATAGAAAATAATCCAGATTAACAGAAAACTGCCCTATTCTTTGGGTTTTAATATTTACAAAGATTATTAGGTTTTAAAACTTTGCCATGCCTTAAGTAATTATTTCCTTTTAAATATGGTTTTATTATATTCAGAATTAAAATGTTATTTAGAACATATCTTGGCATTATCATAAACAAAGCTAGTTTTATTATTAGGGACTTAGAAACAAAGTAATGAGATAATAAGCATTTTGTTAAGGAAGAGAGATTCCTTTGATAGAACCTATTTAAAATGTTGTAGTTTTTTCTTCTTCTTTCTTTAAGACCACAAAAATAAAGATTTGGCTAATCTCCACCTCTCTAGATCTTTAGAAGCTTCATGCCTTGAAGAAATGTATTACATCTTTTTTTTTTTAAAGGACTTATCATAATGGAAGCAGTAGTTTATGGTAAAAGACAAATCTAAAAAGTCATGTTTCAAAATCTTTCTTCCCAAACTGGAGTAAAGCAAGACAGGATTAAAAGGAAATTGACTTGTAAGAAATGGCTGGGAAGCTGAGAGCCCATAAGAAATTATTTAATAAGATACTAATTTTATTCTCAAAGCTGAGGTCAAAATATAAAACCTAATAAAGAAATTAAAGACATTAAAAAGTGTGGGTAAATGAGTGGCAGGAGTCTTTTATTGCCATCCTCCTGAATATGATTTTGCAGTTTTTTCTGACCATGTAATACAAGATTTAGCCAATTTTTCTGAGCCACCTTCACATGACCTAGTTGAGAGCTGAGAGGTGATAGGTAAGCAATGCAGAGAACATAATCAGAGAGATTTCATCTTCTTGCCACATTCCAGCTTATCAAACATAATTTTAGAAGTTTCCAGGTGTATTTGAAACACCTTTTGAAAGAAAAATCGGTCCATGTCTCTGAAGTGTCCTATCCTGCCTGTCCCACTAGGTGAAATGATCACATTATTGGCAGGACCTTGATTTTCTCAAGTTCTTTTTTCTTCCCAATGACAAATAGGCTAAATATCATGAGAATTCCATATGCTTGATTTATCACATTTTACATCTTTAAAACTCCATATTCATGTTACAAATACAATGAAATATCTCTGCAGTAAAGCAAAATGCTTCACCGTGCACATTGACTGTTCAAGAAACCAAACCATAAACCAGAAATTTCAAGGCAGTAAAACAATCTGAGGCAACCATTCTATTCAACTGAATGGTATGCATCTATTTCAGAGAGCAGCTCCTAAATTCAATGCCTTGCCCAGAGAAGGCACGGCAATAACAAATTTTTGAATGAATGGTTGTTTATTTCATACATTTGGAAATAACAAGGTAGAACTGATGGTGTGCTGGAAAACCAGCTGAGGAAAAAAATAAAATAAAGCTCTGGCTTCTGGTGTTTTTCTGTTTCTGTGGTGTAAATACTCCCCCTATGGCCTATTTCAATTACCAATGTGATGGCACTGAACACAGAGGAGGAAAGAGACGTGCAGAATATTCTCTTGCAGACTGGTGTAAACTAGCCCCGGTATTCTGTTGGTAAGACACTTGGCTTGTTTTCATGTGATTTGGCAAAAGAAAATCGTGGCACCAGATTTCCTGTTGGTTAATTAGCTGACTTGATTTTGACGGAAACTGGAGTTGGGTTTTTTTCTCAGTAATGACAACAAAGTGTTAGTTTTTTTCTGCTGGGTTACCTGCAGAAAGAAGGTTGTAAGAATGCCTCCCCAGGAGTGAACATGCTTTTGATAGCAAATAAAAACCAGTGAAGTCCTTGTGGATTTTCCAGAAGTTGAAAAAGAAATCTCTTTAACAAGGGCCACCTACTTTGGGCCTGGGAGCTGTTAAGCAGGCCTTGAAGAATATTTATTCTTAGCCACAACAACTGAATATGAAAGCCCTAGGCACAGCACTCTTTTAGCAACATGGTATATTAAGTCTTAGAATTTATAAAATCCTTCCAATCCCCAAGATGCTGAACTACTTTTGAACTCAAGAAATTTAGTGCATAGGAGAATTACAAAATTCTTGAGGATAGTTTAACTACAGCTGAAACAATCATTCATTATAGAACTTCTACGGAACAAACCCTGTGTTGGCCATTTTTACTTATTTAATATATATTTGTTACTTACTTCATGTGCCTTTACACTTTGTGGTAAAAGTAGAAATTCTTTCACTTAATGAAGAATGGCATCCCACAGGTTATTAATAACAATAGCAATCATCAGCTGTTTCATATCTACTACATCCTAGACAGTTCACATTTACCATTTTAGTCAATATTCGTCATGTTATTTCTTTTTTTTTTTTTTTTTTTTAAAGATTTTATTTATTTATTTGAGAGAAAGAATGAGAGACAGAGCATGAGAGGGGTGAGGGTCAGAGGGAGAAGCAGACTCCCTGCTGAGCAGGGAGCCCGATGCGGGACTCGATCCTGGGACTCCAGGATCATGACCTGAGCCAAAGGCAGTCGCCTAACAAACTGAGCCACCCAGGCGCCCCGTCATGTTATTTCTGTTTTATAGATGAGGTAAATGAAGCTGATACCAAGAAAAAGTTATGCAGCAGGTCAAGAGCTAATAAGTTAGAGAGGAAGAATTGGATCACAAGTCCGTTTTTCTCCAAATTCATTGTTTGCCTTGTATTAATTCAGTCATTCCACAAATGTTTATTGAGTGCCCCCTATGATTCAGGCACTGTTTTTGGCTTTGGGGATGCAATAGGGAGCAACACAAATACAAATTCCAGCTCTTCTTGATCCACATTTTAGTTGGCAGAGAGTGTCAACAAACAAAGGAGTAAAATAAAAATACTATTAAATAAATATTGTCAGATGGAGGTAAGCTCTATAGAAAACTATAAAGTAGGAGAGGAACAAATACTTGTGTGGGAGTGCCTTGCCATTTTAATGGATAGTCAAGGGAAGGCATCACAAAGAAGGTAAGAAAAACCAAAAGGAGGTGAGAGACGGAGGCATGCAAATATCTGGGAGCAAAGATGTTCAGGTAGAGGAAATGAGGGGTGAGGCCATGAAGTGAGAGCACGGTTAGTGCATTTGAAGAACACCAAAGTCTATGGATCAGTGAAGCAGAGCAAGTAAGGGAGGAAGTGATGGAACTGAGGTACTACAAGTGGGATATGTGGGTTAGGATGCTAGATTCCTCTGGCTTCTGTGGTGGGTATAGAAGAGAGGTGAGTGAGGAGAGAAGAAGAGAGAACAATTAGGCTGTTGGCAATAATTCATGTGAAAGATGATCATTTCTTACACCATGATGACAGAGGCATAAGTGGTAAGAATTGATTGGATTCTGAATATATTTGGAGTATATATAATTTGTGAGATGATTAAAGGTAGGATGGAATAAGCGAGATTAAAAATAATTCCAAAGTTTTTGGATCGAGTAAATGGAAGCCTCAATTTGCATTTATTGAAATGGGCAGGGCAGAGGAAAAGGATATTTGGGGTGGAAGAAGAGCTTGTTTTTAAATGTGGTAAGTTTAAGATGGAGGCGGATGCAAGAATAAAATAATATTATCAACTTCAAAGTATAAGTTTCAATACGTTAATCTATATGAGAGGACTATAAATGTCAGTTAGTTCTTTTTCTTCATCCTATTCTCAGCAGGGTGATATAATTGTGTCAAGATTAAGATTTAGAGAGTGGCTATAATAGAATCAGTAGACTGTGGGCAACTTATTTCATATACAGAGGAACTTTTTTTTTTTTTTTAATTTGGCTTAAAATATCAGAACAGGCTGATGTGTGCTTGTAGATACAGTGTTTCTCAGGATAGAAGGAAGACTTAAGATAGTGTAAGATAGCATGGGGGTTGGCCTTGCTGAATCCATTTTCAAACATCTGGAGTTGTTAAGAACTTAAATTGAAGAATCTGGCTGCCTGGAAGAGTAATTAACATTGAATATGAGCCATGTTGCTCTGGGTCAGAGGCTAATATCAGATGCAGGGTTGAAGAGGTTCTACCTCAGACGCCAGTGTGACATTGTCAACTGAAGATGTAAAAGGGCCATGAGAAGAAGATTGTGTATCAGAGCAACATTCTCAGTGTGCTCATTACCAGATGGAGGTTGTTGCACAACATCTTGACCAAGATGAAAGTGAGTGGACATTTCCTAAGCAAAGACTTCCAAGAGATTCTTAGAAATAACATTGGACATTTTCATGAAACAAGTAAGTTTTTGATTCAGAGCAAATTAGAAAATGTCTCATCCACCCATTAATGAGGCCTCATTTTTTTACTCATTGGTTGGAGATACCAAAGATTATTCCTGTTTTATGTCATAGACTACAGCCACTTCTCCAAGCAACCGTGGTGTGCTGGATGGTGACCTGCCCATCTGGAGGCATTAGGAACCTCTGTGGGAATTTTGATAGTTAAATCCCAATGTCACTTCTCTATTCTGAGCCCACTCCTTATATGCCATTTTATGGTTTTCTTATGCTTTAGGGATTTAGTTGGTTTTATTTTACTTTCTGAGATGTTGTTACGTATGTCTTTATATTCATAATTCACCTTAAGATGGTAAAGTTTTCCTGACTCTAATTTTACTTGCTCTTTCTTTAAGAAGGATTTAGTGCTTCCATCTGACCTTCCCTTACCCATAAGCCATATTCCTTGGGCTGAGTGTCTTGGGGTCCTGCAATGCAGTCTACCTCATCTATCCCAGATACTTATTTTCCATGATGCATAGAGACATGCCAGCAGCTGGCTGTTGAAATAGATGTCTTGTGGAAGAATACCTCCTTTGCTTTTCTCACACAACCTAGTTGAGTAGTAAGTATCGGATGTTGATTACTATGCTTTACCTAGAGGCAGGGTCACCCTAGACCCCACCAGGTTGCCCCAAGGTCTAAGGGCTCAATGTTTTGCTGCTAATCTATGCTGAGACACACCAGATAAGGCACACTCTCCTTTTCTCACATCTACTTTTTACTCATTTATGGTCCCTTATCTCTATTTCTGCTTTCAAATTTCAGCCTTTTCCTCAATACCTGAGGCAAATATCATCTTCATGAAGCATCTCCTAATTTTCCCCTACGGAATATGTGCTCCTTGGATTGTCATTGCATTTTTGTGGACATGTCTTATATGTACCTCTTTATGTTTGTGTATATGTTCTTCCCTTCGTACTTGAAGATTAACTCCTTCTGTACAGCTTGAACAATAAGCATCACTTAGCTTTCCAAAGCCTGGGAATCCCTAGGGCAGCTGAGAAATTTAATGAGACCCGTAGGCTGGGAGTCTGAGATGTATCAGGAAAGGCTTAAGAAAAATCTCCCTGTAGACAACTCGCTTTAATTATAATTGAGATTTAAATTCATGTCCATAACATACATTCACTTAGGGTAGGTAGTAGAGCTCAGGGTTGTGAACGTTATCATAGATCACCAGGATGAAACAGGCAAAAGAAGAAAGGGCTGGTAAATATTATCAGACCATTAAAGCCATCAGTTTGATTTATTTTATTATTATGGTAATTTGGATGAGTAGGGATGTTGGGATCTTCTTGCAAGTCTGTGTTAGGATTTGAGGAAAAGTCTAGGAGCCAAAGACTAAAGCCCTTCAATTTGTAGCAATTTGATAATATCTTATAATTAACCATAGACACCTTCCCCTTTTAAAAAATTATCTAGAATGAGATCAGATGAATCAAAAGAAATAGAATCCACATTTTGTTGCTAGCCATAAACATAAAAACAAAGCATTTATCTCTAAAGCAAACTCTGTCCAAATGCTGGTATAAACATCATAGTTTTCAGACTTAATGAGAATGTTGCATTTTACTCCACGTATACCGTGCTAAGACTTAACTATTTGACTCAGGTGGTTTTTCATAGATTACTTGAGAAAACAATATTCTTGTTTAATAATATCCATAAGCCCTGAAAACAACTTTCTTTCATCTGTAGTAAACTGAAAGATTCATTGATATATATATGAATTTGCAGTATCTTCAATCAAGCTCCTTTCAGCATAAGACATAAACACAACTTCAAAGGCCCTTAGGTTGAAACCACTAAGAATTAAGAATCATTATGGAAATTACACTCAGTTTGTACTGCTTTCCTACAATTCTCCATCCTTTATTAGTAGGCCATGCTTTATTCTGAAAACCTCCACTGCCATTGACCATGAAATTCAGAAAAGAAGAAGAAGAAAAAAAAAATCTGGAAGTCAACTGTGAGAAATAGAAGGTCTTCAAAGCATGGCTATGACCTGGCAAAATACCCTACCAACCACAATTGTATACAGAAAGGAAGACAGGAACATACATTCACAAGTGCCATTATTTACCCAAGTTTATAGCCAGTTCATTTAGTCAACAAAATGGGCTTTTTAGTTGTTCATTTATTTTAGTTTTTATAATTTCATTG
Organism: Mirounga leonina; assembly: GCF_011800145.1. NCBI lineage: Eukaryota > Metazoa > Chordata > Mammalia > Carnivora > Phocidae > Mirounga > Mirounga leonina. The sequence continues at coordinate 18,691,781 of NW_023270418.1, read as the reverse complement.
TTTTTTTTTTAAGATTATTTATTTATTTATTTATTTGAGAGAGAGAGACAGAGAGAGAGCATGAGAGGGGAGAGGGTCGGGAGGGTCAGAGGGAGAAGCAGACTCCCTGCCGAGCAGGGAGCCCGATGTGGGACTCGATCCCGGAACTCCAGGATCATGACCTGAGCCGAAGGCAGTCGCTTAACCAACTGAGCCACTCAGGCGCCCCTTCATTGTTTTTTCTGCCAACAAAATACTCTTGTAAAATCAAAATCAAAATCATAAATGTCAAATTTCCCTATAACTCCATAGTCCCCAAAGAATGTATGTTATTTATCTATTTATTCTCTCTATTTTGTAGTAGAGGTAACTGGAGCTCAGAAATGTATCTTGGCTAAGCCATGACTTAAATCAAGGCTTTTTACTGCAAAACCCATGATTGGTGTGTGTGTGTATTCCTTTTGCATTCTATAAACACTTAACATTCTGTGGGAAAAGATAACTTTATCTTCTTCAGCTTGAAAACATTCTTTGGACCTGATCATTTATTCATTTGTTTATCCATATATTCATTCTACCACTTACTGAATAATAAGTATTAGTAAGGTATAAATAAATATTAGAAAAATAAGTGACTTAGGAAGAGGAAAAAGGAGATAAAGTGGTTGAGAAAGCAGAAGAAAGTCACCTCAACAAAGATAAAGGGATTGCATTTCAGTTAGAAAAGAAGGAGCTGGGTCTGGATTAAAACAAATTTCCATTCTAAACTCTGTGCTCCTAAGAACTGCACAACATGCTTCCTACCTCTGATGAGCTTGTTTAATCAATATGTTTCCCTGAAGGTTTTCATTACTAAAGTATCTTCATTGCTGAGACCCTTCAGAGTCACAACCCACTGGAGGGGGAAATCAACTCTTGCTAAATACACATTATCCTGAGTGTTGAATTCAAAGATAAATAAGATAAAATCCTTGACTTTGTGATGGCCAAGTCCAGTAATGGGAACCTCTCCATAGCACTTGTCTGTGAAGTTTTATAACAGATTCCTCAGATTATAAGAGTTACAGGTGCTCTCATACTGTTGAGTATGCTCTCAACCATTTGTAAGGCTACATCTGAAATACAGACTGTCTTCCTGTCTATGTCCCCACTTCCTTGTTCCATCCCTGCATTCCTTTCATCTTCATTCCACATAGCTTGAACTAATTCTGGTTCCTCCAAAACGTAGACCTGCAGGTCCAACAGAAAAAGAAGAACGGGAAGCATTAGAAGCATCAGGAAGCAATCTCATCAATCTCCTTTCTTCTTGACCCAGCAACATTTCAGAACTTTGGTTGAGTTCCCTGGATTACACTTGGTTTTCTGAATTATTTTGAATGTGTGCTTTTTGAGATGTTCTTTTTACAAATTCAAGAATATGTCACCAGTCTAAGAGATCACACAAAATATTTTACTTTTGAGTCTGGGCCAAGCCTTTTCAAAAATGAATACCTAATATTGAATTCATCCTCCAGTACATAGCTGTATTTTCCTTGAATACAAATCCATTTAACAAATATTTTTCAAGAGGCATAAGGTGGTAGAGATAATTAAAAGTAATTAAAATAAGTAGCTCTGGGGTACAGATCTAGAGCTGTCACTTACTAACTATGTAACCTTGGCCAAGTCACTTAGCTTCTCTGAACCTCAATTTTCTTTTTGATAAAATGATGTTAATATACCTGCCTCAAGTGGTTTTCATGAATATTAAATAAAATAATATTCGAGGGATGCCTGCATGGCTCAGTTGGCTAAGTGTCTGAATCTTGGTTTCAGCTCAGGTCATAATTTCAGGGTCATGAGATCGAGCACCACATCAGGCTCTGTGCTCAGTGTGTAGAGTCTGCTTGATATTCTTTCCCCCTCCCTCTCTCACACCCTCTGTTCCACCTGCTCTCACTCTCTCACTCAAATAAATAGATAAATAAAATCTTTAAAAAACCCAATATATCACATTCTATATTTGCCAATAAGATCATTATAGGGCTCCTGAAATTCAAAGAAATTATATTTGGGGGCAAATATGCTTTACCTGGATGACATAATTGGCAAAAAATAGAAGACCAATATGGTCAAGTGATTCCATGCTAGTTAAATTCAGATCTCAGACAATACTTCTGAAATGCTATTCCAAGTGGATGTTTTTCTAACTCTACCAATGTTACATCATTATAGTCTTTTTATTATTATTATGTTCAGTTAGCCAACATATACTACATCATTAGTTTTTGATGTAGTGTTCAACAATTCATTGGTTGCATATAACACCTAGTGCTCATCACAACACGTGCCTTCCTTAAGACCCATCATCCAGTTACCCCATCCCCCCACCCCCCTCCCTTCTATAACCTTCAGTTCATTTCCTGGAGTTCAGAGTGTCTCATGGTTTGTCTCCCTCTCTTGATTTCTTCTTTTTTTTTTTTTTAATTATTTATGTATTTATTTGTCAGAGAAAGAGAGAGAGCACAAGCAGGGGGAGCTGTGGGCAGAGAAGGAAGCAGGCTCCCCACTGAGCAAGGAGTCCAATGTGGGACTTGATCCCAGGACCCTGGGATCATGACCTGACCTGAAGGCAGACGCTTAACCATCTGAGCCACCCAGGCGCCCCCCTCTCTGATTTCTTAATGTAATAATCCTACAATCCATTTTGTGTTAAGAAAGAGTCAGGATGGAGTGAGGGGAGAAGAGAAATGAAGAGTGTAAAATGAAGCCTCCCACATGCAAATAACTCAAGTGATATTAGGGGAAAGTGCAACAGAACAAAAGTTCCCAGGGTAAAGCTGTTGCCTTTCCCATTTTGCAGCCATATGTCTGTCACAATATTGAGCTGTCACATATTGAGATTGCTAGTATGACATCTTCATCACTTTCAACAGACTCCAGCCAAAAACAGCTCCAGCAATTGCAGGGGCACTGCCCTTGCTCCACCCTCCATCTCCCTGACAGCGTGAGAAAATCTTGTGTTCTGCACGCGGGACACACCTCCAGTGTGATTTAACTTTTGTGGGCATCAGCCAACGTTTGGCACACATAAAAACCCCAATCAGCTTCATCTCCATTTTTAACTGTGCTAAGAGCCTGGAAAAGAGCATCAGATAGGCAGAAGATAGAGTCCAGCTAATTTCAGAGAGTGAAAACCAACACTGCTTTCTCCCTGAGGTGGAAGTGCACATCAGGCATTCAGGAGATGTATTAAGGAAGTCAGAAAACGCTCCCATTATTCTCTAGAGGAAGCACAGTAAATTCTTTTCTCTCCTTTTAAATGGCTTATATTTATTTTTTTATCATTATTATTTCACATTGAGAAATTACCCACAGAAATGGAATTTCTTTTAAATTTCTGTTTCAAGATGCACAGAAACTGTGCCCCCAAGGAAAATGAGCATATTCCTGAGTGGGTTATGAAAGTATAAAACACATTTCATATCATAAAAATCTCTGTCTGTTACAAAGTGAAATAGCTTGGAATTGTGGGAAGCTGTTGGGAATGTTAAGATCACTGATGCTTTCGTCACTGTAGCCAGAGTCTACTTTAGATTTTGAAAGGCAAGCAGCCAAAGAACTGAATTCGGTTGTAGTTTGGTGAGAGTAATAATTAGAGGATCTGCTGGCAGTTAAAAAACATTGAGATATTGTTATGTAGCAACTCTGAAGTAAAAAGCTTCACCACCTTTGTGTTGTGTGACTTGAGACAATTGGTTTAACCTTTCCAAGATGCAGTATTCTGAACTAGCATAATCATAATTATGCACTGTGTAGTAATGCAAAAACATACTTGTAATAGCATTGTTCTGATTGCATAAAGCAACCATATGAAATGTTTAGCTCGATACTTGTGATATAATAAGCTCATGATGAACAGTAGCTAGTGGCAAAAGTGGTAGTAATGGTAACTTGACTATGAATAAAACAATAAAAGCAAGGAGATGTATTAAAGTTCTGGATCTCTACATCATATCTGATCTTAGTGTTTTGTTTGTTTTTTTCCCACTGTGATTGTTATACTTCCCCTTCTTGGAAAAATGTTCATGAGATTTTCTTACATATGGTTTTGACTTTGTCCAAATGTAAGAACTTTCATAATAAGAATGCATCATAAAATTCAAAAATCTGGGGCACCTGGGTGGCTCAGTCGTTAAGCGTCTGCCTTCGGCTCAGGTCATGATCCCAGGGTCCTGGGATTGAGTCCCGCATCGGGCTCCCTGCTCGGCGGGAAGCCTGCTTCTCCCTCTCTCACTCCCCCTGCTTGTGTTCCCTCTCTCGCTGTGCCTCTCTCTGTCAAATAAATAAATAAAATCTTTAAAAAAAAAAAAATTCAAAAATCTACAACCAGAGGTAAAAAAAAAAAAATACAATAAAACTTTGTCTCAAAATCATACATGGGAGATATTGGTGATTTCAATATTGAGGAAAATTTTAGAGGGGACACCTAATTTGGTATCTGGTATATTTCCATCATTATGGTATGTTTGGTCAAGGGCATCAAAATCTCTTTCTATAAACACTTGGTTGGGATGTTCACAAAATAATATTTGCAAGGAAAGGGAATAGCAAGCAATTTATTATCAATAAAGTGAATGATCACTGTCAATAACAATATTTAAATGTTACAGTCAGAACTGATTTTCACAGTCTTAATGTATTTTCTAAATTTAATAATATTAATAAAGTTAATAATCAAGGACAAAGATGGCTTACTAATAATTTGCTTAAAAATATCTTATAAGTTGGTCAAAAAATGAGAGTTCAGATTTTTTTGTTTGCTTGTATTCTTACCACAATAGGCCAAAGTTTTAGATAACAAATGAAATAAAAGTGGAATTTCATATCAACAATTGAGGAGATACATGCTTTTCTGCTTCATATGAACACACTTAAGTATAAGAAAATCAACCATTGCATTAATGACTCAAATTTTCAGCCTCCATCAGACTCGATGGAAACACCTCAATTTCTTCCAGGATCCTCTAACTTATGATTAAAGTTAGCTTTTTTTTTTTTTTACTAGAAATCTGGAAAATAGCAATAAAAATATATCGGCTTTGCAAAGATTTCTGAAATTGTCAAGTCTTTTTCCTGCTAGTTAGATCTGTAATGTGTTGCTGAAAATATGTGAAGTCAACACTTGACAATTTGCATAGCACATTTGCAAATATTGACTAGCAAAATCACTGTGAGGTGGGTAGTACCATTAACCCTAATTTATATATATATAAAAAAATCAAGTGTGATAAAGTGAGTCTTTTATATACCCAAAAAAAAAAAAAAAAAAAGCTGAGTTAGGTTTTAATCTCTGGTCTTTGGACACTACGTCCTATGATCTTTCCTAATAACACACAGTGACTGTTACATGGTTATGATAAAACTAGCCCTCAGTTAAAAATAACTTTCAATTATAAAATCTTGCATTTATGATTTTCAAGTGTCATTATGTCCATTAGAGTATTTGATACTCAAATCATCTTGGTTAGGTTTGGAAACTCTTTTGTATATGTAAAAAATATTAAGATATAATAGGACAACAAATAGCTCCTAGTAACCAATTTGGAACATTGTTACAAAGTATGTGACTCTATGTCCAATGCTGCTTCCACAAAATGAAATACAACCAAAGACTTTCTGTAGGAGGAATACTTGACCATAGGGATGAAATCCTAAAAAGGAGCTTGAATTTCGAGAAATATTTCTTCATGTTTGAATTTCTTAGCATCTAAGTGCTCAAATGGAAGAATAGAGGCAGAGAAGAAATTGTATTCTCTTGACTATATGTTCTCCCTAGGGAGGCAATCACGGGCTGACTGTAATCAATCTTAAACACCAAAGGGGCAGACTGCATGCACCATCTGGAAGGAGGTCTCCGTATCAGAGTTCAACTTCCTCTCTAGGCAAATGCAGCTCACAATATATTTCTCCCCTGCACAGCTTAGCCTGAATACTATTCCCTAAATATGAAACCCTTTGAAAATTATATTTTACAAAATGAGACATACTTAAGACTCACTTCATTCCAAAGTCAGACACTCATTTTCACAGTGCTTGATAAATGTATACTAAAGACATTCAACTGTGGACTTCCATAGTTTCCAGTTTTGAAAATCACAATCTGTGTCTTAATATTAAGCTACTTACTCTGACTTATTTATTAATGATGTCTATCTCTCTGTCTTCCTCTCCCTCTTCCTCCTCACCCCCATCTCAAGGGAAACACACCTTACTTCTAAAGGGAAGTGTTTCCTGCTTGATATTCTGTGTTATTGTAGGAATTCTTCGTGGGATAAAATGTAAACCTAGAGGATGATGTCTACATTTGTTCAGCAATTTGAAGTCCCTTTTTAGAACATGGCAAAAGAAAGCAGTAGAGCTGATAGGTTAAAAACAAACAAACAAACAAAACCACCCAAAACTGTGATTTACATGTGGGATGAATGCTTAGGAGAGTGTCAGACTTCAGAGGCTTAAATGAAATCAGGGAAGATATAGAATTGATAAAGGAGGGTAAAACATTCTTGTTACATGAAGAAGAAACTAGAAGAAACTACAACTGGTTTATCTTTTGTGAATTGAGGGGATTTATCACTCATACTGGTGTGGCTTCTTTTTATTTTTTTAGTTAGGCTCCATGCCCTGTGTAGAGCCCAACACGGGCCTTGAACTCACGACCCCGAGGTCAAGACCTGAGCTCAAGACCTGGCCTGAGATCAAGAGTCAGACGCTTAACCAACTGAGCCACCCAGGCACCCCTGATGTGGCTGTTAAATGGAGAGGACCTGCACTGGGTTAGGGTAGAAAGAATATTTTCCTGAGAATTTCTGTCATTTAAACAGAATGATTCTTATACATGTAAGCTGGAAACAAGAGAAGGGCTTAGTGTATGTGGATCTGGATGGTGCAGACTATGTGTGGAGCTTAACAAGAGCTGTGCAAACGTTTTAGGAGCCAATTCTTAGTTTTATTCTTATATGGTGCTTGATGCCTGGTGAGGTGACTGGGGAACATGATAAAGGGATTGCATAGTGATGTCAGAGAAGAGAAATCCATCCATCTATCCATCTATTAATTGAGTCATCAAATGTTTGTGTCAAGCATAGTTATAAGTAGTGGCGATATAACATTAACAAAAGTTTTCATGGAGCTTACCTTTGAGCAGGTGTAGATAGAAATAAATAAGATAGATCAAAGAAACACACAGTATTTTGATGGCAATAAGTGCTGAAGTAAAAAGTAAAGCAGGAAAGAAAGGTAGGAAGTATCTTTGGGTTGCAGTTTTAGATAGAATGAGCAGGAAATATGTCACTAGAAGATGGCACTTGAATAAAGACAAGAGAAAGGTGAGGAAGCAAGGCATGAGGATACCTGGAAAATGAGCATTCCAGCAGAGGGAGCAATACTTTTGAATAACAGAAGGAGGCTACTGGGTTTGAAGGAGCAGTGAAGTTCAGAGAGGGTGTGCGAATAGCAAAGGGTAGAGAGGAGGAGACGATATAAAGTCTTGTATTCCACTGAAAAGGTCTTACCACCTTGATTCTGACTGAAAAATAAAACCATTGGATAATTTTGAACAGAGGACAGAAACAATCCAACTTAAGATTTAATAGGATCACTCTAACTGCTCTTGTGAGATAAGACTGGGTGAGGAGAAACAAAAGAATTAAGAATACTACTTAGGAGAATATTGAGAGAATCCACAAAAAGATGATAAGTTTGGGTAAGATTGGTTATAGTGGAGGTGTAAGAGTGGTCATAGTCTGAATAGTTTTTAAAGATAGAGTTGACTGGATTTAATTTACAGAATAACAAGTCATTTTAACTATTTGGAGTACAATGGGTGAGGAAATTAGGACAAAATCAGCAATTTTCTAACAGTAAATTATATGGTATACCATGGCTCAGGCTATTATGGAGTACTTGGAAAGAACATACTACAGCAAAACTTTGCAGTAGTTATTTTACTGAGAATTGGTTATAATATAACATAACCATTAGAGCATGGACTATATAGATAGATATATCTGCATTAAAGTCTTAGCCAGGAAAATTATTAGCCATGTGACCTTACTTAAAATGCTCATTTTCCTTATCTTGGAAAAGGGCAATATTATTAATATCACAGTATTATTCTGAATATTACATGATCTGAGTTGTTTATTGCAATATTTGTACTATAGTGAATGCTTACTAAGTGTTATTAACCATTCCTTTAATCTTAATATGGCCTCAGAAGTTTGTTGGGTTTGGCGGTACTATGTGACTTTAAAGGGCTTGTACTAAAATAGAAATGCACTGGACTTGAAATTAAAAGACCTAAGTTCAAATGTGGTAATCATTTACCCAGAATTATGGTTTGTAGATATTAAAGCTAATTCAGGTCTTATGACTTCAATTCAGTGCTTTTCCTATTATGCTACCATTCCTCAGGAACATAGTTTGCACTATGCCCAAGAGTACAAAACCATGCATAGCTAGATGATCCTCTCACCTAACCAGTCAAATTTGTTCTCTAGGCAGGGATCTTTGGGTCTGACCAAAGCAATCAACCTCACTTTTTGGCACAGAGTTTGTATTTGTGAATCTTGGCACATCATTAGAAAACCAAACTGGAGACTCAGAAATTGTCAAATGAAAAGCCATTTGGGACACATCAAGATTGATTTTGTATCACTGAACTAATGCTGAAGTAACCAGGGTTATTTTCGGGGCCAGGGTTCTGGGAATACAGTTCATTACCAAATCTGGGAATTTTGCTTTGACCACAGGCTGCTACAAAGTATCAAAATATCACTGTCCTTTCCATCATATGTTTTTTTTTTTTTTAAAGATTTTATTTATTTATTTGACAGAGAGAGACAGCGAGAGAGGGAACACAAGCAGGGGGAGTGGGAGAGGGAGAAGCAGGCTTCCCGCAGAGCAGGGAGCCCGATGCGGGACTCGATCCCAGGACCCTGGGATCATGACCTGAGCCGAAGGCAGATGCTTAACGACTGAGCCACCCAGGCGCCCCCCATCATATGGTTTTTAATACAGTTGTAATTAATGACCAGGGCCAATTAAACTGGAATAAACATATTTATTACAGCAGCTTCTTCTTAACCACCTTTTTTTTAAAAATATTTTTTTAAAGATTTATTTATTTATTTGAGAGAGAGAGACAGTACAAGCAGGGGAAGAGGCAGAGGGAGAGGGAGACAAACAGGTTAACTAGAGTTCAGATAGCTATCTTGCTAGCGATTGTAGAATAGGATTTCTGCATCATCATAGAACTTTCATCTAACTTTTTGAATGTATCTAACTTTTTGTTCAAGAGTGGGCATTTTTTTGTGCCAGTCTTGGCTTACTGATAACCAGTGTTGGGGCTGGACTGGCCCTTGTGGTCCTTACTGTAATTGCAAGATGCCCTCAGCTGATAACCATCAAGAAAATTTGAAAAAAATAAATAAACAGAAGGTTTATTCCTTATAAGTCCTGGAAATTATCCAGAAGCCAGAGCATTGTTGGAATATACTGACACCTTGGTAGGTTTTCTTGAGTATGCGGAACTTTCGTGTAAATTCCAATTAGCAGAAGAAATTAATTTTGCTAATCAGAAATCAAAGCTTTGGTGCTTGGCAGCACTGCAAATAAAGATGGTAAACTCCAAATAATTTTAATTTATGGATCGTAGGACTTACTTTAGACATTCCAAACTTCTGTTAGGATCTAAGTAACTGGCCAGAAAGTAAGTATAAACCAAGAAATTTATTTTCATGACTAGGTAATTAAGCAAAGAAAATTGGGTCAAAGAGATTCCCTATTGCTGGATCAGCCTCAAAAAGATAATTTAAAGTCAAAATAGAGACAGTGGTTTATATATCTCAGCATTTTCTGAACTGTCTTTTCCTGTAACTCCTTTTCTATGAAATGTCAATAGATGCCTTCTTAACAAAAGGTCTTGGAGGTCAAAGAAATGTTACAACCTGTAGGTTAAATAACATCTACAATTATTTTTAACTACAAAATATCTCTAAATCTCTAGTAGATCACACAGTATGAAAACATCTCCAATATATTTGGCAATAGAACCCTTTGATTTTTGGCTTTTTTAATTTTTTAGTTATTCTTAATATCAGAGAATCTGTGCTCCTTAGTAGACAATTTGAGAAAACCAAATTTCATGATGCCAAAACCCCACTTGTTAATTTAGTGAATTCAATAAAATTAAGGGTCCGTTCAAAATGATTTGATTTTATTAAATGGATACAGCTGGCAGCCTGGTATAGATATTATCTGAATGTATCCTATATTCTCTCAAAAGTCTTTTGTTAAAATTTTTCAGGAAGTATTTCCTGTCCATGATGTTACTACTGCTTATTGACAACATACTATAATCCAGATCCCATGCTAAGCATTTCACATATATTGACTCAGTTATTTTTTTTTTTTAATTCTTACAACAGTTCTTTGAGGTAGACTCAATTATTGTCACCAATTTTTTCTTTCACGGCCAAGAGACAAGTCTAGTTGTTCTAAGCATGGAGTTTATTGTGGGGCAGAAGGCAGAGGCCTGAATTCATGGGGATTGGTCTTAGGTCCGCTATTATGATTCTCTCTGGAATCCTTTGTGTGAAAATCCCTTTGTAGACCTTACTCTCACATCAACTATCAGCATGGGTCATAAGGTCCGTTTTAGTTGCTTACATGATTAAATAAAACTGTTTCTAATTGGAAGAGTTGATTTTATAATATACATTTGGAGTTAAAATCATAAAAACACTAAGTTGTGTATGAAAGAAAATATGATGAAAATCATAAATGCATTTAGTGTGTGATTAAGAAGATGTTGAAATTTGTATTATGGATTGAAAACCATGAGAAGTTGGTTTTAATTACTCTGTTGTTAAATATTAAACTGGATTTGGAACAAGTTGCCAACACATCCTTAGTCTCCTGGTCTCTGAGACCTAAGCTCTTGAACTAGATTGCCTTCTTTCAAATCCCAGTTCTCCATCCCAGCTGTGTGGTCTAGGGCAAAGTCTCAAACTTCTCTGTGTCTTTCAATCATTATTTGAATAATAAAAATAAAAAGAGTACCTATCTCATAAAATTTTTATTCAGGTTAATTGAATTAATACATAAAAATCTCTCAGAACAGGCAACAGTGACTGACAGACATTAAGTAGTCAATACGTGCTGATCATTATTATTATTTTAGATCCATTCAACTAATTTAATTGAGAACTTACTCTGTGCCAGATACTGAACAAGGAACTCAGGGGTAGTAAAAAAGAGTAAGACAAGATCCCATTCCTCATGAGGCCTGTAGTTTAGTACACAACATATAAACAGATATAGTCATAATTATATTCAATGTGAAGCAAACGTTAATAAGAGTGTCTCAAGATGCAGAAGTATTTCGAATAAGGAAACAATTTGTTCTTAATATTTTATAACATTTTCATAACAGAATAGGAGTTTAATTGGTGATAGGCACTGGGAAGAAAGGCTTTGAGTTAACACTGAATGAAAAGCAGGTGCAAAGTCGTGGAGTATGAAAACTGCACAGTATGTCTTGGCAACTGGAGGTGGTTGTATTGCTGGTGGAGGTGGAATGGTGAATGAATGGTAAAGCTAAGCTTAGAGCTGTAGGCAAGAACTAGATAAAAACAGACTTTGTGTCCTACTAAAGTGTCCCCATTATCCTTGGAATGAGAAGAACCATTAAAGGGATTTAAACAGAGAGAATAAATGATCAAATTTGTGAATTAACACCTCACTCTGGCTACATTGTGTTCCCACTCGGGTGAGGGAAAGGAAGAAGAGAGCCGACTTATTAGGAGGATGTTGTTCTGATTCATAATAGAAATGAAAAGGGCAGAAGGGAACAGAGAAGAAAAATGTGAGAATTATGGCCTCAGTTTATTTGACTAATTCAGTGGTATTCACGCTCTCCAGATGTCACCGCCTCATGGGAAAAAATAAACCCATAGAGCACATGAAGTGATAAGTGACTCTCCTTTTAGACTATGAATTCTTTGAAAGACAGTTGTAAATTGGGGATAAATAGTGTTGCTTATATCATCCCACATTTTATAGTACAAAGTCTCAGATATTATACTCTCCCTACTAATGAAAAGATAAAGTTATACAGGGTGAGGATCCTTATATGCAAAGTTTAATGACTGCAAAAATATTTCCTAAGTGATCAATGCATTATAGAGAATGACAATATCACTAGTTCTTAAATACACTTTGTTAATTGAATACACAATAAGTAGCAGCTTGAATGGGGCTGCTGTAAGGCTGAATTCCTTTTAGTCTAGTGTAAAATGACAAAAACATATTCATGCTTCTTTATCTCTATATCTATAGCTCTAAGATACTCTTTTATGTTCCACAGTGAAGGTCGGTTTTACTGTACACTGTCCTTCAATGATCCAGATATGATACCAGTTGAATCAAAGAAATTTAAGGAGCTGTAAAGAGTCTTAGACTGTTGCTATTCTACCTCTTTCCTGTTAAAGAGGAGCAACTTTTGACTCAGAGACGTTTAGTGATTGGCCTAAGGCTCTTGAGAAGGTGAAAAGCAGAAAAGAACCAAAGACTTCTTATCCCGTAGAGTTGGTTTTTTTTTTTTTTTTTTTGGTCCACTACACCAGGCTCTAATTATTTATTTATTGTAGTCTCTTATAGCTAGTTAATTTCTGATAGTTTTACTAGCACATAAAATGAAATGGAAGGCACAGAGGAAATCAAACAAAGAAACACCTTTTATTATCTCCAAATGCAGAAGCAGATTGCAGGAGTTAGAGGGCCAGACCTGCAGCTCGGCCACGGTGAGCACATGATAAAAACAAGGTCAGCGCAATTCTCAGCTTCACTCTTTCTATTCCTTTCACATATATTTTCTTTAAACTTCAATTTTTCACGTGTGAAGATGCTATGTATAGTAGTGGACTTTTTCATTCATTGGCTAGTACACTCATAACAGTCCATGTTTTGCATAAAGTATAAACCACTTACAATGAATTATAACCACCAACATTATGCACTGTTTGAAGAATTGAAGGGGTATGTCTTGATGTTTCCTGTTCATTCACTAGAGCTTTACCCTACAACAAGCCAGATTAAAATAAGAGTTACTGATATATTACAGAATGTTGAAATTTTCTATCTTGAGAACTATGTGTCAAGTTGGAAGCGAAAGTAAATACTGAGGAAGATTAGGTTGTAGACCAGATTATCAACTCTAAAGAGGAAGCAGAAGGGGAAGGCCAGGATATAGCTATTGGATTTTTGGGAAAAAATTCTGCTCAGACAAAACAAAATGATAACCAGAGATTGGGTGGCAAACTACTTGTAATGGGTGTCCATATCTTTCATAGACTTTTAAGGATAGAAGAGTAACTGGGGGTAATTTCTTAGACCACTCAGTTGATTAGGAAAATGAAGCTCCCTGCAGGCTTAGTTGAAAAGAGTACATGATTTCACAGAGCTATTGGCCATGAACCAGGGAGTGGGGAGTGATGACACTCAGTTCTTGTATTTGGTGACTATAATTATGGTCCAACCTACCTATTTGTAGATGGAAAACAAATAGAAATACATAAATGCTACCTGTTTTTCTAAAATTTATAGTCGTTCAGTGACAAAACTTGACTTAGGAAACAGGTGATGTAGTCATCCCAATAGAAGCAGGATGGATCTCCACCCCAAAATTGGTTCAGATGTTGAGACCGATGATGCCACACATACACCAAGAAGGTATAAAGAGATTTGTTACTTACATAATGAGGTTTTATGATGATAGCAGAGAAGGCTCCCAAACAAATCCAAAGACAGCTTGAGAGAAAAAGGAAGTTCTATCTGGATTTGGATTTGATTGTGGTTAGGTGGTGGGACTGGGGTAAGGCTTCCCATATATGTGGGCCAGGGCTTCATGGTATGTTAGGTTTTTAGGATGGATTGTTGTAACAAATTAACATTAACCATGTGGTCTAAACACAAGAAACTTTTTCTCTTACATTTCTGGAGGCTAGAAATGAGGGAGGTTCATTGTGGAGGCTTAGAGAAAAATCTGCTCCGTGCCTCTCTCCTACCTTCTTGTGGTTGCTAGTAATCCTCACACATATAATACAAATGATTAGTAATCAATATAACCACCTGTCTGTAATAAAAGGAGAAATAAAAGAAAAAAATTTTAAAAAGGTGTGAGATAGGTAGATATAGATATAGATGTATAGCTAGACTCTTCCAAACTAGAAAACACAATAAAGCAGTCAGATGCCTCCACCTAGATGTAGAGTTATTGAGAATGAGATATCTATAAATGCAAGCCCATTGTATTGGTGATTTAAAAAAAAGTCCTGAGTGGAGTGGCCCAGAATGTAAATTTTTGTAATGATGACCAACTATTGGCAAAGCTCTGAATAAAACAGAATAGTCTTCTCTTGATTTATTTGAGAGTTTCAGTCCTCATAATGTCCATGCATATTTAAAGCTTGAAAAATATTTTAATTTATATGTGAAACAGAATTAGACTCCAAGTTTAGATAATTATATACAGATTTTTCTTCACATATTTGAGTATCAGGTGGGACACTTAGGTACCAAATTCTCATTGTGACAACCATTAAATGCTCCAACAAATATCCAAAAATGCCCTTGAGACCCATTAGAATAGATTATTTCAAATTTCCAGATTTAAAGATAATGTATTTCCTTTAGTATAACAAGTGGTTACTTGAAATTTTTAGTATAATTTTTAAAAAACTGCAAATAAAGCTCATTTTAACAGGTTCTATTAGTCATAGGAATTGAAATGCCCTCACCTTTCTTCTTAATAGGTTTATTTAATGCTGTGAAAATACTTCACTCCACCCAAATGGAAGACTAACATCTGTTGGTACTTATTTTAATCAAATGAAGAGTAGGGTCATCCAGTAAATACTGACATGAACAAGACTGTGATGTCCCAAATAGCTTGGTACAGAGAAATGGAGGCAAATTTCTGACCTGTTATTTATGAAGCTAGCGACCAGAAGCAATATATATTATATATACCAGCTTTATTTGTAAAGAGATTAGAAATGGATTTCAAGTTGGGGGAATCCTGTGTCTAGGAACTGGACCAAAAGCTTAATACGAACACACACTAACCAATCCGCTGAAAAGAACTTATGGAAATATATATGCTTACATATTAAATATACTAAAAATAAATTGATTGGTCAGTGTTAAAGAAGTATAGTGTCTAGGACCAGAAGGTTCTCTGCAGTGATCAGACATGATCAACTATTGTGCTTATTCCGGATCCCGAATTTTAACAAAATAGATTGGGACATGTCCAGAAAAAAGCAGCAAGGTAAAAAGGCCCCCCAAAAATGTGTGTGTGTATGTGTGTTCATGCATATGGATTTTTTAAGTATGTAGACCACCAGTCCTGAAAAAAAAAAAACATGTTTCATGTTCTTATATTTACATTCTTTTCTTTGACTATGTATATATTGAATTTTATTTTTAAGTGTATATTTCAATTAATGTTCTTTTTCAAAATTATGATAAAAAGCACATGATATGAAAGCTAACTTTTTTAAATTTTATTTTATTATGTTAATCACCATACATTACATCATTAGTTTTTGATGTAGTGTTCCATGATTCATTGTTTGCATATAACACCCAGTGTTCCATTCAATATATGCCCTCTTTAATACCCATCACCAGGCTGACCCATCCCCTCACCCCCTCCCCTCTAGAACCCTCAGTTTGTTTCTCAGAGTCCATAGTCTCTCATGGTTCGTCTCTCCCTCTGATTTCCCCCCCTTCATTTTTCCCTTCCTACTATCTTCTCTCTCTGTCTCTCTCTTTTTTTTTTTAACATATACTATATTATTTGTTTCAGAGATACAGGTCTGTGATTCATCAGTCTTACAAAATTCACAGTGCCCACCATAGCACATACCCTCCCTAATGCCCATCACCCAGCCGCCCCATCCCTCCCACGCCCCCCCACTCCAGCAACCCTGTTTGTTTCCTGAGATTAATTAATTCCTCATATCAGTGAGATCATATGATACATGTCTTTCTCTGTTTGACTTATTTCGCTTAGCATAATACCCTCTAGTTCCATCCACGTCATTTCAAATGGCAAGATTTCATTTTTTTGATGGCTGCATAATATTCCATTGTGTATATATATATACCACATCTTCTTTATCCATTCATCTGTTGATGGACATCTTGGCTCTTCCCATAGTTTGGCTATTGTGGACATTGCTGCTATAAACATTGGGGTGCACATACCCTTTCGGATCACTACATTTGTATTTTGGGGTAAATACCCAGTAGTGCAATTGCTGGGTTGTATGGTAGCTCTATTTTCAACTTCCATACTGTTTTCCAGAGTGGCTGCACCAGCTTGCATTCCCAACAACAGTGTAGGAGGGTTCCCTGAAAGCTAACTTCTTAACAAACTTTAAGTGTACAGTACAGTACTGTTAATAAATTGTTGTACCGTGATGTCTAGAACTTTGTTATCTTGCAGGATGAAAACTCTGTACTCATTGAATGACTCCCAATTCACTATTCCACTCAGTCCCCAGCAACCATCATTGCACTTTCTGCTTCTATGACTTTGACTACTTTAGACTCCCCATATAATTGGAATCATGAAATTTGTCCTACTGTGCCTGGCTTATTTCACTTAGCATACTGTTCTCAAGGTTCATCTGTTATAGCATGTGGCAGAATTTCCTTCTTTTTAAAGATCAAATAATATTCTACTTACATGTATATACCACATTTTATTTATTCATCTCCCTGCCAATGGACATTCAGGCTGTTTCCACCTCTTGGCTTAAGTTAATTATGCTGCAATGAGCATGGGAATGCAATGATCTCTTTATTTTGGATAAATACCCAGAAAAGGGATTGCTGAATCATTTGGCAGCAGTTCTATTTAAGTTTTTGAGGAGCTTCTATACTGTTTTCCATAGCAGCTGTACCATTTTACATTCTCACCAAGGTTGCACAAAGATTCCAATTTTCTACATCTTTGTCCTTTATTTTCAAATATTAAAAACATCTAGAGGGGAGGGGGGTGGGGAGATGGGTTAGCCTGGCTATGGGTATTAAAGAGGGCACATACTGCATGGAGCACTGGGTGTTATGTGCAAACAATGAATCATGGAACACTACATCAAAAACTAATGATGTAATGTATGGTGATTAACATAATAATAAAAAACATAAAATATATGAAAATATCTATATCTATATCTATCTATCTATCTATCTATCTATCATCTATCTATCTATCTATCTATCTATCTATCTATCTATCTCTCCAGTTTTCTCAACATCATTTGTTGAAGAGATGATGTATTTTCTAATGTGTAGCCTTGGAAAGTTTGTCAAAGACCATTTACTGTATATACTCGGCTTTATTTCTGGGCTCTCTATTCTGTTCCATGGGTCCATATGTCTATCTTTATGCCAGTACCATACCATTCTGATTACTGTAGCTTTGTAATATATTTTGAAGTCAGAAAGTGTGACCTCTCTATCTTTGCTTTCTTCCTCAAATTCGTTTTGACTATTCAGGGTCCTTGTCATTCCATATGAATTTTAGGATTTTTTTTTTTCCTCTTTCTGCAAAAAAAAAAAAAAAAAAAAGCCATTCAGATAGGCATTGCACTGAATCTGTAGATTTCTTTGGGTAGTATGGACATTTTGACAATACTGAGTTTTCAAATCCTGAACACTGTATGTTTTTCCTTTTAGTTGTGTCTTCTTTAATTTCTTTCAACAGTGTTTTATGTTTTTCAGGGTATAAATCTTGTGCTTCTTTGCTTAAGGTAGATTCTCTATCAATTTCAGAAAGGAGAAGGTGACAAGAGAAAATGATTAAATTTTTGGGAATCTATCATATTGAAAACTTCCTTAGATAACCAAGTTGTAGATAATATTATATTTTTAAGAATTATTTATATTGAATATTGTGGTGATTTCTTTAATATTTAAATTTAAATTTCAGGTGGAGTCTTTATGCTTGGGTAAATGTTTCTTTCTCTTGCTTCCTATCTATACGTGTTTGTAATTGAGCTGTAACATATAAACATGGTGGGTAGATTACGCTTTGTGGTGACCCAAGTCAATAGCTAACGATTCAAAGAGCTTTAAGCTGGTAGTTATGTAAAACTTCTAGCATCTTTAGTAAATAGGCCCAGACTTCTTACATTTTGAATAAATCAACCAGACTTTTGGAGTGGTTATGTGATTTTATTGTTTTCTGTAATTTTTGTGTTTTCTAATAGCAGCCTGCCTCCACTCTCTCCACTTCAACCTCTGGTTTACTCTGAGCTGCTGTAGCTTGGGAATCTGATAATCACTTGACTGAAATGTGTGTCTAATTTACAAATAAATTGGCTCTTAGTGAGGACTTGAGGGCCTCTTCTGTGTTATAAAGTGAATAAACTCAGCCAACCCTCTTTATGCCATACAGGAGCTTTTTCTAACTTTTTTTTTGCCATATTCTAGAGAACTGGGGTTGCCCCAAATCTCTGTATACAATCCATATCCGCTCACAAGCCAGCACTGACATTTAGCCACCGTGTGCTCTGTACACGAGCTTCGCTTAACTCTGTTAAGATCTGTATTGGATTTTCTATATTAGCATTCCAAGTTTGTGTCTGCACACCTTACATATAGTGTTGCTGGAAATTAAACTCACTTGAATATTAGGACAGGAGCCAAAACAGTCATAAGATGTGACTGAAGCACAGGAAGCAAGTCTTGGCAGTAAGTGGTTCTTTCTTGCCTGGTTTGGCAGGTGCTCACAAGCCCACTTCAACTCACACATCAATCTTGAAAGATAATTCCTTTGGTAATTATCAGAAGTCATTGCTGGTGTAATTTTTGGAGGGCGAAGTATGCCTCAGTGACCTGATGGTACCATGCGGCGTATTTGGTGTTCAGATGACTGCATCTGCATTGCTAGTAATTGTCCTTGGACTGATTTCCTCTCCCTTTTATTTCTTTGCCTTGTGCCTGTGTTCCATTCCCTTTCATCAGAGTGGCTTTGGTGTCTCAGGTACAAGATTCCCCAACAATAAAGAGATACTATGATTGTCTTTTGTCACTGTTCTTTTAATATTTCACTGTATCTTTATCCTCTGTACAAATATCTTTTTCTTGGAAGTTACAGCAGAGAGCGGTGACTCCAAAAAAGCATATTAAGGAATTTCTAGGGTCCATAACCACAGTAAAATCAAGAAGCATGATCAGAACAGATACATGGTAAAACCAGTAAAACTAGCTTCAAACTCCTTACTTACAGGGTGTCTTCCAAGATCCAATACTGTATCTGTTCTTTTGCATTATTTTACTTAGAGACTCTGAGTTGGAATAAACTATATTTGTTTATAAGATCCAGTCTCACCATGTGGATATATGTTGCCAATGAAGACCCTTCATGACATATTTTTCTCTTTTCTTCTCCTTTTCTCACCATTCCCTTAATTCTTCTTACCTTTCTTTTTCCACCTCTTTTTGTTTTCTTTTTCTTCTTTTCTCCTCTCACCACTTTCTCATCTTTTTCTCAGTCTTATGATAATTTAGGACTTCTTTTCTTTTCTTTTGTCATGGTTACCATCAGTGCATTTATTATTTGACTAAAAATACCCGACCTTTGGGAGACTAGCACTCATTTTCACTTTCGTTCTTTTCTCATGAAAACAATTTGCACACGTGGGTTTTCACCTGTATCAAAGCTCTACAGAATACACATCTCCAACTGGGATTTCAAATGAGTTTATCAAGAAAGAATCTACAATATTTGTACCTGTTAAAGTATTTTGTGACACCAGCAGGATACAAGAATAAAGCTCTGTTAAAAGTTCCTGAAAGTTCTTTCACTTAGTAGATATTCTTATCTTTCTTGAGGTAAGAGAGAGGCATGTCAGCTGTACAATTTTATATTCCAATCTAGCCTTGGCCACAGTCCAATAAAATAGAATTTTTGTGTATTATTAGAATAAGATATTCTCATATATGTATTCTTTGACCAGAATAAAAATGATCAAATAGGTTAAAATAGAATGTTATCAAGTAATTCACAATACATTCATCAGAAAATATTCGAATGCCTTCTGTAATTTAGGACTTTGATGGATTAGACACAGATCCACCCAAGCAAGGAAATTTTTGTGATATATGAAATGACAAAATGATGATGATGATAATGTTAATGATGATGGTAATGATGATAAAATGAAAATAAAGCCATTTAGGCAAAATAACTAGATGTGCCAGTTGAGTGATTTCTGAAAATAACTGGATGTGCCAGTTGAGTGATTTCTGAACCTGGCTGATCATCAGAATTCACCTAGCTAAATATATATAGTTATATAAATATATATATATTTATATTATATATAGTTTTCTCATATATATATATGTGTGTGTGTATATATATATATATATATATATATATATATATATATATATATATAGTTTTCTTTCAGTAATGGTTCATGGGCCCTATTACAGATGTATTAAATCAGAACCTTTGGACTTTTAGACATAGGGATTGTATTTGCAAAAAAATATCCACAGGGTAATTCTGATAACCAAACAGGTTGGAGAATTACTAACTGGGGAAAAATGAGCTCTGGGCCTTTAGAAGAAGGAAAAATGGTATTAGTTTCACAAGGCCATGAAGAAGGAAATATTTGGCCAGTGAAGGATTGATAGCACTTGGATAAGCAGGAAGTATTAAGAAGGGAATTCTTGGCAGGATAAATGAAAAGAGTAAATGTCTTAAGGTGAAAAGTAAAAGGCATCAGGGAATGGTGAAGAGACAACATTGACAGAAATTAATGACACTTAGTGAGAAGCAGAAGATAAAGCTGAAGCATTAGACAGAGTCTTGGTTGTAGAAGACTTTGAAGCCAGGAAGGTGTGTGTGTGGGGGGAGCATGAGGGTTTAATTAGCAGGACCCCACTGCATGTTTTAGAGTAGGGTATACCATCATGAAAGTACATTTTAGAAAGATTTATCTGTAAGAGTGCAGTGGCTGGAGAGGTTGGAGAAGAACTGGTATTGGAATCAGAGTGCAATTAATAATAGTACAAGTCTTGGGTCATAGCAGTAAAAATCTAGGTTGCATTTCTATATGAGATAGTAACTAGCTTTGATCTTGAAATTTCTCCCCCCTCCAAAAAAATTTTGATGCTTCCATGATCTTTGCAAACAATTTCCCACATGATGGTGAGTTATAAATAAATTTTTGGTTATTTGCTCTGGAGATTATAATCAAATCAAGTATCAAAGTGCCATGTATCGAATGTACCAAGAGAAGGTGTCTTGTTTGCTCTATCCAAATTTTTTATTTATTTGTAGAATATCTCGATCTCCAATATTTTAGTAGAGACTCTTCAGTCCAGTATGGCTATGGGGAATACAAGGAGATAAATTGTCTCTGATTTGGGAAGTTTGAAGTGTCTGGAAGATTGGTAGTGAAGACATCTCCCCATAGGCCCTTTTAGGTTTATTAACACAGTGTTCCGCAACAGAAGTGGGACTGTGGTACTGGGCGGATCATAAGTGCTTAGTATGGAACCTGAGATGCTATGGCTGGGTAGTCCTGCTAAACAGATAACTGCTTGTCAAAATGTCAGCAATGTCCTGCTGAGAAACAGTAATGAAGTGGTTTTGAGTACCACTAGTCTGGTATGGAGTTCAAGGTATATTTTATGTTTTCCTATATGACCTTGAACAAGTGACTTAATCTCTATAAACCTCAGTAAACTCTTAAGTTAAAGAGAACAAAAATAATACCTAAGCACAGAGGTATTAGGATCAAACAAAATAATGCTTCTAAATGGTTTAACATAGTGCCTAGGACATTGTCAGTAGCCAAGAAAAATTATCAGTGTTGGTGCCCATTGAATGGCTGTGAAGTCTGTAAACTGACCTCAAATCCTCCAGTAATCCTGAAACTTCATATTTCTTCTAGTTTGATTCTACTCTAAATCGCAAACTAGATGCAGATACAGGACTTTTGAGATCAATTATCGAGTTTCAATATTCACTGTTGTACTATGTGAAGAGACACTGGCTCCATTTTTCACTTGTCACCAAGACTATGCCCTAGGAAATCCCAGAAGCTGAAATTCCCTGGCCTCTTCTCTGTTGGACATGTACTCTATTATTTAATCACCTAACATTGTTGCCTTTTTGCCCAGAGTGTTTGTCATAGGCCACATGAGGCAAAAAGTCTTCTTATTTGTATTTCTGCCCTGAATCCCCATCAGCTCCTCTATCCTGATAAATTCAGCTTGTTCTAGTAAACATCTCAAGTATTTTTTATATCCACATCCCTCCATTCATTTATTCATTCTTCCAACAACTATTTACTAGGTACCAATATAGGCCAGCTTCAGTCTAGGCACGAAGGATAAAGCTTTGTAAAAGACAGACATGGTGCCTGTCCTTACCCAGCATTTATTTTAGTGGAGGAAGAAGACAATGAACAGGGCACCTGGGTGGCTTAAGCGACTGCCTTCGGCTCAGGTCATGATCCTGGAGTCCCTGGATCGGGTTCCGCATCGGGCTCCCTACTTGGCAGGGAGTCTGCTTCTCCCTTTCCCTCTCTCTCCCTCTACACCTCTCCCTTCCCCTGCTCATGCTCTTGTTCTCTCTCTCCCTCTCAAATAAATAAAATCTTAAAAGAAAGAAAACAGTAAGGGAGTGAAGTCAGTAAGTGGACAGAATAATAAGTGTTGGCAACAGCCCATTCATGTACTGCATGGGAGTTTAAATTTTATTTTAAAACCCGGAGGAAATGCAATGCTAAGCAAACTTCATCATCTTCCTTGCACATTCTCCCCAGCCTGGTCCTGCTTCGCTTTCTGACGGTGAGCGTACCTCCCATGTCTTCATTTTAAACTCAGTCCCTCACCAGCATCCCAACCCCACAAGTCTGGAGCAAAGTGGATTGTAAAGGAATGTTTCTGAAGCCATTTCATTGTATCCATCTTTCCTTGGTGCCAGAACCAACTAGCAATTTAGTAATTGCCCCTGAAGTCACAATAAAGGCATAAGAGAAGATGTGCATCTAATACAGATAAAACTTACATACAATTAAAAACCATAAAGAATCTAATGTATATCAACAAAAAAAGTTATATCTATATATACTAAAGGCCCTAAAAGAAAGCATGGATCTTAGAGTGTGAGATTAATCAGGGCAAGTTTCCTAAGATATGGGTTGAAAGACTTGGAGCATTTGGGCTCACTGTGAAGATAGCACAGAACATTCCAGATTGGCCTTTATAGTAATAACACAGCTTGTTTTGACCTTTCCTTTCTCATGTGGCATTTGACAGCCAACAAGTCTGAGTGCTTACTAGGCAGCGTTCTAAGTGCTTTGCCGTGTCTGCGTAACTGACTGGTTTGTGACAGGTCTACCCAAAGTGCGATGATTTTTTTTTTTCAAGTGGCAGTTGATAAAATAAAAATACTGTTCTGAAAAATATAGTGTCCCCTGTTTTTTTCTTCAGAGACCAAAATCATCTTTAAGTTTTGTCTTATTTGGTTTAAACCTTAATGTGATTGAGTAGAAGGAAGCTGGATAAGCAGAAATGCTTTAGAAATCTTTTTTCTTTCCCAGCTCATGGGAAGAGAGTAAAAGTAATGCTTTTCTTAGTTTCAGCAAGAGAGATCCACTCAACATCACTAAAAATAACTAGACTTTCAAATGTCTTGTGTGGCCTGTTTTCTCTAAGGAATAGTTCCGCTACTTCAGAGGATTTTGAAAAAGCACCTCTGAGTGACAAATGATAATGGATTGCACTCTGAACCATGCATCCAAGCAAATAAAACTGGCTTTCAAACTTTAATTGATCAAACCTCACAGCAGTCACCAGGGCTTCGTGCTTGCTTCTAGGCTTGATGGTAATAAAGCCCTTTCAGGGACAAAAATATTATGCAAACTGTTGGCCAGTTTTGTTCCTGTTATTGGGCCCTCCTTGACTGCAATCCCTTTTCATTACTATATTGTGACGGGACCCACGGCTAAGTCACCATGTGCAAATGCAGTCAGCCAGGGTAGGAGGCAGAGTGATGGAATGCGCCTGACCCAACTTCCCCAAAGAGCTCTTTACTAATTTGCCTTCCTCCCCCCCCAGTAGGAGTCCTTGTTCTTCCATGTTCCTTTAGCAAATAGGACGTGAATACTTGAACCTTGTGGCTGTGGATTCCTTCCTTCCAGTTGGATGTTCCTCAAAACACTTCTACAATATACAAGACCATAATTTATACAGATTTAAAATCTGTGGCTTAAAAAATGTTGGGTGGCAAAATGGGGTGGATTGATGGCAGAGCAGAGAAGATTATGGAATTATAAAGTACCAGTTTGATACAACTCCCAGGAAAAGGGTCTTAAGTACTTTGGAATGGGAGTAGAAAGATCAAACAAGGGATTTAGAGTCCGGTCAGATCTGGGTGGGAATCCTACTGTTCAAAATCGTGTGATCTTGGACAAGTCAGTTCGCCTGTCTGAAGCTTACTCTCTTGACTGACAGTGCAGATAATTGAACATAGTCAATGTCTTCAAGTATGTAAAGTGCCAAGAAGAAGAAAGGCCTATTGCCAGGTGCTAATGGCCCTGTTGATATCCTTAGTCCAATCATAGAGCTTGTCCAGATGTAGGTAGAATAGAGATGAACATGATTCCTGAGCTAATGTCTTTCTTATAATTATATGTAGCAGTATGAATTTTAGTTCACAAATTCAGTAAAGCAATATCGCATTTCTGGTCTTTTTATAAATATCCTATTTATCTTTTTCAGGGCTATCACATGTCTACTTACTAGGAGTGAGAACTATCAGATTTCTATGCTTTTAAACAAATAATCTAATTTTGAATCTCCATCTCACAAGAATGGTAGGTTAGGTTGAACTTGCACATTCTTAGAATTCACTCCCTAGGTTTTTGTTCTGGGTTCTGGGGCTTTATGCCGTGCCAAAATATTGTCCTCCTCCCCTTAGCGGTTGCTATTTATCCACAGTCCTGCCTTTTCCCCATATCCAGGACCCTTTCAGGTTTGGTGGCTCTAGGCAGTTTCCGAGTTTTGCTGGGAGCAAAAGACACTTCGGTAAGGATGACCTCTCCTGTTGGGGTTGTACGTATCCCACAACCATTCTGCTACTTCTCCGTTTTGCTGTAAAGGATATGAGATGTTCAGGCCGTACCCCACAGGTATATTGTCCTTCCCTCAGCTTTGTCCAGGCTCCTCTGCTTTTACCAGGAAACATTCTTTCCTTCCCTTCTACCTTTTTTCAAAGCTCTCAGTATCCCTTGAAAATCTTGGATTTTGGGGGGTGGTTGGCAGGGGGTAGCAGAAAGATACACATTTCTGTTTCCTGTTGCTATGAACCTCCTGGGAGGCAGTGAAATACAGAGGCAGTTGTTTGAATTGCAGGGGGGGAGGTAAAATCAGAAAGAGAAAACACCCTGATACCGTAATATTTAAAAACAAGTTGGCCACCTTTATTATTAAAGTATCATGTAGTCCGTGTGCCAATGAATGTTTCTGTGGTTAAAGAAGGACAAGGAGTTGGAGGAAGAAGAGAAGGAGAAGAAAGAGGAGGAGGAGCAGAAGGAACAGGTGAAGGAGGAGGAGGAAAAGGAGAGGAAATAGAGACACCCTGGGGTCCAAGGATTTGGTTCAAGTGAAGAACTCTGACATCATTCAGAATACTAGACTAGCTGATAGGCTTTCAGTTCTCTGCTATGCTGTAATTCTTAAGGCAGACTCTCTAAGTATTAGAAAATCTCTGTTGAATTATTCAACACTTCTATAATCTTTTCATATTATATCCACCATCTGGGTCAGTCTCTACTACTTGAGTGCTTAGTTATCACCATTTATTGATGGATTTATAAAATAATACCTAATGTTTTTGAATTTGCAACATTTTATTATTGGTTTGGCCTAATAAATACATGTTCCTCTCCTTCCCATACACTCTAAATAAAGTTCTATGTAGCCTAGAATTTAATTCATCACTGTTCTCATAGGGGAAAATTGAAAATAAATTATGCATGGCTAATTAAGAGGAGTGAATAAATTCTGGTAAACCCATATGATAAAAAACTAAGCAACCATTAAAATTCACTGTGTAAAGGAATAGCTAAAATAAACTTATATTTGTTATAACCCTTTTTTGTTATACTTATATATATTGTATATGTGTGTGTATTCAAATGAAATATTTTCTGGACAGCTCAGTTATAAAGGATTTTCTTTCTTTTTTGCTTATTTTTTTATTTCCTAATGAGCCCTATAAAATATAAACTAATGTTAAAAAATGAGAAAAACATTACATGCTCTTGTGAAAATTGCCCAGTACGTACGGAGATGACTGGAGTCACCATAAGCCATCCCAGCTCAGGGATGTTAGTCACAGTTTGGACAAGCTGTGTTCCTGTTTCAGTTTTGTTCAATAAAAGTGTGTTCAATAAAAGTGTGATCTCAGCTAAGATACTTAACCTCTTTTTATCCTAAAAACTGGGGATACTACTTTCTACCTTGCATTTGGAGAATTGAATAAGATGAAATATAAAATTTTTGTATATAATCAACCACCTAGTAGGTCAGTGATAAACATTTGTTTTCTGATCTTCCTGGCTGTTAATGAGGGCAACCATGTGGAACAGTAGAAATAGCAGATGATCCCCAATCAGAGAAACCGAGAATCAAATGAAAGCTTTGCACATGTTTGATACACTTTAGGGCAAAGTCTCCAGTATCTCCGAGCTCCTGTTTCCTCATCTATAAAATGAGGGTAATTTTTCTTCCTCCCTCTGAGGGAGGCCTGGGGATTATATAAGATGATGTATATAAAGAACCCAGAATAATACAGGACTGAACGTGTAACAAAGGATCAACGTCTTTCCCAGCCATTAAAGAGCTAACATTTAAATGAAAAATGGTAGAGTCCACTACAGAGATTGCGGGGATAAAGGGGCTCCTTTATCCCTGGGTAAGGGAGGGTCCAGGAGAGATGGAGAGACTTTGTTGGAAAACAAAGCAGGCCAAGAGTTGTGATGTTGAAAGTGACCTAGATAGTGTTTGAGCTTCCAAAGCTTCAGCGAGTGAGCATGCTCCACCTCATTCTGATTCCATGTACTTGCAAAGACTGTGATCTACATATTTCAAAATAGACTGTTCATCTATAATTATCTATTCTTTGATTTATTTTAGTCACATTTAAATTATTTTTAAGTTTTAAATAACTCCAAAGGATATTATAAGATTTTCATTTGAATTAAAAGGAGGCATGGGTTTTAAAAAAATATATATGAAAAAGGAAGAGTTTTTAATCTTCATAGGCAGGGGGAAGAAATTTTAGAAGGTGGAATACATCCCTAAGTAATTTTTCAGTCCCCTATATACAGAAAGGAAGTATTTGTCCAAAAAAGTCTTTATCTTCACCAGGTCTCTCATTTTTGCAGATGGGGAGGCTGAGATATAGAACAGGTAATATTTCATTCACAGCTACACAGTAATTGAATTAAAGAACTAAACATTAGACCATCAGCATAATTTTCATGACATCATTGCACATCTCTATTTCTGTGTTTTTCTATTTCTCCCTTATTATAGATATATAAAATGTATATGGATACATATAGATACATATATATGTGTATATATGTACATATAATTGATACTCATGTGTCTTATATATACAATTGTGTATGTGTATGCATGTATATAGTGTGTGTGAGGAACAAACAGGGAGGAAAAAAGAAACTTTCCTCTCTATTAGAGATTGTTAGTCCATACCCTAAATTAGCATAATGTTTGATAACCCTCTCTAAAACGGTTTAAGCCAATGTAGCTTTTAAGAATGTACATTTTATGCCCGGTCATATAATTATTCCCATGTTGAGCCCCTCTAAAACAATCTCTTCCTTTGTTTGACATATTTGCATAGAGTCCCTCTCTGTGGTTTCTCTCTGTTTCAGTCGTGAAAGCCCAGCCTGTGAATAATAAAGTAGCAGAGGCTGTGCCTGGCTTGCAGAGTTGCCAGTTGAGAAACTGTAATTTGTATTGATTAGTAAATTTACCCTCTTCAAAGGCGTATTAGAAAGCCCCACTGGAGTCAGAGTTTCTGCTGTATTAGTTCAAGGGCACTCGAGAGAAAGAATGTGTTTTCATTAAGATTAAGTCCTCCATCTCAAAGAAGAGGAAGAATATCCTGAAGCGTTGCTTAAAATAGTCAGCATTCTCTCAACCAAAGACAAGATACGCCAGGCAGAGCTGGCTCACTTTTTTTAGGTACCAGGGCTGCAGTTTGCCTTTCTCTGGATGGTAACCTTGGGAGCAATCCACAAGTCCCAGAGTGTGAGACAGCAGAATGGCCTGACCCACCGGGAGGAGATCGCCTGACTGGAAGTGACAAGACCTGGGTGTTGGTGCCTCATCTGCCATTTACTAGGAATGATTAAAGCAAGTCACTGAAACTTCATTTGCAGGTTCTCCATGTATAAAAAGGCAGGGGTTTCTAGCATGGTATGGATGGAGCACAGAATGGTCTAGATCCCTTTTCCCACAGGCTTTGCCCACATGATTTGCTTTGCTTGGAACGTTCAGTGATTTCTGAAGAGAGGTTCCCTGACCAGCACCATCAGCAGCATCTGATCTATGGGAATGTGTTCATTATGCAGGTTCTCAGGTCCACCCCAGACTTATCCATTAGAAACTCCAGGAAAGGGGCTCAGGAATCTATGTTTTTGCCACCCCTCTAGCTGATTCTGATGCCTTTGAGATCCACTGCCCTGTGTAGCTCCAATTTAATATTCCTTCCTAGGGAGAAGCTTCTGTGCCCTCTACCACTAGATCAAGTTCCCCCATCATAGACTATTTTGCCAGTTACCATTTACAGTTAACTGTATGAGTATTTAATTGCTCCACAAGGGTCTGTGTCTGTGTTGGCTCCTCATTTTACAACCATTCAGCAAAACCCGCCACACAATAGGCACATAATAACCACTTGTCATTTCAATGAAAGCTAATGACCTTCACCAAACTGCTCAAACTTGCTGAGACTCGATTTACTTCTCTTTAAAATGGGCACAATGAAACATACCTTGGAAGATGGTGCATAAGTAAGCTAAGAGATTATAAATTCAAATCTCAGTCAACAAACTCCATATCTTTAAGTGTATTTGTGTATGTAAACACACATATATATATTATATGCATAAAATAGTGCATATATATTTAAAATGTTACTCAGTTTCTCCCTGGAAACTATTTTGCAGCTGGATGTCTAATTTAATCTTAGTTTCCCTTGTGCTTCCTTCCCAGCCCTGGGGTAAGCCTCAGATCCTGTATTATTTTATAAAGTGCCATGGTGACATAGGGTGGGTGTAGGGAGATATCTAATCCTCTAATTTTAGGATATAGAGAGACCTGCTGAAATGCTCCTATTCTCAACCCACACTATACCCCTTCAAAATCCAACTCTTTCTGCTATTTCTGTGATTTATTTATTTAGAAATCTATCAGCAAAGGTCATATAATCCTATCTGCCTTGGTCCAATTGTACCCATTCTGTCCTGAGGTCTTGTCTGCACTTTGGGACACTACTAAGGATGCAGGATTCCCCCTGCTCTACAACCCAGAAACCTCTCTCCTCCCAACCCCCATCTCTCATCTCTTCAGCCCCAGGTAACTCTTTTTCACTTCAGGCTAATCTTTCTTCTTTCATGTTTTTGCCTAATACTCTACAACCAGTCTCCTGGATTCTTTCTCCCTTACTTTTGGCTAGGTGGGGTTTGATTTTTCTATCAGAATAGTAGCCCTCCACACTAGTGATTCCCAAATTGGGACAATTTTGCCCTCTAGAAGGGAATATCTGGGGACTATTTTGAATATCATCACTTTAGGGAAATGTTCTACTGGCTTCTGGTGAGTAGACGTCAGTGATGCTGCTGAACATCCTGCAGGGGACAAGGCTGCCAGCACCATGAAGAGTTAACAGGTCCAAATTTCAATAGTAATGCCCAGGTTGAGGCACTCCCCACCACATGAAGCTATGTACCAAGCACTGTGAAAAGTGGCACAAAGCAGGTGTTCGATAAATGATTTTTTACTTTAAATCTTTGTTTCTCCCATCCCTGTTACCTTTGCAACCTTGACCAATTGGAGAGACTTCAGAAGTTTTGTTTGGTCTCTAGCTTTAGTGTGGAGGACCAGCGCTCACCTCCAGCCGGGCCCCGGTGAGCATGTTTGCATGCCACACGTCTGAGTTGTCCTTCCTGCCTTAAGAGCTTTACATTTCATTCTCTCCATTGTCCTGATGGCATATGAATGTACTAAGCATCATTGAGTCCCTCTGTACTAGAAAAAAAGTGGAACTGAAGTTTGGCCTTCACTTCCATGTATTCAGAGTTACATGAGAGAAATAAATATACTCCAGAGATATAGTATGATGGGTTTGGCTAAAGAGCTAAGTACAAAATACTAAGGAAGCAGGGGAGAGGACCATGAATGCCAAGTGAACGTCCGAGAGGTAAGGATACAGTGGGACTTAGCCACAAGGATGGGAAAAAAGAGAGGACACTGAGTTGCAGTGAGTAGGAATTTTCGATGAGAAAAATGCCGGGTGGGGTATGTCAGGCAAGGATATTATGCAGGCAAGACACAGAGATGATGAAGATGATTAGAGGTAGGCAGGCAAGGTACAAAATGTGTGCAACTCAGTGCAACACAAAATCCAGAGCCTCTTGTTCAAAAAGCAGGAAAGGGGTACCATGAAAGGTATTAAAATGTAAAACTCTTGGGACTCCTGGGTGGCTCAGTCGGTTAAGCATCTGCCTTCGGCTCAGTTCATGATCCCAGGATCCTGGGATCAGTCCTGCATCGGGCTCCTTGCTCAGCAGGGAGCCTGCCTGTCCCTCTGCTTGTGTTTTCTCTCTCTCTCTATCTGACAAATAAATAAATAAAATCTTAAAAAAATAAAATGTAAAACTCTTTTCCTTTCTACTTCATTCTCTCTCTTGACCTTTCATGGCAATTTTTTTGTTGTTTATTGTTACAGAAGCTGTGGTATAGTTTAGAGTCAAACAGGTAAAACTAAAGAGTGAGTAAGAAGAATGAGGTGGTTTAGAAAGTCTGGAATTGCATGGGTATGAAGAAGAAGGTCACAGGATGGGCATTTCAAAGTATCTGCCATTAGGTAGCCTCAGCTGGGAATTTATAGAATGGGAAAAACTGAGTGGAGGAGAAAATGTGACACTGAATAAGGGAGTGGAGTAGGTACAAGGAGAAGAAAGTTCAGCCCTCCAAACAATATTTTGAAAAAAAAAAATGCTGTGGATTGGGTTAAGTCTGCCAGTGACTAAAGTAGACAGCCAATTTATTTTTTTCTTATAAAATTAAATATTTTTAAGTGTAGAGAGTCATTGTTTAGTACTATCTGCTAATTGCAAAACGTGTATCACTTGCTAAATCTGGCATTGTAATTTTGCAGTTGTAAAATCAATTAAAAATTAGTTTGAACATGGAACAGAATTTTGAAACCTTATATAAAAGCATTATTATTTTTCACATTCCCTGTCAGTATCCAAGGTTCTGCAGTAATATTTTTACACTGTAGAAACACTAATATACACACTTCTCTTTTTTTTTTCAAATTAACATTATCTACAAATACTTCCTGTCTCAATGCATAATCTTAATCTATATCCTGTTTTATGGCTATATAATCACCCATAGAATACATGGATCCTGATTTTTTAAGCCTTTCCCCATTGGGATAACCGGGTTTATTTTCTTGGCCTTCCTAACTATATATGTATATATCCACATATAAAATTTCAGGAAACTTCAATTTTTCACACATATAATTTTATCCTTCTTTTTGATATTTAAGCACTCTTTTGCAGGGGATTTCATTGGGAGGTGGCAAGGCAACTTACCATTCTTCTCATATAAAGATAAAACCAAACTCCCATAAATTACTATTCACAGAATAAAAACATAACAAAACAAATAGACAATGAGCTCTAACCTTGCTAAGAGCATAGGCTAGGTTTAAATTACAGAGAGAATCCATCCAGCTGATGGCTAGGCTTAGAAGACAATTGTATTAAGGAAAATCACCAATATTATCAGAAACATTTCTAATGAAATAGTATGATCCAATGCCCTGAAGGTGTTTTCATCGTCAATTTTATAAAAGAAAGCTCCAATTTTATAGAAAATGAATTACTATAGAATTTGCATTGAATTATAGTTTTAACTGGAGCTTCTATACTTGAACGCATGGCCATTTGATGGGGCAATTTTCAGTGAGTGTAATTGGCCAGTTAAGGTTTAGTAAAGGACGTTGCCATGCCTCAAAGACGATAGTTTGAGAGAGGAGAAAGCAGAATGCATTCAGAGGAATGAAAACAAAAAGACCAGGCTCGATGCATGAAGGAGGTAAACAGTTTAGAAAAATATCAATATTGCTTGCTTGAACAATTATTCACTGGAACACTCTCTTGGAGTACAAGGTCATATTTAAGTGGCAATAATACATCTGAAATAGTTCATTTAACAAAAAGAAGCCATATTACTGAGTCCAAGGTAGCTATCAAAACTTATTTAACTACTTCAGGACACAATATTGAGAGGGAAAGCTTTAAAGTGAATGCCCATTTATCCAGTTCTTCATCAAATGAAAATCCTGTTTTTCCAAGTTAAGATTTTTGAATTGGGCTCTTATCAATGCCATAAATTTCATCAGTGGCAATTCTTTTTGAAGTACTGAGCTATTCAAGATTTGAACATGAAGGATTTGCCTCTTAATGGGGAATGTACATCTGCATTTCATTGCAAAGATGAAATGTCACCAAGTTATTCTATGCAGAAGGTGGGTGTATTTATTTATTTATTTTTGATTATGTATATTTACAAAATGGAGAAGATAAAGATTATTGCTGATTTATTTTGGAGATAGGAAATTTCAGATACCTTCAAGAAAAGAATGTATATATTTCATGCTCAGAGGACAGCTGGTAAAATGCAAGAATTTTATATGGTTTTCTTTATTCTCTACCCCTTCTTTGTCCTTTAAAAAAAATGGAAAA
This sequence comes from Mirounga leonina, assembly GCF_011800145.1. Lineage (NCBI taxonomy): Eukaryota > Metazoa > Chordata > Mammalia > Carnivora > Phocidae > Mirounga > Mirounga leonina. The sequence continues at coordinate 18,658,638 of NW_023270418.1, read as the reverse complement.
GCAGTAATATGAAAGTGGTGGTATTAACACTTAGCATTTTCCCACTTAATAAAAAATGCCGGAAACTTTTAGGAATTATATTCATGAAGAAAGAAGAGTTTATTCCAACCTCACATATAATTGCTAAATTTCTACCTAAGTTTTGTCATCTGCTGTTCTGAGGTTTGGCCATGATCCTAAGAACACTCAAATAATTATATGTAGATAATGATTATTATCTAAACATTTACATAATTATAATTTTATTTCTCCTTAGGAAAAAAGAAAGATCAGGTTGGGTCAGATTATTAAATCAGACATGTAGTTTCTATGTACCTGTCTGCTGACCGCTCCAAAGTGAGAAAATAGTGTATTTTTCTCCTTAAAAGAGCTGGCTCTTAGCAGTAGTTTATTTTTTCTTTCTCCCAGTTTATTGAAATATAATTGACATATAACATCGTGTGAGTTTAGGGTGTACAATGAGTTGATGTGATAACATGTATATTGCAAAATGACTACCACCATAGTGTTTGATAATATGCCCATCAGATAATTACTATTTCTTATTTGTGATAAGAACATTTAAGATCTACTCTGTTTGCACCTTCCTAGTATATAATACAGTATTCTTAACTATAAGCACCATGCTATACATTCAATCCCCAGGACATATTTGTCTTATAACTAGAATTTTGTACCTTTGACCACCATCTCCCCATTTCTCCCACTTGCCAGCCCCTGGTAATCACCTTTCTACTCTCTATTCCTATGCGTTTGGCTTTCTCATTCCACCTATAAGTGATATCATGTGGTATTTGTTTTTTCTCTGAGAGCAGACTTTTTTTTTTTTTCTTGCCCATCATAGGAAAGGATATCTCTGCTTGGAACTAATAGGCTTCTGAGGAAGCTCTATATTTCCAGTGGTACCATTGAGACAGTGACATGAACAAATCCACAGTCTTGTGCAAAGATGCTGTTCTTGGCCTTATTGTAGTCATAATGCTTTCACTTATTCATTATGTGATCTTGATAGTAAGATATAATTTTATTGGGATTGCAGTTATATTCTACTAAGATATTAAAAGCAGTAAATGTCCATTGATTGAAACATGGCATTTATATTTATATTATATATATTATATATTATATAATATATTATATAATATATAATATATATAATAATATATTATATATAATAATATTATATATAATATATTATATAAATATAATATATTTTAATATATTAATGGTTATATATCATCTTAAAATATAGATACAGGTATTTTGGTGTATATATATATATGATATATATATTTATATATATATCATATATATGATGGTATATATATATGATTTTCTATATATATATGATTCTCCGCATATATATATGATGGTATATATGTATATGATGGTATATATATATGTGTGTGTGTATATATATATGAATCTCTGTATATATATATGTGTATATATGATTCTCTCTATATATACATGGTTCTCTGTTCTAGCAGTTTCTGCCATAGTCTATTTTATTTGGGGGAAGATATGAACTTTGGTTGACACTGGGTCCTAATCTACTACCCAAGGGTAAGGAATCCTACCACATAATCTAGAGCCCCTCACTTATGAGCTATATCAGTTAGCTTCTACTGCCTAATAAATCGCCACAAGCCTACAGGCTTAAAATAATAAACACTTATTTAGCTCACAATTCTGTGAGTCAATGAATTGCACTGGGATTAACTGAATTGTTAGTTTTGTTCACTTATGCATTTTTGTCAGTTGCTGAGTCAGTATGGAAATGAGGCTGGATATACAAAAATGAATAGAATAAAACATGGGAAATCTACTTAACCCAGCCTTTGATTACATCAAGAAAGACCTCTTTAAGGAATTACCAATTAGACTGAATCCTGAAAAAGTGAAAACAAGCTTATAGTGAAAATAAGTGGAAATGGGCTATACACAGTATTTGAGGCAGAGACAACAGTAGTTGGAAAGAATGGAAACAAGAAAAAGCATGGTACATCTTAAACATTGAAAGTAGTATGTTTCCTTAATTTTATGACATCATCAGTGCATCATCCATTCCATGTCAGATATTTTGGGGAATACCATAGAATCTATGGTAAATATCCCGATTTTCAGAAATTATAAAATGTGAAGCAAAGAGCCACTTATATGTCAGAAAATGAAATATTTTGATACAGAGGGGTTGCATGGGAATGAAGAGGAGTAAGGGGTGAGGATACAGTCATCAACAGGACCCCATCAATACACTTACATCCCAGAGCAATAGGATGATAAGAGGATAGTGGCTTGCTTCAAGGAGAGTGCTGTGTTCAAATATGAGTTAAAGAACATTACTCATTACTACTCACTCTATGTAAAGAGGGCAATCCTAGAGTTTGAGCAATTGGATTAACAGCCTGTGATAATAATGCTGACTAGAGATATGGCTTCCCTGGATGAAGGTGGAAGAAGTGACATGGAGGAAAATAGTTAGATTTAAAGGCTATTTGGCGCCTTCGGCTCAGGTCATGATCCCGGGGTCCTGGGATTGAGTCCCGCATCGGGCTCCCCCTGTTCTGCGGGAAGCCTGCTTCTCCCTCTCCCTCTGCCTGCCTGCCACTCCCCCTGCTTGTGCTCTCTCTCTGTCCCTCTCTCTGTCAAATAAATAAATAAAATATTAAAAAAAAAAAAGGTTATTGGGAAAGTAAAATGAAAAGATTAGAAAATTGATTAAACTTGAAAATGCTTTATTATCAGTTCCTCAACCATTGTTATCTTGCCTGCATTCTCAGTTTTAGGATTTTATCCTAAAGCCAGTACCATTTTATTTCCCAAATCCTTCCATTTTGAAACACTTGCACACACACGCACTCCAGAGAAGCATGCTTGCCCAAAGCAGATCTCTCATTCCCCTTCCCCTTAGTCTCAGGCATGGCTTTAACTATCTTTCCACACCCTCTCCTCAACCAATCTGCCAGTCTCAGGTGAGTTACTGTGATTGATGTGAAGTTGGGGCAGAAAGCAAAAGGAACAGAAGGGATTCGTATATACTGCTTTCTTTTTTGCGGGGCGCTCTTTTTGGAGGGACACTCCTTGTTGGCTTGGAGAGTCAACTTGTCCAAATACCTAAGACATATATACAATGGCTGAGAGGAGTGAGCAGACATCCACTGGAAATAAGCAGCAGATAACATTTTGGAATGATGGAAATACCCTAAAACTGCAATGTGGTGATGATTGTAAATTCTAGAAATTCACTAAAAATCATAGAATTTTTTATACTTGCAATGGGTGAATTTTATGGTATGCAATTATACCTTAGCAAGATTGATTTTTAAAAAAGACCACAATAGGTTGTTGCTATTTAAGTTCTAGATATTTCCATAAACCTAATTTTAATGCTTACCTAGAATACGTATTGTATTTTCTATCACTTTGTCTATTTTGGCCTAACCAAGCCAGTGACTTCAAAACTATCACATTTTTTTAGAGATTTCTGTGATAAGGGACTTTTTGTCTGATAGGTTTGGGGTAAACTAGAACACCACTAACAGGAGAATATGAATCATCATGCTTACCATGGATGAGACTCTCTTCTAGATGCTGATTATTTAGCAATGAACAAAACAGACAATCTTTGCTCCAATTAAAATTGTACCTTATAGAATTTATTGATTATTTTGTGACATTTATAAAATATCTGTAGAAAGTTTGGATCTAGGTTGCCATGTATATTATTAAAATTGCTCCCACCTCTCAACATCCCTTTAAAAATACAAGAGTTGAAAGCTTTTTAGTGGTAGAGGGTCCTAGTTAATCTCTCTACCACAAATTAAATTTTACTTCTAATCCTTTCCATTCTCAGTGTGTATTTGTGTGTGTGTGTGTGTGTGGTGCTTGGGTAGAAAAGTAAGAAGCAGGTCATTTTATGATTAAAAATTATTATGGGGCGCCTGGGTGGCTCAGTTGGTTAAGCGACTGTCTTCGGCTCAGGTCATGATCCTGGAGTCCCTGGATCGAGTCCCACGTCGGGCTCCCTGCTCGGCAGGAAGTCTGCCTCTCTCTCTGACCCTCCCCCCTCTCATGCTCTCTGTCTCATTCTCTCTCTCAAATAAATAAATAAAATCTTTAAAAAAAAATTATTATGGATAGGATTATCTTCTAAAAAAGCATCTTCAGGCTGGTGGACAATAGACACTTGTAGTTGGATTTAATAAAAATAAAGAGATCTAGATTTTAAAATATAACTGAAATGTTAAAAGGTACCCCCTTCCCCAGGTGTATTTCCTGATCAAAAATACTTTGCCACATATATGTAAAGTTTCCCTGTGTTTTACCTGCTTACCAGGGGCCATATTTTGGAAGGAAGTTCAGACACAGGAAAGAGAGATGGGTTGAGAGAGAGTCAAATCCTCAGCTAAGAAGCAAGAAAATAAAAGATCATGCAGTTTAAGAAACTGGGAGGTTTTAGAGGGTGTGGAATAAGTTTCTCAAAAGCCGTACTACTGCCATTTTGGGTCAGATAATTTATTTTCTTCTGAGGGACCGTTCTGTGCATTGTAGGAGGTTTAGCAGCATCCCTAATCTTTACTGATTTGATATCAGCAGCACTTCCCCCCAGCTGTAACGATCAAAAATGTCTCTGAATATGGCCAAATGTCTTCTGAGGGCAAAATCACCTCTCTTTATCCACTCTCCCCACCTTGCACCAGTACCAAATTAGTGGTGAACAATGAACAGCTATATCAGGTTATAGGGTAACTGTGTGTCCAGGTTTGCCTGGAAAAAACCTGGCCAATTCCTGTTATCCTGGATAATGACTGTTTCCCTTTCAAAATTGCCTCTTTGTAACATGAAGTACATGAACAGTCTAATAATAGAATACTTTCCCTTAATCTGCACTGTTTTATGGAACAATACTGAGGTTTTTATAGGTTCTCAGTGATTGGAGAGGTTGGCTTTCCCATAGCCTTTTTTTTTTTTTTCCATTAAGCCAAGTAGGAGTTGGCTTTATCAGCATCAGGTTGGAAGTATTAGCTTTAGAGTGCCCTCATTCTAAAATTCTAAATATCCCTTTCTCTTAGTGTCAGGCCATGTTGTTTGGCAGTGGTGGTGGGGTTGTTATGTGTATACAAATGTGCATTATGTCTCCTTGCATCTTTTTTTTCTTTAGAAAGCTGAGCTGTCATAAAAGCTCCCTTTGGGAGCCTCAGAGGATATGGGCAAGATGTCCATTTTCAGGGGTCAGCCAGTGCCCCTAAGCACTCTTAAAGACCAACATAGCCATTAAGGGATACAGACTTAACATCAAAGTAAAGGTAGTAAGAGAGGCAAGGGTCCAGACCAAGAATTAGGAAAAGAAGAACCGGTCTAGGACCACGCATTTCGGTCATAAGAGCAAGACAACGACAGAAGGTCCTGATTCCAAACATCAACTACTAGACCCATCCATCAGCCTGGTTGCATAATTTAGGAATAAAATGTTGGTTGTTGATACCTGTTGTCCTCAAGTTTTTCTGGTGAAGAAGCCTCAGTCCAGGCAAGAGGTGGCTAATCCATTCAGATGTTTTATCCTCCTTCATCTCTCTATTGAAGACCGCTGGCTTACTTTGTTTCCTTTATAAAATTAAAACAACAGACAATTCCCAGGGCCATATTTTTATGTCATTTGCTTGACTGCTCAGCAGCAGAAAAATAAAGATAAATTGGGAGAAAATACAAGAAAGTGAGAATGTGTCCAGAAAAGCTGTCATTCGTCCCCAGTGTTAGCTATTTTGTATGTGATGTATCGGGATATAATTTTATAAGCAGAAAAATGCACCCATTAAATTAGATTGGGAGTAAATGCAGCCACATTTTGCAATCTGTCCGTCTACATTACCCAACCCACTGCTGTGTGTAGTGTTTTCCCATGTACTGTTTGTTAGAGTGGTATCACTAACAAATATTTGCTTATTCCTAGAAATATGTCATTCTTGTGATTACTGTTGTTTTCCACTGATGAGAAAAATTCTGTCTTTTAAGTCTCCAATACATCTGTGGAATATTCCAACTTAGATCTTTCAGAAAACCAATTCTTCATTTTATAGATGAAACCCAACTAGAGAGGCTTAAATTCACATAGCTAATTAGTAATACACTTCGGACTAGAAATCAAATATTTCTATACTTGCTTATATGCCCCTTCTACTGACTGAAATTGTTTCTAGTAAGATAATCCTGCAATTATAAAGACGTAGCAATGGACACATCCCAGTTTGCCTAGGACTTCACAAGTTTTAGTACTAATAGACCCATTTCCCAGGAAATCCTTCAGTCCCAGGAAAATCTGGACAGTTGGTTAGCCTATGACACACACTTAGGTCATGTTCTTTCTGTCTCTTCATCTCACTCACACATAACACTTGCAGGCTAGAAACCTGAGATTTTCTTAAGCTTTATGGTGTTTGCTTTTTTTCTCCTCCCCCCCCACCCAACCATGTGCTGCTCTTGCCTTGGGCTCATCCTTTAGAGGAGAATGCTCTGGCTCTCCTTTGACCATGCCCCAGTCCTTGGGGAGAAGAGTCTTGTAGCCACCAGCATGTGGCTTTCTAGACAGCATGCCAGCCACCAGGGACCCAGGAGATGATGTGAACCCTTCTGGAGCATGTATAGGTCTCTCCACCGTATGCGCTTCAATTGTCAAGGTGGTCGAGAGCAGTTGTTCACAGGAGCCTGGGGAGGAAGATGTGGAAGGAACTTGAATAAGTGAGCTGAGGTGTCTGTATGTCTCTGCACACATCTCCTGATGATGTGGGAAGGAGCAGGGTGAGAACAGAGGGGAGGTAAAGCCGGGAGTTGGAGCCAGCTCTACCCTCCCCTTATCCTGAGTTTCTGTCCTGATTTCCAAGGCTTCTGAGAATTCTAAATTTAATTCTTGCCTTCTAGATTAGTATGAAGGGGCATTTGTCAAGAATAGGAGGCTTGCACGCATTTTATTTCACAGTTGGCTAGCTTGATTTATAATTTTAAAATATTTATCCATATGGTGTTTGGGTTTGCATTTGTACTCTTGTCCCAGGCTCTGCAGCTCTTAAGGGAAGGCTTGACTGCTGCCTTCCCTCAGGTCAGAATTGTTCCCGCTATCACCTCTAGATGTATTTAGAAATGTTGGCTCTCTGAACAACATAACAATCAAATAAACTTATGATACATGAGTACCTATGATACCTACTTTTTATGTCAAGGTTTCGGAGTCTATTTTGTACTCTTTTGGACCCCGCCTCCATTACCCTGGCTTGCCAGTAGCTCCAAACAACTGCAGTCAGATGGAGACTTGGTCTGCTGTCTTTTGTAAAAGCAAATAAAAAGTCTCGTCCTAGGATAGATAAAGATAGGACTCATAACCTTGGGATGGATGCAGCACAATCTGTTTAACTACATTTATCTGGGAAGAATGACTTTTTTTTTCAGCATAGTTCAAGTGTAAAAAAGATATTTTATGTTTTATGTTACACACATATTTTCTCACACACGTACTGTCACCTTTCAACTGTACACATTGTTGTGTCAGTAAATAACTGAGCTACTTTAACACAGTAGCCAAATCTCATAAATTCAGATAGAAGCATTAAAAAAAATCTAACAAGTAGCAGTAGCCATTCTTCACTGAGCATTTATAATGTACCAACTTTGTGCTAAATGGTCTACAACCATTGTCACCATTAATTCTTGCAACAACCAGATGACTATGTGGCTCCATTAAACAAATGAGGAAACAGAGAGGAGAGGGAGGCAAACTATACGGGACTCTTGACTCTAGGAAAGAGACTGAGGGTTGCTGGAGGGAAATGGGTGGGGCGATGGGGTAACTGGGTGATGGGCATTAAGGAGAGCACTGGGTGTTATATGCAACTGATGAATCATTGACCTCTACCTCTGAAAGTAATTATACACTATATGTTAACTAAATTGAATTTAAATTAAAAAAATAAAAAAATAATCAGATAAAATGAGAACCCAGGAAAACAAAAACAAAAAAACCCCGAGGCTTTAGCATGTGTCTCTTGCCCAAGTAATATGATTTCTGTGTAGCAAGTTGCCCTCTGTCAAGGAAATATCTACTGCAAACCTTTCATGTGTTGTAGCCTGTGCTAGGTCTTCCCAGTGTGCTGGGTAAATAGACAACAAAAGAATTATTTATGGAACTTACCATCATCTGGAAGACTTAGGATTTGTGGGGAGGTTGGAAGAGGGGCATTAAACTCAGCCCTAGATGGAATAAATGTCTGCAAATGTTTTCAGGCAGAGTCAAAGCTGGAGCTGAGTCTGGAAGAAGAAACACGTATTATCTAAGACTCTTGGACTGAGGACAGATTTGTCAAGGGAAGGGAACAGCATACGCAAAGTCATGGAATCATGGAAGTTTCTGGAAGGTGTAGAGAATGACAGTTACTTTCCTATGACCGGCTGTGGGGAGAGGAGTGTCCTATCAAGGAGGGACAGGCAAAACCCAGAGCATTTTTTAAAAGACCAAGAACACTAAAGAAAATGTTCATGATCTAGAAAATACCAGTGGATTTTGTCTTTGTAAGTTAATAAATAAAGCACCACTGCAAGAAGAAATCTTGAAATCTTACCATTCTCTATAATAGCTTAAAGATGAAGAAATGAAACCTGGATATAGTTAAGTAACTTGCTTAGCTGAGAGCTAAAACTTAGTAGAGTGATACTCTTCTGAATCCTCAATCCCAAGGCTCAAGGCTCTAATAACCACCCTTGAGACCCTTATTTTATCTTACTTTAACTAACCTAACAAATTCAAGTCTAATTGCAGATTGGATTTTAGCACATTTTTGTAGAAGACCAAATGAATGTGGATAGACTGGAATGAGGGCAATTATATATTTGCAAAAATATTTATAACTACTTCATTTCCAGTGGTTATTTCATTTTTTAGAATGTAGAATTCTATTATAATGGTAACTACTATTTGCATCTAGAGTGTGTTTTTTGAAAGGTGATCAAACTCTTATGTTAAAATCAAGACCTTCAGATTTTCCATAACAACTATTCTGGTCCTATTCGTAAGACCAACCCTAACTTTATATGGAAGGGGTTCAGCATTGACATTTTAGATTGACATCCCAATTTAAATAGCCAGGCTTTCATCTCATTCCCCAAACCTGGACCCTGCCTTCAATTCTGATAAATGGGCTCTCATACTGTTATGTAGCTCTGTCCTTCCCTTTAAATATGTATTCAGCTCTAAACCCCAGCCTATAATTGAACTCCACTCCTTTTTCAACAGATATTGTTGGTCCAGTCATCTTGGATTTCTAAACACATATATTCATGGATGAGCCCTTTCCTTCCCTAGGACATAACAAAACTCTGACATACTGAGCTATCATCTACTATTACTTTTCAGCAGATAGTGTTCATCTGGATGGGCAGAGATTGATTCTGGCACCTTTCAATTACTATCATTTTTTAAAGATTTTATTTATTTATTTGAGAGAGAGAGAGAGAGGTAGAGAGGGAGAAGCAGACTCCCTGCTGAGTAGGGAGCCTGATGGGGGCTTGATACCAGGATGCTGAGGTCATGACCTGAGCTGAAGGCAGACGCTTAACTGACTGAGCCGCCCAGTTACCCCTTCAATTAGTATCTTCGAAAAAAATTATATTTCACAAAGTTAACTGCTATTGCTTGTGCCTGCCTTGTATTAAATCAGGTAGCATATGCCCTATAATATAGGACATATAATATAGCCTTTTGTTAAGGGGGGAAATATGCAATAGTAGAGACTAAGGGAAAGGTAAGGAGATTGTGTGGTGAAACTCCTTCAGGAAGGAGTTAGGGTTCCACTTTTTTGGTGAAGTAGGCAGCTATATAGGGGGAAAAAAATCCATCTATCCAAAGAGCACAGATATACTACTGCTCTAGAGGAAGGTTCTGTTTGCCAGGTGATTTGGAAAACCTTCTAGACTCCCTTTTTTCTTAAGATGGGGCTTCTGAATTTATCCAGCTGTCACTCTTCATAAGAAACAGTTGCCAAAGAAACCTGAAACCCTCCCTCTAGAAAGATGTCCTAACCCACAGGAAATATTTAAAGATCTATAACTGTCAGGAATAACAGATGGAAACATAATATAGTGCAAAGGTTAGAATTAGATATTGTTTTATTTAGAAAGAGCCTCTTAGCTGTTTCTAATTATAGATAAAACAGGACAGTGTGCAGAGAGATCATTCAGCTGGGAGTCAGAGGTCCTGTGTTCCAGTCATATCTCTCCTTGTATCTGATTCTAGAAGTTGCCCTTGACTGTGTCAGCTGAGTTTTCTGTCCTCAGCATGCTTAGCTATATATTGGTGAGAATTAATTGTTTTATTTATTTTTTTTTAAATCTTATTCATCTGAGAATTCTGTACTACAAGGGCATATGAACATTCTCTATAAACACTATTAGTCAACAGTGAAAGTCACAAAGAAAATATAACTAAAACAAACAAAACTCAAAACTCGGTGACATTTGTGGGCAATGAACATCGGTGTGCATTTTAGTTTTTATTTTTGTAATTCAAACATATGTAATTCAATGTTGCACAAACATTTTGTAATTGAAACAACAGTTTCCTAACTGGGTGCCTTATTTCCATTCTCATCCTCCTATGGTCTTTTATCTGCACAACAGCTAAAGCCTAAGTAAGACCATTATATTTTCTTTTTTGAAACTCCTCCCCATGAAGCCCTCTTGTGTGTAAGACAACATCCAAGCATCTCACTTTGGCCTCTACAGCCATCTACAGAAAAAAAGCCCTGCCACCCACTCTGACTTCAATGCCTGCAACTTGTTACTTCTTCACTAAATTCAACTGCAAGAGCATTCTTTCAACCATTTGGATACCCCAAAGTCATTCCTTGTTTAGGATTGTTACACATGCTGGTTTTTCTGCCTGAGCTACCCTCTCTGGCATCACTGGGTCATCTACATCATTCAGGTCTCTGCCCCACATCTTTGCAAACAGACCTCCTCCAACCAACCCAGCTGATGGACTGCCAATTGTTGTGTTCTCCTTACCTTGATTCCCTCTTTTCCTTCTACAAAACGTCCATTTCTAGCTCATTGGATATTTTTGGCTTGATGTTTACTGTCTGTCTTCTCTCATCAGAATGTGAGCCCCATGCTGACAAGGACTTTATCTTGTTCACTGAGGTATCTTTAGTGTTTAGAGTCATGCTCTGCACATGACTGTCCTTCCCAGAATGTTAATTAAATGGATGGATATACCCATGGAAGGAAATTTAGCCCTAACAATTCAGCACAGATCCTATGTATGCTATTTATAGAATCCATGATTAAATATCCTGTATCACTGCCATTAATGCAATTTTATTCTAATCTAGTTACATATTCATGAGGCTCTTTAAGTACAAAAGAAATAACATTAGTGACACTGTTTACATACTGGACATCAGAATTTATAATAATTCCAAGATATATAGTTTTTCGTCAGGGAAAACGGCATCAAACAAAAGAAAATTCTGTAGAACATTGTGTTAGCATGTACAAAGTATTTTTTGTCTCTTTTTAAAAATTCTCCTCTTTTGGGGTGCCTGAGTGGCACAGTCAGCTAAGCATCCAACTCTTGGTTTTGGCTCAGGTCATGGTCTTAGGGTCATAAGCCACATTGGGCTCCATGCTCCATGCTCAGCATGAAGTCTGCCTGGAGTTTACTCTTCCCCTCCTGCTAGTGCTCTCATTCTCTCCCTAAAATAAATAAATAAATCTTTAATTAAAAAATAAAAATTCTTCTTTTTTTTCTATCTCATAAATCAGATATTTGATTGCATGCTATCCTTCTCTTGTATATTCAGTATTCACAATGGCCAGTGATACCTCAAAGAACTCATTTAAATATTTGGGATCTTAGAAGATAAGAGGGGGAAAAAAGCATTGTTAGAGCAGATATTATAAAGGAAAAGGATCAGGTTCCAGAGAGATAAGGTGGGGAAGAAAATAAACACATAGCAAATATTGAACCACTGTGGTAGAACTAGAGACAGCTCTGTATCCTGAATGAATGTATAATTTCCCCCAAAACAGACATACATTTTAGGGACTTTCTTCACACCTTAATGGTAATAGTGTTACACTTATCTCTACAAGAGAGAAATCCATCAAGGTAGAGGGGCATATACAACCACTTTACATAATCTAAAAGTACAACCAGTATATTTTTAGAGTGTTTCTGTACCATAAGCAGCATCAGCATCACTGCCCGGCTGTCCTTGGTCCACCCAGCACGTGACAGTCATCCATGTCAAATAGGCTTTGAGTTGGGCACGGTTAGGTCTTCCATCCGCAGAACGCTTGCCCTTGCTGCCACACTGAGGCTGGTCTCATGTAATTTTAATTTGCAAGTATTCATTTTTCCCCAATATGAAAGTGTTATGTATTCAGTCCAAAAATTTGAGAACTACAAAAATTCATAGAAAAAAATAACTCAGGTATAATGACACCACCCAGCCATTGTTCTATTTTGGTACATGCTTTTCTAGTACTGTTACATGCATATGGATATTTGTGAAGATTTTTATTTATAGTATATGTATGCATATATGCATGTGTATATATGTATGTATACATACAGTCAAATATACAATATGTTCTATCATATGTACACATTAATATGTATTTATAATGCATAAATGTCATCTCTATATACATATATTTTTATACAATATTATCATACTGTACAAACTGTTGTAGCTAATCTGATTTATTTTTACTCAGTGTACATTTCCTATGTCTCTAAATATTCCTCAACAACATGAATTTAATGATTGTTTAGCATTCCACTATGTAGATATGTTATGTCTTTTTTGTCGACTTTTGATTGCTTCAAAGTATTATGAATGTTTGATTTCTAAAAAGTCCTATTAGCACATATAGAATAAAAGATAGAAGTCCATTTTCATTGAACCATCAATAAAGGAATAGTTGAGCTCATAGTGATCGCTTTGTACCAGCCATTATGCCAGAAACTTTTTGTATACCATTTAATCTTAAACATATATGTAGAACAGATAATGTTATTCCCATTTTGCAGCCAAGAAAACTGATGACATATTGTAGTCAAGAAAAAATATATAAATATATGCATACATACAAACACACCCATACATATCACACACACCTTTGCATATATTGAATGAGAAGTTCTTCTAAATTTTGTCATTTTGCTTTTAAGAGTTAATAAACAAGCTTAGGAAAGAGTTTTCAGTCTGTTGTAGTAACTGTAGTTTTTAATTCTATAGGAGGTATAGAACCATAGGCTCTCAGAACTATCCAGGTGGTATACAGAATTTTTCTGACTTAGCCCTACTGTTTTATAGATAAGAAACTTGGACTCAGATAATCACATTTATATCAATTTCAGCATCTGACTCTGAATTCAGGCTGTCTGTGTTTTAACATCATTTGTTCCTTGATTCATTCATTCCGTGATTATCTATGTAGCACCTACTGGTGGGCTGAACTGAGCAAAGTCCCAGACTCGTGAGTAGACCAAACTTTCAAGAGCTTGTTATCCATGAGACCAAGGCAGACTCTTTTATGCACCAAGTCTGTATCAGGATATCATCTCTGTAGGTGGGTCATTTGGTTACCTTCTTCTAACTTCCCCTTCTCTTATTCCATGATATCCCCCTTCTCTTATCCCACCTCCTCATAGCTGACTAACTCCATGGGTTACTAAACCTGTACAAGTCATTAGGCTCAGTGTACTTTCAAGGGGAGGGGGATTACACAAGAGCAAAAATACCAAGAAATGGGGATCACTGGGATCCATCTAAGAAGTTGTCTTACACAGAAATAAACCAAGGAGAAGACTAGTGAATTCCGAATGTCTTCATTATCTGCCCCACCCCGGTGAATTCTACCAAACATTCATTCATTCATTCATTCATTCATTCATTCATTTATTTATCCTCTGTTTTAATTAATTATTTTTTTATTTCAAGTTATTTAAATTTTAGTTAGTTAAATATATGGTAAAATTGGTTTCAGGAGTAGAATTTAGTGATTTATCAGTTATATATAACACCCAGTGCTCATCACAAGTGCCCTTCTTAATACCCATCACCCATTTAGCCCATCCCCCACCAACCTCCCTCCATCAACCCTCAGTTTATTCTCTATAGTTGAGTCTCTTATAATTTGCTTCTCTCTCTCTCTCTCTTTTTCCTTCTGCTATGTTCATCTTTTTAAATTCCACATATGAGTGAAATCACATGGTATTTGTCTTTCTCTGACCTATTTCGTTTAGCATAATACACTCTAGTTCCATCCACATCATTGCAAATGGCAAGATTTCATTCTTTTTGATGGCTGAGTAATATTCCATTGTATATATAAACCACATCTTCTTTATCTGTTCATCAGTTGATGGACATCTGGGCTATTTCCATAATTTGGCTGTTATTGATAACACTGCTATAAACATTGGGGTGCATGTACCCCTTCAAATCACTATTTTTGTATCCTTTGGGTAAATACCTAGTACTGCAGTTGCTGGCTCATAGGGTAGCTCTATTTTAAAGTTTTTGAGGAAATTCCATACTGTTTTCCAGCCTGGCCACACCAGTTTGCATTCCCACCAACGGCGTAAGAGGGATCCCCTTTCTCTGCATCCTCACCAAAACCTGTTGTTTCCCTGAGTTGTTAATTTTAGCCATTCTGACAGATATGAAGTGGTCTTCATTAAAAAAAATAGTATTTGAACTGGATTTTGAAGAATATAACCTTAAAATGAAGGGGGTTTTCACAAGAAAATAAACAGGAAAGAAAGGGTACCAGCTTGAATAAAGGCACAGAAGAATCAGAGTTCTGGGACTTATTTATTCAAGTGACATTACAGAGAGACTACCACATGCCAGAGTAATAATAGCCTGGTAGGGCTAGAATACAGGACAAATCATATGTCTTATCTGACTCTCAGCAGAAAGACCATTAACCCAGTGTTCTTACTGCTGCTAAATGATGCTACATCATTTTTCTAGACCAGTAACTGTATGTCAAACTTCATTACAGAATCCTGGGAATGGAGAGCATTATGAAAAGTCATGTAGCTTATCTCGGTTTATGGAAAAAGAATAGACTTCAGTATCTGAAACACCTGAATCCCATTTGGGCCACTTATCAGTGGACTTATCAGTCCTTTGCCCACGTCATTTAACCTTACTAAATCCAAGTGTCCATGGCTAGAAAATGGAGCAATTATAATTATATTAAACTGCTGTTGGAAGGATTAAAGGAGATAACATTTGTGAAAACATATAGTTCAATGCCTGGTATATAATAGACATTCAATAAGCTCTGCCTGATTTGCCTTGCTTTTCTTCTGTACTTCTTTGCCTCTATTTTTTCCCATTTAGAAATTCTCTAAATTATTAAAAAAATGATTACCAGGTTTTTAAAAACCTCGCAAGGAAAGTCAGCCATTTTTACATCATTCCAAAGCTTTGACATCTTTCCTATCCTGGAAGCAAAGGATTCAGGACTTTAAAATTAGGACAAAATTAACCTCACCTTAATTCTATTATACTTAGTTAATATATTGCACCTAATACACACTCATTGATGCTTCTTTAATTGAGTTATTTTTCACTTTGTAGCCAAAAGTAATGTAAATCCTTTGAAAGGTAAAACTAACACGACTAATTGTACAAAATCTAGAGAACTATAATAAGTACTAAGCAAACAGATGGTTAGTTTAAATGACTTAAGAATCTGTGTGTTTTTATCTTAAGAAAGACATTTAATACCTGGGCTAATTATAGATACGGCACTGCCTGACACATTGTAATTTATGCTTCTATTCTGATTTCTTCTTTATTTAAAGAAATTAGGTTCCTTTGCATGAGGTGTTCCATGCATCTGAGACTGTTATACAAACTAAGGCTAAGCTTAATTCCAATATTTAAAAATGCTTTCAGCAATAATGCTAACTTTAACCTGCACCTTGCTTAGGGGGAAAAAATGATATTGCTGCTTGAGCTCATTAGCAATGTAAGAGAGAAAACAAGATATACCAAGAGGTAGATCCACATTTTCCTTGGCTGATCCCAGTACTGCATAAATAACGTAACTTCTCACCCAACATATTTGAATATATGACTTTAAAGTTAAATTAAGGAATCTTTTGTAATGCTAGATCAATCCAACTTCTGGTAAGAGTCTGTAATTTGTTACAGATCGCAATTCTCTCTGCCATTATCCAAATATAGAAATTATGTGATGTCACCTACCTGAGCAGTATAGATTTGACTTGCTTTCTGTCTTAATCTGATACATATAGTAGAAACTTAGTAGTCAAGGTATGGACATTAAACAGTTTTGATTCTTTGTGAGCAACCTCTTCGTAGTTTTGCTGAAGAGCTAATATGAGTTATGTGATCTATAAGGGCGATGTGCAGAAGAATTAAATAATGAGCAAATCCATTTGAATATTTAGCATACAGACCTCAAATGTGGCTTTGTTCTACTTAATGTCCCTTTCCAAAATTTTTCCAGTGGAGTGGTCAAAAAAATATTTGGGGAAAAAATGTGACATAAGTGGAAATTGAAAAGGCAGTTGATTTAAGAAGAGGTGTATACACAGAAGAGACACATAATTTCAATGGAAATATGTGTCTTAGAATAAACCATTAATCTTTATAAAATTTCCTATGATATGAATTTGAGAATATTTGAAGTGTCACTGGGTATATTTAAAATATTAAGTGTTACCTGAATAACTGGACAATCCATAGATTCCCTGTTTGTAAAGATTGTCTTTTCTTTTTCATCTATGGTCAATAAGTTTAACTAAAAAGCAAGGGATTTCCATACAAACCAGATTTTTATGCATCTTGAGAAATCTTTTGTTCCTTAGGGGGGGTATATATATATATATATATCAGAAGGAAATACTTCTGAAGGAGAATGGGGAAAAGGAGCAGAAAGAGGCAAGAGAGCCTTCAGACCACAGAGTGGATCTGACAACTATGAAAGAAGTGAGGGGAGGAAGGAGGTTTGGGTAGGAAGAGCCCTAACTGGATGGCACTGTGAGATCCTTGCTACCAAGGTGTTGGGTAGCTGCAGAAGAAAGACCTCCCACCAACAAGAACCATGTTGGGCAGGAATGACCCAGCTGTAGCATCCTCTCCAAACTTAGTCACTGAGCGACAGCAACCTTGGAAGAGTATGATTTTTACATGAAATCTATAAAACTGTGGCCCTGGAGGCTGTCAACTAATTGCTGATGACTCAGAGCAGGTTTTTCATGAAGAGAGATGGGTCGCCCACTCCCAGCGCAGTCACAGGCTATCCCTTGTGTAACACAGACCACTCTTCCACCCATGGGAGCAAAGCCATGGTTGCCATGGGCTTCTCCTGAGAAGAAATTTTGAAGAGGGGGAAAAAAAGGTGGAATAAACTACAGTTTACTGCAACTGTAGTTCATTTCAATAGTCTCAGGGCAACAACTGATGTTACTCCCCTCCCACAGTATCCATTTCCAACCTCTTCACCCTTACCTATCACCTTAGCAGGTCTTAATGACTTCTTTGGGCGTGTGACCTAAATTCTTATCCCTAAGGGATCTAAGCTCCTAGAAATTATACTTGTCTCAGCCTGTCTTTGTTGCATGTGTCCATTCATAGTTAAAGTTGGGCAAAGAATAACCAGAGGCAGCCAGTAGGTAACTTTGTTCCCACACGTATTCCTCCATCCTGCATTGTATAATAGCAACCTTCCTTACTCTTGCCAACTAGGGCCAATTACCCCTGCCAAAATGGTGACTTGCCTTCGTGTCCATGCAAGTCCAAGTGCATTGGTGGTAGCTTAATGGGACCTTGCGTTGGCCCATGGAAAGAATATTCTCCCTTTAAAGACCATGCTTTCTAACCCAGAAGAGCCTAAAATTGAGAGGATGGGACCTTCACGTAGCAGATCTGCTGGGTCTGAGCACTTCTTTGTCTCAGGAGCTCTGTGCCTCTAACTATTAATTCTTGTATTTGCTATGAGCTATTTGTATTTATTCTTCTGCTGGAGAAAATAAGGGCCTCTGTATAACTATGTGCTATCAAAGAGTCTCTCTTGCCCTCCCATTTAGCCTTTTACTGTTTCTTAACCACCTCAGCTTCTCATTATCACTCTGCCTGATGTCAGTATAATTTAATAATAATAAACCCCCTCTACTGTCCCTATAGGCATCGTTACTCCCACACTTTTCCAGTGCCTGAATCAGCTCATTGGCAAGGGCATCTCCTCTACCAGGCTGTTTTCAAGGTTACCACAAGTGCCATTTTGAGCAATGGGTTCATGGCTTTAGGTCAGAGACACTTCTTGCCCCATATTCTGTACCATAGGAGGCCCTGCTTGCCAGCTGGGTAGGGAGTAAGAGAGTCTCAAAACCTCATCGTACTACCTGCTTTCTTAGGCCATTCTCCATGCAAGCAGTGTCAGTTTGGGTTCTCTAAGAAGTTGAGACTAATTTGAAATTTGATATTTATTGGTGGAAATGTCTGTGTATGATAAAGGGGAGAGGGGACAGAGGTAGGTAGAGAAGCTTCTGAAGCAGCAGCAGCTCCTGGGTATGCAAAGTGAGTCTGGCAAGGGAAGAAATGATGACTGAGTAGAATCTCAACCTCAGTCTTAGATGGACTGCCACACTAAGAAAGTCTCAGCCAGACCGAGGGGGAGGCCTGGAGCAAAAATGGCCCTTGGAGGAGGAGCAGCTTGGGCAAGAATCGTCCCCCTCTGATACCTGCACTTGGCTCAATTATTGGTGTGGAGTAGTCCTGGGAGAACAAACTCAGTTTTGTCTAGAGGTCTGAGTGGTGCTCTTTTAGGTCGTGTGGTAAAATGGAAAGAAGCTCTAGTCCAGAGTAAGATAAATGTGAGTTTCTCCCCCAGCCCACTTTCACTAGATCTGTGACCAGCACAAGTTACTTGGTATTTAGGCAGTATTACTACTTTATGGTTTGTAATGATTTAATATGAACTATGTAAAATTACACAGCAGGATGACTGGCATATAAGGAGGCTTTAAAAAGGTCATTTACTACATCACCCTCGCATCAAATTCTTCTTGTCTCCAGTCTATTTTAATTTATTTTACATTTTAAATTGAGGGTAATATTAGTGTCCTTCAAAAACACAAATATAAAAAAAAAAACAGATGGTTGCATTTTATTTTGTTAACATTAAGGAAATCTAGTCATTTCAAGTTGATAATTAAATAAACCTAGTAATTAGAGTTTTTAACATTTATGATGGAACATGTACACTTTCCTTGGAGACTTAGCTGTTAAAGTTTGTTTCATGTTCTTACATTTTTAGATGAAAATTTGTACTGTTTGGAAATCACTATATCTCTAATACTGGCAAAATAAATATAAATCAACTTTGTGCTGTCTCTGGATCGCTTATGTGTGTGATATTTCCTCTCAGTTTATTGTATATTTTCAGTATGATATCTAATAGCTATGTCTGTTGTAAATATGTCTACTTTCTCAGGCCTACAAAGAATTGCTTCATGTACTCTATTATGGAGTAACAGATTGCAACTATTTGTCAATTTCAGCTCCATTACAGATTATATGAAGAAAATCTCAACTAATGGCCACTAAATGACTAATACTCAGTTTTGATCAATACTTTATTAAATCATTTGTGTTGGATGCTTTTGTAACCAGCGTAATGGTATGTTTATCTAACCTCTTTCTTTAGGGGTCTATCAGTATATTTAAAAAGCAATAGGGACACCTGGGTGGCTCAGTCGGTTAAGTGTCTGCCTTCAGCTCAGGTCATGATTTCAGGGTCCTGGGATTGAGTCCTGCATCAGGCTCCTTGCTCAGCAGGAAACCTGCTTCTCTCCCTCTGACTGCCGCTTCCCCTGCTTGTGTGCTCTCTCTTTCCCTCTGTCTGACAAATAAATAAAATCTTAAAAAAAATAACAACAAAAACATTAACTCTCAGAACAAAGAATGAAAATAATCTATCAGTGAGAAAATAGATACTAGATGATTAGAGGATATTGGTGGAAGAAGCCTTAGAGATCATGCAGTCCAATCCCCTCATTCCACACACATGCACACAGGTTAAGTAATTTATCAAAGGTGACTCAGGCAAAGTATGGGGCTTAGAACCAAAGTCAGATCTTCCACCCTTGGACACGTAGGCTTTCCCCTATATGCATCTGGTATGTGCTTAGCATTGTGCTAAGTCATCTGGGAAATACAGAAGAAAAACGGACTTTTTTCCTCATTTCCCCAAGTTTAATTGGTATCAGTTTTTGTGATTATAGTTCTTAATGGACACAAGATCATCTAAATGTGTTACATTGAGAAAAGAAAATGAAAAAAAAAAAAAGAATGGATATTTATTGATCTTTTATTCCCTAAAAATATTTTAGTGTACCTAATTTCATGTTATCCATAAAATAACTAGAAGTAGTATGTTTCATTACCCCCTTTAATAGGTAAGGTGATTGAGGCTCAGAGATTAAATGGCCTATATGAGAATATGTAGTCATAAATACAGATTATCTGTGACTTCAAAACCCTCACTCCACCACTGCTGAAAGAGAACATCAGATTGATAGACACTGATTCAGACTAGAACAATTATCTTTGAACTTTCAAAATAAATGGTGTCATATATAGTCACATGCTTGATAATGGTGAATCTAGAGCTCAGACACAGGTCTTGTGACTCCAAAGCTCCTTCCCTTTTCTCAAAATAATCCCTCTTCCTATTTTCCCCCTTCATGTAAGTTTCTATTAGTAGGTTTTCCTACTGCATTTCTCTTCCAGATATCATCAATTAAATGTGATGGGAAAAGTATAAAAAAAAAGTCAAGTTTTTATTGTGGACACACCCACACCAAACATGTCACTGCCCAGTCAGATTAATGGATCATTCTAATTAACTCTTGGTAGGATGCTGCTCTGGGAAACCAATGACTATTTCATTGATTTTGGGACTCTTCCCTTGGCTATGGTGAGTGTGAGGGTAATGGTGTCAGACACTGTGTATGTGTAAATCTTGTTATAGGACTTGATCTTTGCTCTTTGTTTCTATTTCTCCATAGAATCATTTGGTATAGAATTGCTCTGATGATAGGTAAATGGAGATAGGCACCTTTGAAGATGAGAATATTCTCAGAACTAGTCACCTAGAATGTTTCCAAAACATAGCTCTTCAGACAGGCTGTGGAATATGGAAGGAAGACCATAAAATAGTCTCAGTTGGGGATCTGATTCGTTTTTTGCTTTTGCTATAAGATGTCTAAGAGAAAATTCCTCCTTTGAGACAGCCATAAACTCTAAAGTAAATAATCCAGGTATAAGCACAAGATGCTTTCATGATTTTCATATATTTCTTTATTTTTGCCCCTTCCCCAATCCATTTTAAAATCCAGGTCTGTCTGAGCTAAAAGGAAACAAAGGTCTACCTTAATGGACACCATTGGTCAAGATGAAAACATGAAGGGAGGACAGTACCCATTTGGGGGCAGGAGTGGTATGGCAGTGATAGGATTAATCAAAGTAAGAGAACTGAGAAGGAGGAAGATATCTAAAGAGATAGCAGAAGTTTTCTTTAATGAGCTGATTCTTTCCCACCTTGAAATATTTTCCTTCTAGGAGGAAAAAAAGAAGACCTTGAAAGTTCTTGGTTTGGATATTTTAAGGGCAGCATGTGGTTAGCGCTGGTATAGCCATAAAATAAGACAAAGTCTAAATGGAACAGACATACTTTTCAGAATTACTCTGCATATTGGAAACTCTCACTCCTGCTATAATTGGACAGAGCCTATACAGGATCAATCTACTTATCTAGTCTCCAAAACAGTAAATTAAAGGCTTGGATGTTTTAAGAATGTTATTGTCTCAAATGTGAGTTTTTATTCATTCAGTGCATTCATTTTAATTCTGATTTCCAATAAGTTGTGCGCTTTTCATTCTGTACTCCATTCTCTTTTGAATCATTAAACTTGTATTTCTAAGCAACAATTGCAGTGCTAAACAATTACAGTATTTGGTGTTTAAAGACAGATCTTTTCATGAGTCACTCAAGTATACAAAGTGAATTATTTTTACAGTGGGATAAGATTAATCTTGGTGGTATTGTCCCTGAATATTCTGTGGGTTTAATTATTATTAATCTGGATAAATTTTAACTTTAAAAATGTTAATTTAATTCACCAGGTCTCCTGGCTCATTAATCTTTTCAATAATGCCACTTAGGATAAAATGGCTCATCAAACAATAGTGATTCAATCATAAGTAAGTGGAAATGGAATAGCAGCGACATTGAAGGCTCATAGGATTCAAAACATTTTTCACTTCTCAGCATTCTTCATCTTTAATAACATCAGGCATAGTTGGAGATTTTCCCACTTCATTAAAATATAATTATCCAGTAATGTGACTTTTATTTTTCTCATACACATGTACATACATGTACGTGCATGTGCGTGTGCACACACACACACATGCCCCTCTTCACGGGTCACAAAAATGTCAGATTTATTTTCCTCATCTTGAGAATGGGTATAATGGCTGCCCTGCAGACTTCAAAAAGTGCTTGACATAGAGGCTATTTGAAGTGATAAAGTATGATGATAATGTAAGTTGGTACAGTTACTCCTATTGTTAAGAACTGCCTTCTTTCCCAATCCCAAATGTAAATCCTCCAGTTCGGTCACACTTTTTGTCTGTAATAATCCCATGTGCTAGATACAGTATTTGTGTGCTTTATACACAGTATGCAAAATCTTCACTATAAACCTTCAAGGTTGTGACTCCTTACAGTTTGCACATGAGGAAGTCAAAGACACCAAATGATCTGCTCACAATCCAGTAAGTGGTGGAGCCATGGTTCATAATCAGGTCTGCTTCTAAATTCCATATTCTTTCCACTCTGCTTTCACTTTTCATCATTCTTTGGCTTGAACTTCAGTGTAACTCTTAATGCTTGCAATTGGTTCTTATGTAAAAAATGACATAAGAATAAAGCACAATTTGTGTCATAGAATTGGACTAAAATACCGTTTTATTTTAGTCTTCATATGTGCTAATGGCATGACAAGTCATATCAGTTAACTCTCAGATTTGCACATCGTCCTTCTTTTGGTTTTGGTTTTGATTTTTTTTTTAATTTTTTAAAGTTTTATTTATTTATTTGACAGAGAGAGAGATTGCAAACACAAGTAGGCAGAATGGCAGGAAGAAGGAGAAGGAAAAGCAGGCTCGCTCCCTGCTGAGCAGAGAGCCCAACGTGGGGCTCGATCCTAGGACCCTGGGATCATGACCCTAGCCGAAGGCAGCCACTTAACTGACTGAGCCTGGTTGGCCTGGTTTTGATTTTTGTTTTGTTTTGCTTCATTGTATGGATGGGAAAACTGAGACTCGGCAATTAGCAGCTTGTGATGCCTCAAATTATACATACAGCTAATACGATGTGACAAGAAAGGGCATTTAACCCTGATCTCTTTGACTCTGAAGCTCTTTTAATCATCTTATTTATATACATGTTACATAAAAGTGAAGTATGCCTTATAATTGTCCTGACAATTTTGATCTTTTACCTTTTAACCACTGACTTGAACAATAGAGGTGGCTATCATCTCCTTTGTGTGAATTATTTTATCCTGAATTTTCCTTGGCTCTGGTCACACTGCCAACGCGTTATGGCAGAATTTCACAGCCCCAAGGAGAGCCAGAACTGCTTAATAGTTCATCCACAAAGCCTAGCTACATGGAGAGCCGGTGATTTACAATGGGCAGCCAACACAGAAACTGGAGGCTCACTTGAACTGTAGAGTCCATTGAGACCTGTACAAAACCTACCGTCACATGTGATTTATGTCATTTGGGACAAACAACAGATAATCTTTCTGAGGCTATGGACCAGCCTTTTTAGACCAGTGAATGATAATGTCTCAGAATTCAGTCCTATAGCTAACTCTTTCTTTCTATATCATCTGTCTAAATTTTTAGGCTCTCTAAGGGAAATATCTCTGGCTTCAGATTTATCAAAACAAACAGAAGTTGGGAGGAATGCTAGAGCCATCTGTTTTCTATAAATTAAACATTTTGATTAGAGACCCCTATAGGATATATGTGTTAGAAATACATGGTATGTACTTATATGAAAGAACATTATTTCTTGCTATGATTAAAATATGGCAGTCTTGGAACTTGCCTCTTTTAACTGTTATCTACTTTACTGTTTTCTTTAGAAGTTTTGGAATTAGATGGTAAGCCAGATACAGACAGATAATAGCAAGAGGAGGCCTAAAGAGTGAGAAAGAGGATTTTATTAATCTTATTTTTTAATTGGATCAAAATGAAGGCTTTACCCTTCTTGGTTCTTATACAGTTAAGAAAAAAAAAAGAGAGAGAACATTTTAAATAAGTACATCTCAAGATTTAAGTTTTTAAAATGCCTGATTATTATATTGTTTTCCTGAGGACTTACACTTAATTGCCAGAAACCAATGAAATATTACCTCTTCCTTCCTTCAGCTTTCAATAAAAGAAGACAATGCCCCAATCCTTCTTGAAAGTTTGTAAAGAAATCTGCCAAAAAGCTCTGTGATTCTTCCTCAGCAATGTCTGCATCTGAATGTTAGTGAGAAAGATTCATAAAGTATGCATTCATACAAATTGGAGGAATATATATTCTTCCTGATGCTGATCTTTGGGTCTAGAATAAGAATTTCAATAATATCATGCATGATTTAGGATACAGAATCCCCCCAAAATACTTCAGAGAGTGGTTTTACCCCAAGCATACATCTTGCTAACAACACTGACATAGAATTAGAGTAAGAAGTATAAAGCAACAATACAAAACTAACATTCACTCACTGACAAGCCAGCGATTTGTCTCTGTCCTCACAGAACATAGCTACCTTCCTGGATTTGAATGTAGATAATTAACCAAAACTGGATGAACAAAGGTAGGATGAGTTCTTCTACGGCCTTTTTTTTTTTTTTTTTGCTTGTTTTGTTTCCTTTTCATTGACTCTTTGGGTGGTTATGGTTATACTATGTGCTGATCTCCTGATGCTCTGGAATTGTATAATCCCTACTCCCAGAACAACCTTGGGATAGCTTCAGTTCTTCATGTTTTCTACTCTCCTTCCCTCCTTTATTTTAACTAGACACTTTTTGTCCCTTTACCTCCGCACTGTTTTGCCTCCTCCCCAGATTGGCCCCTAGGGGCTTCTAGTCACACATTTACACCATTGTGGTATTACATTAAAAGTTTGTGTGTGATTGTGAGGGGAAGGATAGAAAGTTATATGCCAATTTAGAAAATTTGTATGAAACTAAAATAAAAGTTAAAAAAATGTCTCCTAATTCCTCCTCCCATAGTTAACCTTTGCTGAAACCTTTTGTTTCCGAAAATCTCTGGATGGAGTTTCACCATTTTGGTGCAGATCTTTTTGTTGGTTTGATTTGAGAGGTTATATACAATCCAGTGGTATGCTGGTAATGTTTAACAGCCAGCTCTAAGGGGACAAAATATATGCAGATGTGTGTGTATGTATATTATATATATACATATATATAATATACATACACACACACACTTTTTATAAACCTTACTGATTTAAAAGATGTATAATATGCAATTTACAGATAATGATAAAACATACTCTTTATTGTAAATTCCATATAACCATTTGCTTCTCACAGAATGTGGTTTTCAATTTTTACTGAAATTCGCAACTGTAGCCAACCTGTGGTTGGTTGCAATTGATAAATGGATGTATTCCTAATATGAATATTGAGTGATATTTTCATTTACATAAACATATAGGACAAAGGTAAAACAACAAAGACATAATGAAACCACCAGTTTGTAAATGAAGTAAGGGACTTCTTTGTTGAATTGGATAATAGTGTTCAAATACTGGAAGAGTATTTCTCAATTTGTTGTGCTTTCCACAATGTAATGTGTATAGACATGAGATACTTGAGTTTAATCTGCATTATTAACATTTTTCCATCACTTTTTAAGTTTAGACCATTCGTTGTCAAAGGGGGTTATATGGCATCATGGGAGCAAAAACTGGTTGTCAGGATGGGGCAAAAAAAAAAAAAGTTACTCTTTCCATGTAGAAAGCATAGATATACATACAGTATATAAACAGAACTGTCTGTGGTTTAAATATTTCATTGTAGGACAATTAGGACAAAAATATCCAAAAAGGCTCCTTGGGGAGGGGGTGATAAAAGTGAAACAAAAATGGTTGAGAAACACTTGTTTAGATAGTCAACAAAACAAGAAATAAAGCTCTGATTTGTAGCACCTACCAATTTCTGTAGTATAAATACTCTGATGGCCAACTTCAAGCTACAGATGCGATATTACTGAACATGGAGTTGAATAAATACAGTAGCATACCGTTATATTTCTACCTTGAAAGTACGACAGGTGCAAAGAACCTGAAGAGCATAGAAATAGTAAAATGTAATAAAATCATTAGTAAGAATGAATTTTAAGTATTTTTATCATAAATTATTAAATTGGACATTTATGTAATTTCATTTTTATTAAAGGTCTTATTTAAACAACCAGTTCATAAAATTCCTAAAAATCTAATCATTGTCTCTCTGGAGCAGATTTCAGCTGACTCCTGAACACCACTAAATGGTAAATATAAAACTCATTTTGGGGGCTGCCTCATAGGCGCCTGAAAGACACAGCTTTTCTTCAGCCCTATTGAAATGCTGCCTAGAGAGGGCCCAGCTAAAATAATAACTATTTTGTCCACATCTTTAATTTTAAAAGAATGGTATATACTTCCAGAATTAGATTTATTGAGTCAAAAGGTATGAACCCATTTTAGTACTTGACACCTAATATAGTCAAATTATTTCCAGTAACGTTGTATCAAATAACACTCTCAAAGGGATGGAAGATTCCTGTTTTACTGCACATTATACTTTTAAAAAATATATTAGAAGTTTACGGTATTTCATTATTGATTGAATAGCAAATTTAAATGTGAAATTTGCATTTGCCAGTTGGAGAACATTTTATTGTGCCAAACAGTAAAACCACATGAAAAATAATAAAAATCATAGTTCTAAATATTTAAGGGTTAATTGAAAGGTTCTTGAAATGTGTCATTCCTTGACATTTGAAGTATTTAGCTCCTTTGTATCGTACGTGATGTTATTTATAAACCCCTGAATCTAATCCTAATGGTTTTGTGTTTTTTTTTTTAAAGATTTTATTTATTTATTTGACAGAGAGAGACACAGCAAGAGAGGGAACATGAGCAGGGAGAGTGGGAGAGGGAGAAGCAGGCTTCCTGTGGAGCAGGGAGCCCGATGCGGGGCTCGATCCCAGGACCCTGGGATCATGACCTGAGCTGAAGGCAGACGCTTAACTGGCTGAGCCACCCAGGCGCCCCATAATCCTAATGGTTTTGCATAAGATTCTCTCTGCCAGTAGAGAAAGTATAATGCTTCCTACCAGAATTACAAACAATACTGTTTCTATGATTATGATGGAGAGAAAAAGATACTGTCAGAGTCTGTGTTTCAGTTGAAAATTGTGTCATTTCAAGAAGTTAGAGCAATATTAAGAGTTCTCCTGGATGTGAGGTTATATAAAATAGAATTGGAATATGAAGGCTTTTTAATGCATTCTTTTAAGACATTATTGATACTTTTTCTCTGCTTTTAAACATCTTTATATACAGATACATACATCAAAAAACATCTTTACTGTCAAATCTGATATCATATTTTATTTCTCTTTTTGTTTTCCAAGACTACAATGATTAGTAAGTCTCAGGAGCTGTGTTGGCTGGTATATCAGGTCTTAGATAAGGTCTTTAACTAAAAGTGTGATAATATAGATTAACATTTTTTAGAATGATAAAGGACATATATTATATAAGCCATTGATTTCACTTTAAAATCAGTATAAATTTGTTTTTGTTTTTGTTTTTTTAAAGATTTTATTTATTTATTTGACAGAGAGAGAGATAGCGAGAGCAGGAACACAAGCAGGGGGAGTGGGAGAGGGAGAAGCAGGCTTCCCGCAGAGCAGGGAGCCCGATGCGGGGCTCGATCCCAGGACCCTGGGATCAAGACCTGAGTTGAAGGCAGACGCTTAATGACTGAGCCAACCAGGTGCCCAGAAAATCAGTATAAATTTGGATCCACCTTCATAATTAGGAAACATATTGTTTAGGATTATTGGTTTAAAACAAGGGAATAGCCATCTCTTGCCAAGGTGGATGTCTTAATGACAATGTTACTCTTTCTGACATGGATATCTGTGGAGAGATCTCTGAAGTTGGTCTCATGTTCAGTAGCGTCTGAAACACTTGTATCTACTGGACATCTGGTGCCCTTAAGATCTGATCATTGAGAAGGTCTGGAAGGCTTACCCACATCAGGGGTGCTCCTTATTGGCACACCTTCTCCATTGCTCAAGATTCCATCAAGATTTATTTACCTTGGGTTCTATTTCTACTGGGCATTGGAGTCAGCATACTTGGGAGAGAGCCAGGACTTAGGCTTGGAAAGAAAGTGAGTTCAAATTCCATCTCTTTACTGGGTGGCTGTCCTTAAGCAAATCCTTAAGCAAATCCCTTAACTTCTCTCAATTTCATCTTCCTCAAAGAGATTGATTAGGTACACATTCATCAATTCAACAAATGTATTTTAAACTCTATATTACGACTCTCCAGAGAAACAAAAGCAAAAGTATGTAGAGGAAGAGATTAATTAATTATTTTTTAAAAGACTTTTTTAGGGGAGTTTTAGGTTCACAGAAAAATTGAAGTGTCGGAGCATTCCCATATGCCCCCTACACCCCCACAGGAATAGCCTCTGCTGTTATCAACATCGCTCACAGTCTATTTTAGGGTTCACTCTTGATATTGTACATTTTGTGGGTTTGGACAAAATTATAACGACATGCATCTACCATTAGAGTATTGTACAGAGTAGTTTCATTGCCCTAAAAATCCTCTGTGTTCTGCCTGTTCATCTCTCCATCCATCCCCAATCCCTGACAACCACCCATGTTTTTACTGTCTCTATAGTTTTAACTTTTCCAGAATGTCATATAGTTGAAATCATAGTCTATGTAGCGTTTTTGGCTTAACTTTTTTCTCTTAATAACATGCTTGTAAGTCTTCTCCTTGTCTTTTCATGGTGTGAGAGTTTATCCCTTTTTTGCTCTGAATAATATTCTACTGGCTGGATATATCTCATTTTATCCATTCACCTACTGAAGGGCATCTTGGTTCTTTCCAAGTTTGGGCAGTTATAAATAAAGCTTTAATGAACATTCATATGTAAATTTTATGTGGACAGAGTTTTCAACTCAGATAAATACCACGGAGTTCACCTACTGGATCATATGATAAAAGTATATTTAGATTTTTGTGTTTTTTTTTAAAGATTTTATTTATTTATTTGACAGAGAGAGGGAACACAAGCAGAGGGAGTGGGAGAGGGAGAAGCAGGCTTCCTGCTGAGCAGAGAGCCCGATGTGGGGCTCTATCTCAGGACCCTGAGATCATGACCTGAGCCGAAGGCAGACGCTTAACGACTGAGCCACCCAGGCGCCCCAAAAGTATATTTAGTTTTATAAGAAATTGCCAAACTGTCTTCCAAAGTGGTTGTATCATTTAGTATTCCTACTAACAATGAATGAGAATTCTTTTTTTTTTTAAGATTTTATTTATTTATTTGATAGAGAGAGACACAGAGAGAGAGGGAACACAAGCAGAGGGAGTGGGAGAGGGAGAAGCAGGCTTCCCGCAGAGCAGGGAGCCCGATGCGGGGCTCAATCCCAGAACTCTAGGATCATGACCTGAGCCAAAGGAAGATGCTTAACAACTGAGCCACCCAGACGCCCCAGTGAATGAGAATTCTTGTTGTTCCACATTCTTGCCAGCACTTGGTATTGTCAGTGTTCTGAATTTTGGCCTTTTCATAGGTATGTAGAGGATTTTATCATATGCTTCTTTGTCACCTGTATATCTTCTTTGGTGATGTGTCTGTTCAGGTTTTTGGCTCATTTTTTAATTGGGTTGTTTGTTTTTAAAGATTTTATTTATTTATTTGACAGAGAGAGAAGAGAAAGAGAGAGCACAAGCAGGGGGAGCAGCAGAGGGAGAGGGAGAAGCAGGCTCCCCACTGAGCAGGGAGCTCAATGTGGGGCTCGATCCCAGGACCCTAGGATCATGACCCGAGCAGAAGGCAGACGCTTAACTGACTGAGCCACCCAGGCGCCCGTTTGTTTTCTTATTGTTAAGAGTTCTTTCTGTATTTTAAATAACTGTCCTTTATCAGATATGCCTTTTGCAAATATTTTCTCTTGGTTTGTGACTTTTCATTGTTTTGAGAGAGATTCATTTTAAGGAATTGGCTGTGTGATTGTAGAGGCCAATAAGTCCACCATCTGTGAGGCAGGCCAGCAGGCTGGAAGCCCAGGGAAGAGCTAATAATGCAGCTCAATCAGGGCATCAACTGACAGAATTTTCTCTCTCAGGGAAGGTATATTTTCCCCTTGAGGACATCAGCTGATTGGATGAGACCCACCCACATTATGGAAGATAATCTGCTTTATTCAAAGTCTAGTGATGCAAATGTTAATTCCATCTAAAAAATACCTCTACAATAACATCCAGGCCAGCATTTCACCAAACATCTAGTTACCATGGTCTAGATGGTTGACATATAAAATTAACTACCACAAGCCCCTTCTTGGAGGTACTTTCCCAAGCACCATCCCAAAATATACAAATATCAAATCACTATGTAGTATATCAGAAACTAATATAATACTATATTTCAATTATACCTCAATAAAAGAGAAAAAAAACCCTAAGTTTTACAATTTGTAGAGTTTATTCTGTAGCAGATGGAAAGAGATACCAAACAGTAAAAATAATAGATGAGTAAATTGAATGGTAAGTTATAATGCAAGAACCTTATGGAAAAATAAGATGAGGTTGAGGCAGATGAAGAATATAGAGTATGGGGGAGAGGACTGACATATGAGAAAAATAGGAAAGCAGAATAGGACCTAGCTTTGTGATATGCAAGGAAAGAGTGTCCCAAGCAAGAACTAATAATCTAAATGAATTAATTCATTTAAAACTCCTTGGATAGAATATCTGGTGTATAGCAGATGATCACTAAATGTACCTTCTCTTTCTATTCTCTTAATGATTTAAAATTAACTTAATAATGGGGGCGCCTGGGTGGCTCAGGTCCTGGGATCAAGTCCAGCATCGGGTTTCCCACTTGGTGAGCCTTCTTCTCCCTCTCTCTTTGCCTGCCGCTCCCCCTGCTTGTGCTCTCTCTCTCTTTCAAATAAATAAATAAAATATTTTAAAAAAATAAAATCAACTTAATAATGCATAGACTCATGGAGTTCCAACACTGGAAGAAAGCTTTGAGATGATCTCATTCAAGCACAACATCCATTTTATACATGAGCAAATGAAGTGAAGGGAGGGAAAATGTCTTGCTCAAGTTTAAAATTCTGTTTGCGATAGAGCTATATTTGTGTGTAAAACTCTTGAATCCCGGATTCCTGTCTTAGCCATTTGAACACAGATCTTGTAATGTCAATTCTAGAACCAAGGAATGCATTTTCACTGGGATATGAACCGATGTTTGTGCCCCTCCCCCAAGTTCTTATGTTGAAGCCTTCATCTTCAGTGTGATGATATTTGGAGCTGGGGCCTTTGGAAGATAAATAGGTCATTGAAGGTAGAGCCCTCATAAATGGAACTAGTGCCCTTGTAAGAAGAAACACAAGATGATCTCTCTCAGCCATGGGAGGCTAGAGCAAGAAGGCCTCCCTCTGCAAACCAGGAAGGGGGTGCTCCCCAGAAACCAAACCAACTGGTACTCTGATCTTGGCCTTCTTAGCCTTCAGAACAGAAATTTCTGTTGTTTAAGCTACTCAGTCTATGGTATTTTTGTTATTAGCAGCCTGAACTGACTAGGGCAGACCTTAACGTGTTAAGGCTTATATGTCTTATGGCTATAAGGTGAATATAGAATTTCAAAGGCTAAGGTAGGTTGGAAAGGAAGAAATCCCAGCCTAGGAGCCATATTGAGATTTCTCTAATCATCCCTATATAAGAGGGGACTGACCAGTCAAAAAGCTAGGACAAACATGAAAGTTTAATTCTTATTGCTTTCTCTGAGTTAAACATACTTGACAGAATCCATCAGCCTATAACATGGGAGTGATCACTCTTTGTAAATAAGCATTAATTGAAGCAAATTTTCTCCAACTTCGCTTACAGCTGGGAGCATGTTAGGCCTCTGTTAGGTCTTTCTTCTTTTCCATCCCAAATTTAGTTTCCCTCAGCTGCAGTCTGTGTAGTGTGAGTAACCCCATGGTGGTGCTTCCTGCGTGGATAAATCAAGGGCAATGCCTGTGGGCCTCTTCCTGAAAGGCATTCTGCATGTCACCGCTGGGTTGTAATATACTGTAAATAATACTTGTTGTTTGAGAAGCTGGATTGACAAATGCAACCAGCATTGTTCAGGTTTATGAACATCAATTAATATTCACCCATCTGTCTCTCTGTACTTCCTGCTTTTCCACTTATGCAAATAAGACTGTCAGTTAGTCTGGAGGCTGACAGGACATTAAAGAGTCATTTGTTGTGATGTGTTTGCAATACATAGACTTTTTGTTTTCTTTTCTTAGGACAGATCCTTATGAGTCTGACTCTAAAATATGGAAACATAAATAACCTTTAGTTGTATCAGAGTTGGTCTTTGCATCCGCAGCAGAGACAAAATGTTCTGAGAACGGATATGTTGGAGGTGAAATTTGGATAAGCCTCCAAATCAAAGGAGAGAAAAGGATTGCTTTTAGGAGAGAAGCAGACATGGGATCAAGGACTAAGCAGTAGAAGTCTGCTTCAATATCATTATTAAATTATCTAATTAATATTATTTAATAATGTATATTAACTAATTTAGAGCAAATAAGCTTGCTGACCTCTCACTTTATAATCTCCACATCAGGTCTCTTGATATCTGTAACCTATTAGCTTTATAAGCATGTCGTTATTATTATTCAGTTAAAGTTCTAGGTGTCTTGGGAGGACACAAGGAGAAAATGCTGCCATTTCACTGGTATTTTCACATAGACAGAATGTCTGTTTAATTTTGTCAGTTAACATTTTCATACAATACATATTTCAACAATAACAACACTTTATACTTTGATATAATTTGCTACAATATCATTAGCCTCTATGTATTACTTAATGAAATTATAGCCCATAATTATGAGATGCAATCAATTCAACAGCATTTAAATGCTTTCCCCCATATAGTATTTTCACTTTTTCTTTCTTTCGATATTTAATCCCCTTAATCCCTGGTATGTAATGTATAAATAGATGCAGTCTCCACGAAGTCCTTAGGGTTTGGCACTCTACCAGTTACAAAGTAGTGATTATCATATGGAGAAATTCGCAAGCTTATCAATTCTCCCAGATCAGGGAATACAAGCATATATTTCCTAAACATGGTTGATTCCTTGTTGATTAACTGCTTCCAGAATGTGAAGTTAGTTTTTCTTCTTCACATATCTCAACAACAATCTGTCCATAAATTCTGTATAAGATATTTGCTTTAGGTCCTATGGTTAGACTCCCAGATAAAATAGCTTTGCTGTCCCTTTTCACACATAAGCCAACCAATTTATTACAGGACCTATTCTCTGTTACCTGTGCATGGCACAAGGGAAAGAGCCAAGGTGATTCATCCTGTTTGCACTCTCGGTTGTCTCAAATCCAATCAAGATGATATTGCAATTGATGTGAGAATAACCAGGCTGGTCTTAAAATACTATTTCCAGCATAGTGTGTTAATCAAACTATATCCTCTCCCAATTGTATCATGAATAGCACAATCTGTCTAATAAGAGATAATGAGGGAAGGAAAAAGTTGCTTTGATTAGGACAAACACAGTTTAAGAAGTAGATATTTTCTCAACCTACATGACATTAAGGAACACTCAATTTGGAGTCACATATTGTTGGCTTAAGGAATTTTTCTGTCAATGGCCAGCTTTGTGACTTTGCAGAGGGAATTTAACTCTCTGAAACTCACCTCCTTTTGGGGTCAGGGGATGTACACACTCACATACATGCAGTTTACACACACTCATCTCATTGATTACAT
Organism: Mirounga leonina; assembly: GCF_011800145.1. Lineage (NCBI taxonomy): Eukaryota > Metazoa > Chordata > Mammalia > Carnivora > Phocidae > Mirounga > Mirounga leonina. Next base: position 18,624,406 of record NW_023270418.1, on the reverse strand, counting down.
AGCGTTGTGGTACAATGTAAAGAAAAAATGAACATGAAGCTACTTTATTAATTTTTTTTTACTTTGTTAACTTTTAAGCACCATAACAAACTAAGTTCCCCCAAATATCTCCTCTCTGCTAGCTGTGACCCCTTTGTTCTCCCATGGGCACGCCAGGAATATTCTCTCCCAGTGCCTTCCCATTCACACTTCTTGCTAAGGATGCCATAAGAAAGTACCACAAACTGGCTGGCTTAACAACAGAAATAACTTAAACAAGTTGGCGGCAAGAAGTCTGAAATTAAGGTGTCAGCAGGGTCGATTCTTTCTGAGGGCTGTGAGGGAAAAATCTTTTCTAGGGCTTTCTGTTTGGCTTGTAGATAGCTGTCTTTTCCCCATGTCTCTTCACATTGCCTTCCCTCTATGAATCTGTTTCCAAATGTCCTCTTTTTTTTAAGATTTTATTTTTTTTATTTTTGCAAGAGAGAGAGGGAGCACGAGAGCGGTGGGATGGGGTGGGGTGGGATGGGTGGGGCGGTGTCAGAGGTAGAAGCAGATTCCCAGCTGAGCAGGGAGTCCGATGCAGGACTCGATCCCAGAACCCTGGGATCATGACCTGAGCTGAAGGCAGACGCTTAACCAAATAAGCTACCCAGGCGCCCTCCAAATGTCCTCTTTTTATAAACACACCAGTCATATTGGATTAGGGACCACAGTAAAGATCTCATTTTAACTCGTAAAGATCCTTTCTCTAAATAAGATCCTATTCTTAATTGATGTTAGGGCACCAACATACCATTTCTAAAAAGACACAATTCAACACATATCAGTCCCCAAAGAGCTACATTACCGCCTCACTTCTTCTGGGTCTTTACTCTTCAGTGGATCCCTCTCCAACCCCCCCCATTTTAAAAATGCACCCCTGTTCCCAGGCACACATGTGTTGTCTCTCCCTCTTTCCTGCTTCTATGTAATCACTAGCACCTACTACCACTGATATATTATTTCAGTGATTTACCTTGTTTATTATCTGAATCATTCCTACTTGATAAAAAGCCCCTTGGGGGTGGGGACATTGTTTTGTTCTCTCCTGTCTTCCAGTCACAAGAACAGTGCCTGGCACATAGTAGATACTCAATAAATGTTTGCCAAATGAAATGCAAAAAAGATGATTTTGTGGTGCCTGCCCTCGGGGTACTCAAGCTTTGAGTCACATTATCTTCCAACTCAGTATCCAAGTAGGTGAGAGCACCCCACATACCTGTAAAAATTCCTTTAAATAGCCTATTACTAACGAGCTCTCTATGTCCCAGTCATGCTTACATTCTCTGTATTCCTCAGTTGGAGAAGCAGAGGCAACAGAGATTTCAGGCCATTGTATGTTTTATTCTTCTTCTTTTTTTTTTTTTTAAGATAGCACAGAGGTTTATTATTGGAAATACTCATTTTAGATAGCATGAAGGCAGGAGAACAAAATTTAGGGGGCTGGACATTAGGTGGTGATGAAATGACAGCAGGACATTCCTTGGCTTCCGGGTATTCCCTTGGGGAACTAGAGACTCTCTCCGTTCACTGCTGGTGAGCCTTGAACGCCATGCTGGATTCACTTAGCAATAGGGCTCATTAAAATAATGAGTTTCTCCACCTGAAATTTGGCTTCAAGATCACTTTTGGTATTTTAGCCTTTCAGTGCCATGATTTTAGAAAGAAATGAAAGGCAGGTTTTTGTTTTTTTTTTTTTCCAGCTCTTCTCTAGCAAATGAGGCTCATAAAGGTGCCAGTGACAAAATAAATCAGTTATCTGGTGCTCTCAGCTCAATATAGCTGCTGTTATTGTTGGCTGATATGCCTCTGGGGAAAAGGCATTTCAAAAAGGACTAAATCCACACATCCACACATAGTGTTGCTGTAATAAAGCAACATTTAGTAAAAAAAAAAATCAACTTTAGGAACACTATATTAAGGCTGGAAGCTAATTTACAGGGAAGGCTGTGCAAAATCCATTATTTCAATGCCATCTATCTGTAACGGACTCAAGTACTGCCAAGACTAGGTGTGAATTCAAACTATTGCCATTTTCTGGTGCAGGCTGCGTGGGGTGCCAGAAAGAGCTTGGGTTTGTAAATCTAACAAATGCAGCTCAGACACTAACTGTAATTTTGGTCATGTCTCAGACTTCCTGGACTTGTTTTTCCCATCTTTAAAATGGAGCTAATGGTATCCTCTCTAGAGGTACATGCAAAAGGTTAAGTTAAATTATTTAGAGAACATGCAGTGCTGGTTCTATTTCTGCTATTTTGGGGATTGGTGCTACAATCCTGTCGTTCCTTTAGACCCACCGCGATGACTCATTTCTCCATTTCAGCCATTTCAACACATACACATTGCAACTATTGATTTCCATAGGTTGGATGACCATGAACACATCTGTTCAGTTCTCCAAGACTCGGTTTTCTTATTTGTAACCTGGGAGATCAAAGGCAATGACTATGATAATGATAAGAGCTAGCAACTATCGAGTATGTGCCATGCATAAGGCACCATGCTAAGTGTCATCAGAACCATGTGCAACAGGTCCTATTGTGATCCTCTATTACAGATGTGGAAACTGGCTTCCAGAGAGTATGTAGTTTGCCCACTGTAATACAGATAGAAGGTGGTAAAAAATGTAAGGAAACTAGTATAATATCTGGTAGAGATTTAGTAAGATTTTTATTATTATTAATGGCATCCTCATGACCCTCATCCTCATGTCATCCATAATCTCCTTTATGACCGTGTGATCTCTGTGAGAACAGAGAGTATATCACGGGGATATTGTTTATTATTGTTCACTAGAAAACTACCTAGACAACAAGTACATTAGAGAGAAAGAAAAAAAGAAAAAATAAAGACAGGAAAGGAGGGAGGGAGGAAGGAAGAAGAAAGGAAGAGAGAAAGGGAGGAAAACAGACACACATGGATAAAATATATGTGTATTACTCTCTCAAGCATCTGCCACCACGTTTCTAACCCTTTGACAATTTCAAGAGAACTATTAATGTGAAGTGTGCCAGGCCCATTAACAATCATGGTTTTGGTTGGGAGTGTGCCATTTTCCAATGTACAGATGAGCATAACAAGACAAGTTGCTCTGTTTTTTAAAGACTGCCAAAGTTCTCAACACACAGCTTCAGCCGGGAAGCACCTGCATGAGCCCTGAAATATTTTGACATAATTATGTTGACCTAGGCTCTCTACATAGACATTCTAAACTGTCATTTACAGAAAAAAATATCTCTCATTTACAAGGGGAACTTTTTTTTTCCCCCTATGAATCCTTGTTTACACTTATTGTGTGTATCTGACTGTTCTAACACAGGACTAGGGGTCAACCTGCTGCTAGACTCCCTGGAAGAGGAGGCTAAAATATATTTATGTCTTGCCTGACGCAAACTTTGTGTTCCCTTAATCCATATTTTCCCCTCCAGCTATTAACTTTCTTCATTTTATTCCCCACACTGTTGGGTTAGGGATATGGAAAATGTTCTGGATTTTTTAAAAAATCAGTACATAGTTAATAAAAGTGGCATGGCAAAGTTTTCTTTAGAAAAGGGCATACACTTGAGCCTGGTAGTCTAGAAGATTTTCCCTTTCTCTGCCACCTATGTATATAAAGATGCTGGAAACATTATTTTCTTTGGAAGGCTCTCTTTTAACTGTCCGTGATAGATGGCTTTGGAAGGCAGAAGGACATGAAATATGGACCTTCATACTTTTTATGGTAAATACACCCACACATTTTAATACAAAATGGGTAGTCTTCAGAAAGATCACGCTGACAAGACTCCTTTTAAATTACTTAAGAGGGAGTTGTACTTTTGTCGTAAAACCCAAGGCCACAAGCCATCTTAAAAATTCAAATGTCTAATTCATTCTTCTACTTTTCCGCTTACAGCGTCTATCACTTTGACTTATCTAATAAAAGCATGGTCTACCTTAGAAAACTCTGTATTATTTTTCTTCTTAAAGTAAGGACTCAGTGTTATTTATTTATTTATTTATTTATTTATTTATTTATTTTTTTGGCCGTTAAACTCTCTTTTCATGGTACCCTCTATCCTACCCATCTTCATTCAGGTGCGGTGAATGCTAGAAGCCAGTGAGAATTTATTTCAATTTGGTGAATGATTTCTGATGATCTGTGTGCATGGCTATCTTTTGTGAATGGGCAAGCAGGAGAATTATAAGATGGATAGTAGGTTTCAAGAAGTGCACAGCTTGGACGAATATATTATATGTCAATAAAGTTGGGGGAAAAAATCACTGTATTTTACCTAAAAATTAAGATTCCTGTTTTTTCTCAAAAGTTGGGAGTTTGAACAACACTGGCTGGTCTTTCTGAGTGGGGACTATGAGGTGAAAATCAGAAGTAGCTGCTACCTTTGATTTTTGTCACATTGCCCACCTTACCACTCCCTCAAAATCTCCTTTACACCGTGACCAGATGTCAATTACCACTTATTATGGTTTCACTTTTGACATCTTTAATCAAGTCCACATCCCTTTTCATGTCACCTGCCTGTCTCAACACAAAGTAGATGCTGCATGTCCTTATATAGGGTAAGTGGTTTAGAGTAGACCATGAGTTCATAAGGACAGGGCTTTGGAGTAATCAGGGAAGCTTTTCAAAGAAAGTAAGGCTTGAACTGATCCTGAAAGAAGGATGGGATTTGGATGTAGGAGGGTCACATACAGGTGATTTTAGATATGCCTGGGAGCATCCACAATGGCTCGGCAGTGGGAAGGCACAGTTCTGTGGAGAGGACTAAGAAGGTAAAACTGATGAAGAAGAATGTGGCAGGATTTATAGAAAGTCTTGCCTGACTGGCCTAAAAGTTTTTATTCTACTCTGGAGGTCACAGAGTAGATTAAGATGGTATTTTCAGATTATGTTGGTAACCATCGTATGCCAGATGTCCTATAATAAGAGAGAATAAAGCAGTACACTGCTTAATAAGCTACTGGATAATTCCATTTACAACCACCTAGAAAGCTGTGTGCTAAAAAATTAAAGATAAATAATATAACATAAAAATAGCAAATGTATAAAATGTAATCATCAGTTTAAATGTATACCTTAGCTCATAAGTATATAAACAAAATTCTCAAAAAAAAAAAAAAAGCACCAAAAAACCACAAAAAATCCCCAGAGGGACATTAAGCATGAGCACTGACCTGTATTGCTCTGGAAGAGAGAGAGAGAGAGAGTTTGAATAGTTGTGTGGGGTCTGGAGACTAAGCCTTGGCTTACACATTTAGAATGTGAACTTGACATACCTGCATAAAACCAGACCCTCAAAGGGATGGGTGGAGACTAAATGCATCCACTGGACAGAAGCTTGTCTGTCTTAACCTACACTCTGGAGGGAGAGGGAGTGAGAGAGGCAGGAGATACTGATTTTCCTATGAACCCAGGGCCTGTTCTTGGTAAACACCCAAGCTAAGGAATTGTTATAAAACGTGGTCCCAGTTGTTATGACCTCTACTGGAAACAAATGGAGAACCTACAATCCGAGCTTTCAAAGAATCTCTGCAGATAGAAAGCAATATAAGGTACACTTACAACATAAAAAAAAATATAAATCATAGTAAGAGGCAATGTCTTCAGACCCATGAAACAGCAGAGCCAGCCAGAGCTTTAAGAACTTTAGCAAACAGGAGATTTTGGATAGAGACTGAAAAAAAAAAAAAAAAATACAGTGTTTAAGAGGATTAGCATGTTCTAGAACCCAAACATAAAATCACATGCAGAATCACAGTGATCTCCCCCTTTTTTTAAAATTTACTTTTATTTATCTGACAGAGAGAGACACAGAGAGGGAGGGAACACAAGCAGGGGGAGTGGGAGAAGGAGAAACAGGCTTCCCGCGGAGCAGGGAGCCCAACGCGGGGCTTGATCCCAGGACCCTGGGATCATGACCAAGCCGAAGGCACACGCTTAACGACTGAGCCATCCAGGCGCCCCAGTGATCTCCCCTTCTAAATGATCCTACCTCTTCCTTTTTGTAGGGGAGGGGATTGTGGAGCATTAACGACTTGCCCACAACAAGGCTATTTTTTAAATGCAAGAACAAAATGTAGACTTTACATTTCTGACTCTAAGCCCACAGTGTTAGGGCAGTCGTATTAAGAAATGTTGAGAATGGAGAAAGAAAAGGAAAGAAAAGTGGAATCAACGCTATTTGGTGATTCTTTGGTTATACCAGAAAAAGAATTGTCCAATATCAATAGCCCCAAAAAGCTGGGTAGAGGATTTGGGTTTATAGCAGCCCTGTTTCTGGAAGACAGGAAATGACATCAGAGAAAATTGCAATGTTGGCTTTCCTATCCATAGCATTCTTGGCTTTTATATATTTAACTGGCATTTACTAAGCATCTCTCACAGGCAAACAAGGTCAGGCAGTATCGCAGATCTAGAGATGATTGAGTGAGTCATGGTCTGTCGTTGAAGAAATACACAATTCAGGGAAGGAAGTAATTAGAGAGACAAAGAGGCGCTAACCAAGGAAGACAGAGAATGTGCTGTGAAACAGGCTGGGGACACAACTAGCCAGACTTTTATCCCAACAGAGCTCTGGACCTATCACGAAGACAGACAGCTCTAACCCAGACCGGAAGCAACACCACTGCTCAAAGATGGTATGTGAGATCTGAATTTATCACATTGGACTTGCTTATCCTTCCCAGTCTGAAATTGCAGAAAAGATGGCTTTGACCACCCTTTATGAAAGGGTCCACATATTTAAAACAGACAAAATATCACCTCACCAGCTAACCTGAGGTTATAAATGACTGACATTCTGTAAAACTAGTCATTATTGCCACTTTAACATTTTTGTGTGTGTCTTATTTCTACGAGAGAGGTGAGGGACCCCTTCAGAAATGCATTTCTTCGTTGAAACCTGTAATAATGTTGTTCATTTTTAACTCTCATCTAAAGGTGCTTTCATGAGGGCACTAATAGCAGGGACAATGTTGTAAAATCACAATATGGACCCTCTGGGCGAGTTAATTTGGGCATAATTACTGTCAAGATGTCAGATTTGACACATGACCTCTAGTACTGTTACTCAAGCACACACCCTCAGTTATAGGAGACTGTGGGATTTATTGTAGAAGAAAAGTTCTTTGGGAAGGGCATGTCCTAGGGAAGCAACAAGAACAATAATGAAAACCATTTGAAATTATATGATCCTATTTCTGCTAGGAACCTAAAAAAGAAGCTCAAATCTAGAATGCTGGATGAAATATATATATATATGTATATGGGGGAGGGAGAGGGAGGGAGAGAGAGAGGAGGGAGGGAGGTTCTTTATTATATATATATTATATTATATGTTATGTATTACATATATATATATATATATATATATATATATATATATATATATATACACACACACACACAGAGATGCATACATACACTAGATACATATTTTTTCCTAAGTAGTGAGGATTGAAATTGCCAAACTGAATTTAGACGGAATACTCTTTCCTAACCCAAATTTCAGAACTCTGTAGGTGGAGGTGTCAGGGCAGCGGGGAGCGCTGGTCGACTTTTATCCCCATTTAGGTCTCCCTCCAATTTATAAAATATTTGGTCAGGGTCTACAATTCTCCTGACAAAGAAGGAGCTTCAGAGAAGCCTTTTGAAAGAGAATGCCCGGCTGTTAGGGTTTGGAAAATAAGAAGCCAGAGGTGAGGTTGACAGGTTGTGTAGGGGAAACAGAACTGACAGTTTATTTTTAAGCATTTCAAACTTTGGCGGATCAATTTTCTGAAAGGGTTTCCTTCTGATTGTTCTTTTGAAAGTAAGAACTGCCAGGGCTACAACAGAAGGCTGACACCCATTCAGTTCAGCACTTAGAAAAAGCTAAGAGGGAAAAGAAAGACTTTCAGTTCTTGTCCTTTCTATTTATTGTGGTGTTCAAAGCAGTGAATAGTGGAGTTGATGCTGAAAAGCATTTTCCATTATGTCTACTGCAAAGTCTCAATGAGTCTCAATGAGTAGGGAGAGTCAGGAAATAAAACTTTTTCCAACTAGGTGAGTGTGAAGGTGCATTCTCACTGCAAACCAAGCTGAGATATCTGATAGGGGCCTAAACCTACATGATGAGAAAAATAAAATTAAGCTGTTTAGGTTACTGCTATACCATAATGATCTCACTGCATATTGTATTACTTTTCAGAATCAAGAATGCATTTGCTTGCTATCTCTTATCTTTCAGAAATAAAATTTGGAAGGTATTGCCAGCCCCTAGCCTGAATTAATCTACTCTTCCATGAGATTCACTTAATATTTGGTTTGGCCACTTAGAATTATTCTTTTTTAGTAGGTGTATTATATGATAGATTTTTTTTTAAAGTATGTTCTCCACTAGATTGTAAGCCAATGAAAGGGCACTCGGTATTCTGTGTAGAGTGACCAGTGAGGTGCTTGGCAAGTAGTTACACACTTAATACACATTTAAAGGACCTTTGTGATCTTCCCCATTCTTTTTTTGTACCTCTTTTGTATATTCAAATTTAGCACTATATGCGGAGTATGATGCTAAAATAGGCAGGGGGTGTTTTACAACTCAAGAAAGGATGGAGTTCCAAATGTAACATATATTAAGCAGAGGCTATGCTAGGCTCTGAGGTTATAGAGATAAATGACACAGTCCATGCCCTTAGGATTCTAGTAGATAAAAAGGACACAAAAATAGATAATGCTATAAGCATATGGCTAGAGAGCAGTCTGGAGTACTAAACATCAAAGAGATAACCTTCCATGTCTAAGCAACACTAGATAAACCCACCATTAAGGTGGAGAAACATGGGAGAGATGATTTACTTTGTTCAGAAAGTCAAAAGGGAGAAGACAGCAGAAACATTTGTGTGTCCTGATAAATGACTCACTGATGAAAGCCCTGGTTAATTTGTGTCACATTAGAATATCATGTTTCTCAATATGACCCTTGGAAAAGAATAACTCTATTACAATTCGGTTTGCAAACAGTTTCTACATCTCTTGGGGAGGGAACTAGGTATTTGTGGAGGGACTAAAAAGTAGATCAAACTAACAAGTACTCGTGCTTAAAGCTACACCCCGAGTGAGGACAGGAGCAGGTCTCATACTTGGTTGCACATTGGAATCACATAGAGAACATTAACAAAATAAGTTCCTGTCTGTATTGCAGGTCAATTAAATCAGTCTCTGGGGATTGAACCCAGGTTTTATAAACTTTCCAGATGATTCCAATGTGTAGCCAAGTCTGAGAACCAGTGGGTTGGCGTCATGCTTCTCAAGCTCTAATGGGCCTCAAATCACCTGGGGGTAATTTGAGATGCAGATTCTTGGGTCTGGGATGGGGCTTGTGATTCTGCATTTCTAACAGGCTCCCAGTGATGCCTATGTGGTTGTTGAGGAGGAAGGCGCTACAGTCACTCAGGAATTAGAAAACTGCCAATTTGCTAGCTCTCCAATCTCTGCCCAAACTGTTGATTGTAAGATGATTGAATGGTCCTCTAGCTTTTATATAATAGATTTTTTTTCTTTTCTTTCCCAAAGATCTGGGATTCGGGGGATTTGGCATTAGGAGATGAGAGGGTCCGGCCGTGGCCTATTAAAAATATTAAAATTTGAGATACATTTTTTGGGAACTCAGTAGAGTTGGAGGGCAGACTCCCTTTATAGAAACGGGTGATTTAAATTATTGTGAAACGTTGAGCTTATACGGTCTTTGTGAAAATGTCTAAGTTAGCTTTGTTTTGGAATTTTGCCTGACACTTACATAGCTAAAACTATCTTCTACAACCCCCATATAATCTGGGATACAGAATTACAAAGAGGTAACAATCGTGGTCTCTGCTTCTCAGACTGCCAGAATTCAAATCCTGCCTCAACAGCATTCTGAACAAGAATCCCCAGCCTCTCTCATTTTCTTCCCGGTGGAGATAAAAGTAAGACCTATTGCATGCCATTGCTGTGAGGATTGGATGAGGTGGTATTGACAGGCACTGAGAATGGAGTATGGCTGTCGCCACTCCTGCATGTAATCTATTAAAGTCTCATGGTCATCAGAGAGACAGAACTTAAAGCCCCAGCCTTTCACAAAACAGGCAGCCATGTTGAGAATTAAAAGTTGTGGCCATTCTAGGGGCGCCTGGGTGGCTCAGTTGGGTAAGCATCTGCCTTCAGCTCAGGTCATGGTTTCAGGGTCCTGGGATGGAGCCCCTTGTTGGGCTCCCTGCTCAGTGGGGAGTCTGCTTCTCCCTCTCCCTTGGCCCCTCCCCCCTTGCTTGCTCACCCTCTTTCAAATAAATAAATAAAATCTTTAAAAATTTTAAAAATAAAAAAGATGTAGCCATTCTCTGTGAGTAAATGTCATAGATTTGCACACTTCCATTTATCCCCTCATGGCCAATATTTGCAGTTTGTAAGATGAGAGGGTTCATTCATGGATTAAATACATTATTTCTTTTTAAAAAAAAAATATTTTGTTTATTTATTTGTCAGAGAGAAAGAGAGAAAGCACAAGCAGGGGGAGGGGCAGAGGCAGAGGGAGAAGCACTGAGCAAGGACCTGGATGTGGGATCCCAGGACCCTGGGATCATGACCTGAGCCAAAGACAGATGCTTAACTGACTGAGCCACCCAGGCATCCCTAAGCACATTATTTCTTAAGCATCTACTACATGGTGGTCACTGTTCCAGATGCTGGTGGTAAAGCAGTGAACGAAACAAACCAAAATCGCTGCTGACTTGAAGCTAACATTCTAGAAGAGGTGTCTAACAATGAAAAAAAATTGAAAAGTAGAATATCTAATATGCTTGGTAATGATCATTGTTGTGGAGGAAATGAAATTAGGGGAGGGTGATAATAAGTGCCAGGGGAGGGTAGACAAGATTAGCAGTACCAAGTAAAGTGGTCAGGGAAGGCACAGGGGAGATGATGACATCGTGTTCACCTACAGAAGGAGAGGAGAGCCTTGTAGAGATTCAAGAAAAGAGTGTTCCAGGAAGGGAGACTAGCATATGCAAAGGTTCTGGGGCAGGGAGGATTAGAAGATGATTAGATAAGCCAGGAACGAATATGGCCACAGTTGAGTGAATGAGGGGCAAGGTAATAGCAAGTGGGCAAAGGCATCAGAATCCCCTGGAGGGCTTGTGAAAATACAGACTGATGGGCCCTGTGCTCAGAGTTTCTGATCAGTGAGGTCTGGGGAGGAGCCTGAGAATTGCACTTCGAATATGTTCTCAGATGCTGCTGGTGGGGTGCAGGGTAGGCTGAGAGCACCATTAGATTTGATTGAGAAATAGTAGCAGGGAGATCCTACTGGACCTTATGGGATAGTATAAATGTTTTGTGTTTGACTCTAAGTGAAAAGCAAGTGAGTAGAGGATTTTCAGTAGTAGTATCTTGATGAAATGCACAGGTTATACCAAATAATCCTTCTGACAAAAGCACAAGAGGTTAGGTGCCATGGCTTTTTTGTGATCTACATGATAAGATATTGTTTCAACGTATATGAATGTTTTTAAGCATTTCTGATCATTTTGTAGGACGTATCTCACCTCATCTTGTATCCTCTGTACACTTAACGTTTCAGCTTATTCACACATCTGGCTAAACATCAACTATAACAGTAAATTAGTTCAGTCTGACTTAAAACCAAAGTCAACCCTGTGAAAATCTGAACCAGTCATTCAAAAACAGGTGAGTCGCATAAAAAAAAGTATTTTTCAAAGAATTACGTTGGTGTCCTACAGACAAGGCTGTTCCATCAGTGCTACCACTTCTTAAATATGACCTTGCAATAGGGTTTATCATGTCCCTGGGTGATGCAGAAATATACTGCTATTTTCATCACTTTGTTGAACTTTCCTACTATCTTCAGCACAATACTGTATTCAGAAGGGTAGGTAGCCTTTCCTAAAGAACAGAAAACGATGAATAAATCAAACATTGTCTAATCAAAGTTTTATTTTGCTTGATGTTGCGCTATTTTTAAGTGGTAAGCTCCATAGCATTTTTGTGGGGTCTTTATTTTACGTAGCCTTGTTGAAGGCAAGATCTGTAAAATAGCACCTATCAAGGACACCCTTCGTGAATGATATGATTCCAGCCAGTGGATCAGGGTAGCCACTGTATTTGGTCATTCTGTCTGGACTATTGCATTCTGCTTTCTCATATTTATTTATTTTTTCCTATTAATGTTTCTCCAGGTAAAAGATGCAGACCTAATTTAGTTTCTTTAAGATTCACTTTGAATTCCTTGCTTATCCACGCAGAACCCGTTTTCCACATTAGTTCTTTCTTTTTCTTTTTTTTTTCATAAAATATAAAATTTTTGGAAATCAATTCTCCAAAGATGACTGTAACTCCAAGTGTAAATAAATTTAGTCCCATAACGCACTGCCACCCACAAACCTAATTTCCTGAACTTTCTAGGATATATATTTTTTTCCTGCAGCATTTGTTCTTTTGATTGCTTTGTAAGAATACCACACACTTTTACTGAAATAACATTTTTGCATTCAATATATGCTCAGACACTGAAAGCACAGGGCATTCTGACATCAGAGAAAACAGTATTTGCTCTGGAAACACACTGAGTCCTTTTTGTTTTTACTCCTCCTAAGGTTTGTGTGATGATATTTCACTGTAGCTAAACACTATCTGCCTTCATAACTCATAAGCACGTCCTCTCCAACTTCTTGAACTTCAAATAGTAACTGACACTTTGCTCTAAAACTGAAGAGAATGTCAATAGTAGCTAACATTTATTGAGACCTTACTCTGTGCCAGGCACAGGGCTATCTCTGTCTATTATTACATTCTGTTCCCATAATACCCTAGGAGTTAACTGCTTAGAAAGTTGCATCCAGAAGAAGCCACACCTAGAAAGTAGGGAACAATGATTCCAACTCTGCATTTTAACTTCAGAATTAAGCTCTCACTTAAATAAAATCACCCGATACGGGTAATGTTTTAAGTAGAGGTAATTACAAACCATCAGATTAATAAACTGGATTAAAACATGACACAGTGAAATGATAATTTTGGTGATTATAATGACAACAGCACTAATGAAAACAATAATAATTATTGGATGCACCATATAAAGCAGGCAGTATTCTAAGAGTCATCCTCTTTCATTGTCCCAGCGATCCTGGGCAGTAGACATTATTGTGCCCATTTGACAGATGAGAAAACTGATGCTCAACTAAGTCACTTCTTTAATTCACCTATATAATAAATGATTGAATTGTGATTTTTATCCAATTCATGTCTATAGCCAATACTCCTAAGTCATTAACATTCAATTCTCAAAGGCATATAAATACTTGGTGAGTCACTGCACTTTGCCAGACACTGTCTACATGGTACAGTAATCACTTCTAAACTCACAGTAAGTTTTGGAAGCTTGTGTGATTATCAGCCTCAGTTTGCAATTGAGGAGACAGAGTTTCAGAGACATGAAGCCTTGTGTCTGTGGCCACATGTCTAAACATGAGGAGCCACATGTCTACCCATATGTCCTTCCAAAAGGAATCTACTGAAAGGCAAGTTTCTATGGTTATGCTTGGAGTATCTTGTCCTGCATCCCAAAAGCTCACATGTGATTAATGTGGAGAGAGCTCCTCTGACAATGCCTCTTGAAGAGAGAGTGTGAACCCCATACTCATGAGTGAAAGAGAGTGATAGCTGTAAACCTGAACCAATCTGCCTCCCAAAGCAGCATCTGGAGGGTATGACAAAGAGTAGGGAAGTGCTGTCCAGCTCCCAGGAGGTGATAATGAATTAAACCTTTGGGGTCAATTCTCTCAATCAAAGACCTGCTGAGAAAAAGAACCAAAGGGACCTAGTCTTGCCCAGAGAACACCAAGGAACATAATCATATCGCATGGGCTTTTTTGTCAAGAGACCCATGTGGGGGTGCGGTTAAGCTTCTGACTCTTGATTTCGGCTCAGGTCATGATCTCAGGGTCATGAGATCAAGCGCTGGGCATGGAGATTGCTTGGGATTCTGGGATTCTCTCTCTCCTCTCTCTCTCTCTCCCTTTACCGCTCCCCACCCCTCCTCTCTATACAAAACAAAACAACCCCCCCCAAACAAAACAAAACAAAACAAACAACAACAACAACAAAAACACCCATGTGAACTAGTTGGAAGCTCCTGGTAGTTTGGGAGTGAAGCTCTCAAGTCACCAAATTAAGGGCATATAAGTCACTCCTACTAGATAGGTAAGTCAAACTGGAATTTTCTGACCTAGTGAATATTATTATCCTAAAACAAATAGTTTTTTGTGACTCAATAAGATAGTCCTAGTTTAAGTGCAAACTTTGCTATTTTGGTCTCCTGTTTTCAAGTACTTAAAAAATAGCTCCAAGGTGACACCAGCCAATAGCTTAAATTCAGCTGTCCCATGTCTGCAATTACCACTTCCACTCATCTATCCTTCCTTCTCCCTCCCAATCTTCTATGTTCTGTTTCCACCACCATTCTAGCCACACAGCCGGGAAGTGTTCGCAGTACAGTTGATTCTTGCCTTTCATGTCATACTCCATACGTGACACCAGGCTCTCCCTGGATCTTTGAATTATCCTCCTTCCTTTCACTTAGTCTCACATCTCATTTTCTCTTTCATGTTGTAGTCATCATGTCATTGATCTTCTTACCCCCCAGCTTCTACTCTAATCCAATCAGCATTGGTCCAAGGGCAATATATGGTCCAGAGATTCCATTTCCAAACAAACAAAGAAACAACTATTTTGAACGCTCAGAGAAATGGAATACACCTTGCAGTTAGCCAGAGTTTGTCAGTCTCTGCCATTCTGTTATTTTACACATGATCTGTTTCACTCTTTGCATGACCTGTCTGGTCCCTGTAGAAGTTACAGATTTTGTAAATCCATTTGACAGATTGTGGCAAATAGAGTGTACCAGTTAAGAGTTTACAATTAGAGGCAGCAGAGTTTGGTTGGTATTTCCAGCTATAAGGCATTCTAGCTCTGTGACCTTTGGCAAATCCCATAACCTCTCCAAACCTGAGCTTCTTTATCTAGGAAATATGTTCACAGGAATTCCCAGTTAGTGGAGTTGTTGGAGAATTAAGTAAGAAAATGCACCTAAGGGGTGCCTGGGTGTCTTAATCAGTTAAGCATCAGACTCTTGATTTTGGTTCAAGTCATGATCTCAGGTTGTGAGATCCAGTCCTGCGTCAGGCTCCCCACTGGGCATGGAGCCTGCTTAAGATTCAATCTTTCCCTCTCCCCTTGACCCTTCCCACCCCTGCCTCATGCTCATGATCTCTCTCTCCCTAATAAAAAATAAATAAAAAGAAAGGAAAAAGGAAATGCACATAAAAAGGTTAGTACAGGGGCGCCTGGGTGGCTCAGTCGTTAAGCGTCTGCCTTCGGCTCGGGTCATGGTCCCAGAGTCCTGGGATCGAGCCCCGCATCGGGCTCCCTGCTCAGTGGGAGGCCTGCTTCTCCCTCTCCCACCCCCCCGCTTATGTTCCCTCTCTCGCTATGTCTCTGTCTGTCAAATAAATAAATAAAATTAAAAAAAAAAAGGTTAGTACAATGCATAGCCCATATTAGATGCTCTAAAAACATTAATTAATTATTACCATCCTCATAAACACACAAATCCAATCATGTCATTCCTGTCTCAAAACCCTTTCTTATCAAATCAAATGCTTAACCACCTTATTCCAGACTGTTCATGATCTAAGCCCTAACTACTTTTATAACTTTTTCTTACTCACTACCTTCTTTCCTTTAGCATGTCCCCAAGCCAAACTGATGTGAATTATATATAATGAGTCTCTTGGATCAAAACGATCCAACGCTAAAGTGTCCTTTTCTTTCACTGCTTCATCTTATTACTACCTATTCTCTGAGACAGAGTTCACATGCCATCTTGATTTAGTTAGCTTTCTGGTTGCCAATGATAGAAATTAATTCATATTCCCGAAGGCAAAAAGGGAAACTACTGAATTGAAACAGTGAAGTTGGCCTAAGGAAAGAACTGGAACCAAGGTCTAAATTGTTATTGAGATTTTTTTTCCACCTATGCTTCTCTCTTCATGTCTGCTTCCTTTTTTTTTTTTTTTAATATGCTTTTTCTCTGCAGCTGACTCTAATTGAAAGAATATGCTGCCCACAGAGAGCTTCCAGGTTTACAGGAAACATGAAATATGCCCACTTCACACTCAAGATGGACTCAACTCTCTTTCAGCCACAATTCCAAAATCCCTGTCATCTCCATTTGAAGTGGTCCAACTTGAGTTAGTTCAGTCAAGTGGAGAAGGTGAGATGGATAGGATTATCCTACATTACCTTGGCTCAAAAGAACCCATGTAAAGAGAAAGGGCAGGACAACACATGAAGGACATAGCTGGCTGATGTCCTGGATATACACACTAAAATTGCCCACTGGTGGGGCACCTAGGTGGCTCAGTCGGTTAAGCGTCTGCCTTCAGCTCAGGTCATGATCACAGAATCCTGGGATTGAGCCCCGCATCTGGCTCCCTGCTCAGCAGGGAGTCTGCTTCTCCCTCTCCCTCTGCCACTCTCCCTGCTCATGCTTTCTCTCTCGCTTTCATTCTCTCAAATAAAGAAATAAAATATTTAAGGGGTAAATACCCAGTAGTGCAACTGCTGGGTCGTAGGGTAGCTCTATTTTCAACTTTTTGAGGAACATCCATACTGTAACATAACATAATAAAATATATTTTAAAAATCTTTAAAAAATTAAAAAAAATAAAATTGCCCACTGGCATTTATGAATTACTCACTATATGCCAGGTACTGTTTTAAATGCTCTAAATATGCTACCTCATTTATCCACTAGATGTTATTACAAACTCCATTTTATGGATGAAAGCACTGAGTTATTAAACATTTGAGTAACTTGCATGAGGTCACACTACTAACAAATTGTAGAGTCAGGAGTCAAACAGACCTACCCTTTGACCCCACACATACACCTCAGCCTGTGGCTGCTACATTTGTCGCTGACAATGAAACTTTCTCCAAGCTTCCAGAAGTTAGGTGTCTCTGGCTTCTCTAAATTCCCCTATTTTTCTTACTATTTTTTATTTTTGGCATATGCCACTTCTTATCTTATGTGGGAGTCATTATCCGTGCATGTATCTTAGTTACCTTTATTATAAACATCTTAAGGAAGAGGGTCTTACCTCGTTCACCACTGTCTTCCACAGCACCCAGCACAGTTTCTGATGATTTGTATATCCTTCATAAATAGTTTTTGAATGCACGAACAAATCTGTGAGATTCTACTTGGCATCATTGGTATTTATTCTTAATTGATAACAATAATGATAACTCTGAATGCTCTCTGAACACAGGGCCCTATGCTAAGTACTTTACAAAACAGATCTCATCAACTCCTCTTAGTCTTATGAGATAACATTCCACTATTAACATGTATCTAATGTGTAAAATGAGACCATTAAGATACAAAACCACAGCCTTCTGATTCTAAAACTGTGTTCTTCAGTACTATGACATCCTAGCAACTGCTATTTATTTTTTTTACACATAAAACTATTAGAGGTAAAAATTTGGGACAGTATTTCTGAATGAATAAACATCCTGATTAATAGGATATTCAATTACATTTTATTGAAATCAGAATTTTAGAATTCTAGTAAAGCCTAAAAACTTTTGCCTTAGAAAATGTTTTTAAGAATAACTTTTGGCCTTTGC
Organism: Mirounga leonina; assembly: GCF_011800145.1. Lineage (NCBI taxonomy): Eukaryota > Metazoa > Chordata > Mammalia > Carnivora > Phocidae > Mirounga > Mirounga leonina. The sequence goes on along the minus strand of NW_023270418.1, from coordinate 18,606,660 downwards.
TTTTTAATATGCCTAGTCTGAAATGTTCAGCCAAAGTTCCAGATTTTAAAACCACTCTTCTATAAAGCAGTAGTTTTCAAGATGTCAAAACAGGCACATTAAGAGTCTTTGGTTTAAATTAAAAAAAATATATATAGTGTGTTTTGATTAATGAACCTTATTTTAGACAACTAAAGCCAAATTGAAAGCAGGTAGCTAAAAGATTAGGTTCTGCCATGTCAAGCTGGAACCTTTCTCTTTCTTGAGATTTTGGAAGATGATCAACACAGGGTTACTAGAAAGTCAAAGTATAAAGAAATTCATGGTCGGATACATTGTGAATGGATGTGAATGATGTGAATGATGTGTTGTTACACGTTCACTCAGTCCAATCCAGTATTTTCCAAACCAGTGGTTTCCTTTTGCACTGTTACCTGTACAGAAAATATAATTTTACTTGCTTATTTATTTATTCATTCATTCATTCATTCATTCATTCATTCTGCAGAATAAGTGCATAATCCCAATTCTCCCTTCCTCACTTGAGCTCTCAGCAGCAGTCAACACTGTCAGCCTTTCTCTTTTTCTTATTCTTTCTCTTACCTTCTATGACCCATCTACCTCCTGCTTCTTATTCTACCTGTCTGACCACTCCTTTTCGGTCTTATTTATTTGCTCATCTCACACTACCATGCCATTTGCTGGTGAAGTTGCTCAAAGCTCAGTCTTAAGCCCTCTACATTTCTTGTGTTATTTATTTTCTCCTCATCAACTTGACCCCTGTACATAGACAGATAACTCATGAGTATATATTTCTAGCAGTGACTTCTCTTTGTGCTATAGACTTCTATGTTAACTGTCTACTCATCATCCATTTAGATGGTTCAATAGCAATTCAAATTTAATTTTTTCCAAGGGCTAACTCATAATTTTCCTTTCCTGGAAACTTGGAACTCAGAATTTCAATTCCAAGGGTATGGTACTACCATCCATCCATTTGTGCAAGCATAAAACTGGGGATTGTGGCATCTCCCCACTTTGCCTCCCCTAATGCTGAATCCATCAGTAAATCCTTGATTTAACCCACCAAATTTCCCTGTTCTGTCCATAGTTTTTCATTTCTCATATTACTGCCATCTTCTTTTCTAAGATTTTTTTTTATTTATTTTAGAAGAACAAGAGAGCACAAGCTGGGGGAGGGGCAGAAGGAGAGGGAAAAGTAGGCTCCCTTCTGAGCAGGGAACCCGACGTGGGACTCAGTCCCAGGACCCTGAGACTCTGACCTGAACCGAAAGCAGATTTTAAACTGACTGAGCCATCCAGGCACCCCATATTACTGCCATCTGATCATAACAACTTCTTGATTAAAACCCTTCAATTTTTTCCCTCTATTTCTTAGAATAAAACATGAAGTTACCATAGTTAAGACTGTGCGTTGTCTTCCTTTGCTTTCAATTTCAATTTATATCACTCTTTAATTTTTTAAGTAAACATTTTACTAAATTATAACATGTTACAGAAAAGTGCACAAATCTTAGGTGTATAGCTTGATGAATTTTCAAGCTGCACCCATGGAACCAGTTTCCAGAATCAATAAACAAAACATTCCCTGTACTCCGAAGTGTCCTGTCTGCCCCCTTTGGTCACTACCCTGCAAAGGTGGCCAATATCTTAATCTCTACTGCTACACATTACTTTATATAAATGGAAATGTATGGTGTGTATTGTATAAATCTGGCTTCTTTTGCTCAAAATTAAGTTGTCCCCACTACATTCAAATGCCCCTTTTGTCATATATAAGTTGAGTGTGTATACATGGGTTTATTTGTATACTAACTCCTCTGTTCCATTGATTTATTTTACACCAACAACATACATTGCTGTGTATATCAACATGCCATTTATTCTGTCGCTATATAAAATTTGTTGAACAAAAATACCACATTTTTTAAATCCTCTCCACTACTGATAGAAATTTGGGTTGTTTGTAGTTTTGTAAATAATGTTGTTATGAGCATTCTTATTAGCATCTTTTGGTGAATTAAATCTAGACAAGAGGGCATGCATATGTTCTGCTTTAGTACATATTTCTGGTATTTTCTAAAAATTTCTTATAGCAATTAATGCTCCTACCAACACTGATCAGAGTCTTGATATCCCAACCCTTGGCATTTTCTGTTCTTCTCATTCTAACAGTGGCCATGCAGTAATAGTAAATTGGGTTTTAATTTGTATTTCCCTTGTGACTAATGAAGTTGAGTGCCTTTCACTTGTTTATTGGACATTTGGAAATTGTCTTTATGTGATGCCTAAGATTTTTGTTAATTTGTTTTCCAATTGTACTGTGGGCAATTTCAAATAGATTTGAGGTTGTTGCTTTCTTTTCCCCACACATATTCTGGCTGTGAGTCTTTGGTTGAAAATACAGATAGCAAATATCCTTTCTCAGTCTATACCTTTCTTCTTCATTTTCTGAATGGTGTATTTTGATAAATAGAACTTATTTTTAATGTATTCTGATTTATCAGGTTTTTTATGGTTAGTCTTTTCTGCCTATTTAATCAATCTTTAACCAAAACAAACTAAATAATAGTCTATGTTTATTTCTAAAATCTTTGTTTTTTAACTTTTCACAATTAGATCTAAGCTACATTTGGGATGATTTTTTTTTCTATAAGGCATGTGGTATGGTTTAAGAAATTTTTCCTCCATAGGGATGTACAGTTGATTTGGAATCATTAATGAAAAGACCGTGCGTGTCTTTCCCTACAACACTGAAATAATCATTTTGTTATGAATCAGGTGATGGTTTCTAAGTAAGTCTGTTCTGAACTCACTGACCCATTGGTCTAATGGTCTGTACCTCCACCAATATCACCTTGTATTTATTTCTACAGCTTTATAATCAGTTTTGAAATATGGTGATATAGTTCCTACAGTTTGTTCTTTGTAATTGCCTTGCTATTTGCATTTCCATGGCATTTTAGAATCAGCTTGCCAGTCTAAAAATAAATTGCTGAAATTTTATTTGGGATTTTATTGACTCTGTGAAACCATTTGAACAGAACTGATATCCTACAATACTGACTTTGCCAATATGTAAACAAAATAATCCCTCCATCCATTTAGGTTTACTTTTATTAATCTCAATCATGGTTTTTAGTTTTCAGTGTAAAGGCTTTTCACATCTTCCATTAGATTTATTTATGGGTGTTAGGTTTTTTTTTAATACAATTTTTTAAAATTTGGGGTGCCTGTGTGGCTCAGTTGTTAAGCATCTGCTTTCAGCTCAGATCGTGATCCCAGGTTTCTAGGATCAAGCCCCTCATTGGGCTCCCTGCTTGGCGGGAAGCCTGCTTCTCCCTTTCCCACTCTCCTTGCTTGTGTTCCCTCTCTCGCTGTGGTTCTCTCTGTCAAATAAATAAATAAAATCTTTAAAAATAAAATAAAATAAAATTGGAATTATGGGTTTGCTACAATTCAGCACCTTTCTTGATCTTAATTTTTCTCTCTGTTCCACGTTTACTGGCCTTTTCCCTCAAGTTTCCCTCCTTCCACAGGAAGTTATTTGAGTTATTTATTGAGTTACTTGTCTTTTACTTTCCTCTTCTTGCAATGCTTTCCTCTTTTTTTTTTAATTTAATCTTTTTTCTGATGTTAGTCACCATACAGTATATCATTAGTTTTTGATGTAGTGTTCCACGATTCATTGTTTGCATATAACATGCAGTGCTCCATGCAATACGTGCCCTCCTTAATACCCATCACTGGGATAACCCACCTCCCCCACCGAAACCCTAGGTGTGTTTCCCATTGTCCACAGTCTCTCATGGTTCATCTCCCCCTCTGACTTCCCCCTTCATTTTTCCCTTCCTTCTCCTAATGTCCTCCATGCTATTCCTTATGTTTCACAAATAAGTGAAACCATATGATAATTGACTTTCTCTGCTTGACTTATTTCACTTAGCATAATCTCCTCCAGTCCTATCCATGTTGATGCAAAAGTTGGGTATTCATCCTTTCTGATGGCTTTCCTCTTGCATTCTTCTCATCACACAACTGATCTCTGTTCATACTTTACAGCTCAGAGAAGTTTCATATTCTCAAGGATATCTTCTACTTGCCTACTTAAGTATAATCTCCCTGTCTAATCTGCCATAGCAGTACCTAGCCATTTCTTATATTACTTATAATGGTTGAAAGTTTGTGTTTGGCTTTGTAATCATTTGATTTATGCCTATGTAAGCTCTATAAGGGCAGGACCATGTCTATTTCTTTTTACCCTACTATCTGCAAGGCCTAGCAAAGCACCTGGCCCTTGGTTGGGTACAAATATAGATTTTTAAACGAATGAATGAATTCATGAATGAATGAGCTTCAACTTGGTTCTAGGCACTGTGTGAATATCTGGGGATATGGAAGTCAACCAAACATAGTACAATTCTTGGCTTCTTCCCATTTCAGAAACTTTTCTCCTCACTTTCTTTTTAAGAGTACAAAATATCATCACAGTCTACATTAATGATACCTGACCTCTTGATCTCTGAATTTATAGCTTTTTCTTTTTAATCTGTCAAGCTTTATAATTATTATACTATACTAAATAATAATGGTTTTAATGATTATAATAGGAATTTAACACAAAAGCTTTAAAAAATAACACTAAAGCTTTAAATAAATGAAGACACATATATGTATATTATATGACATAATATATATATTCATATATGTATATTATGTCTCTCTCTCTTTCTTTCTATCTATCTATCTATCTCTCCAATAAGAAGCCCAGAGAATCTCTGAGCTCTTGACTGGTGATTGCAATTTTAATTGTCATTTAATAGAATTCAATAAACTTATATAGAAAAATAACTCCATCATCATCCTTTAGTCTAGCTCTCCATCTGTTGTGGGAATCTTCTCTACAGAGTACCTAATATAAAATCATCAAGACTCAGCTTGAACATTTGAAATGGCAGGAATTATTTGTTTGGTCTCATCCAAAGTATGTGACATTGATATTGATAAAGATTTGCAGGAAACCTAGCATCAGCAACAGTGAGACTGGGATAATGAGGCAAGTATAGCAAAAAAGCCTTACTTCAGTATTCCTTGTTGGGGATTTTGAGAGTGATAATTAATCACATCCCTTTCCCATCTGGATCCTGAATCAAGCAAGAAACAGAAAGAGTCATCAGATACAGATCAAAATATCAACTTTATTGCCATTAAAGCTAGATTGGAGACAATTGTTTTGTATATAATGAAAAATAAGGCTTATTACCACATCCTCCGAAGTTTAGACCCACCTGAAGAGAAAACATGACTACCAGAAATGTTGATTTCTCTAAGTTGATGGGCACTTAAGGTGGGACAGAGTGAAAACATATGTGTATATGACTTTTAAATCATTGGTTCCAGACAAACAATGATGGATCGTAGATCCTCACTGATTCATCAATCAGATAAATCAGTCCTCTTCCCAAAGGGAGGAGTATAAGGCAAGAAAGAGGAGACCCATGTGTAATGTTGACACTCTTTTTATCTAGAGAGTGAGATGTTTGTCCCCTCAGGGAAGTTGAAGTACAGATGAATAACATTCTACTTAATGTATTTTTTATGTATCTATGACATAACTATCAACATATATTAAAAACTATTATAAACCACTGATACCTCAGAATGGAGAAAAATATTTACAAGTCATATATCTGATAAGTGGTTGATATTCAGAACATATAAAGAATTCCTACAATTCAACAAAACAACAGCAAAATACCTGATTTAAAAAAATAGGCAAAGAATCTGAATAGACATTTATCTAAACAAGATATAGAAATGACCAAAGCAAGAATACAAAAAGATACTCAACACCATTAGTCATCAGGGAAATGCAAATCAACATCACAATGAGATACTACTCATTGGTATAAGAAAAGCGGAAAATAATAAATGATGATGAAGATGTAAAGAAATTGGAATTCTTGTACACTGTAAGAACACAAAATGGTGCAACTGTTGTGGAAAACATTATGGCAATTCCTCAAAAAGTTAAACATAGAATTAGCACGTGGTCCAGCAATTTCACTTCTGAGCATGTACCCAAAAGAACAGAAAGCAGGATTTCAAAGATATATTTGTATACTCATGTTCATAGCAGCATTATTCACAACAGCTAAAAAGTGGAAGCAACCCATCTGTGTTCCATGGTGAATAATGCTGCTAAAAAACAGATGAATTTATAAACAATGCAGTATATACATACAATAGAATATCATTCAGCCTTAAAAAGGAATGGGATTTTGATACTTGCTATAACATGGATAAACCCTGAAGACATATTCTAAGTGAAATAAGCCACTTATAAAAGGAAAATATTATATGATTCCTCTTATATGAGGCTCATAGAGAAATTGAATTCATAGAGACAGAAAGTAGAATGGTAATTGCCAAGCCCGGGGACAGAGGGAATGGGGAGTTAGTATTAATGGGTACAGAGTTTCAGTTGGGGAAGATGAAAAATTCTGGAAATGTTTGGTGGTGACAGTTGCACAACAATGTGAATGTACTGAATGCCATAGAAATATACACTTGAAAATAGTTAAAACACTAAATTTCATATAATATATATTTTCCCATAATAAAAAAAGAGACTGTGGCATCATCTCCTTAATTAAATATTTTCAAAGATAAAAAATCACAAACCAGCTAGTTATAAGGAAACCATATTTACTGTAAAGCTGTATTTCTAGAGAGGTTAATTTGGGGGGTACTCATTTTATGTGCATATACTAATATGCATGTGAATGGCAGGCATTTGTGGAACATGAAATATATGAGTTAGCTGAAAAAAATTGTGTGAACTTGTGAACATTTATTAAAGTGATGGCTATATGAATACACTAAGAAGGGCTGAATTCTTGCCCTCTTTAATTCCATCCATTTATTGATCTCTATGAGTCAGGAACAATGCTAGGCTGCAGTTACATGGTGAGTTCCTAAAGCTTCCAGTATCAAGAAGAAGACATACAGGGACAAAGAAAACAAATATATAAATTATTTTTTTTCATACGGTAATGAGAACAATGTAAGTAATAAAGAAGGAGCTAAGCTAAATACCAGCAAAGGGAGACCTACTTTAGATAGGGTGTTTAAGGAAGTTTTCTCTACAGAGGTAGATTTTAAACTAAAATCTAAATGATGAAGATAAACTACCCACCACCCAAGAAGCAGAAAGAACATCTCAAGTGTAGAAGAAAACCTATGTGAAGGTTCTAAAGTGATAAAGAGTTTGGCATGGTCAGAAATGTGATGAGTGACTAGAAAGAAGCAAGCAAAGGTACAACTTACATGGCAGTGTATGGGTGTGAGATGAACAGGAGCTATTATCAACATTTTCCAAAGGGTTTTTCTGCTCTGAAGGTAGCCACTAGTCACCTGGGGCTACTGAGCAATTGAAATAGGGCTGGAATAACTGAAGAACCAATTTTTAAAATTTTATTTAAGTTTAATGAAATTAGATTTTAAGTTAAACAGTCTCATGCAGCTGGTCATCAGTGTGCTGAAGGATGCAGAAGTAGTCGTGTGGGGCCTCACAGGCCATGATAAGTGCTTGCCTGTTATTAGGAGAGCAATGGAAAACCACCATAGCAAGGGTGTAATGAGATCCAATGTCTGTCATAGAAATGCTGCTTTCTTTATCAAATACATTAAAAGAATAGAGCAAAAAGTTAGGAAATACACACAGTACTTCATGGAAGAGCCTCAACCGAAAGAGATATTAAGTGGAGATGGGGAGAAAAGGTAGAACTTGAGTTACTTCTGGGGGATGGGGACTAGTATAATTAATAGGATTTGCTAATGGATTAGATGAAGGCTAGGGAAAGAACAACATAAAGATGGGCTCTGTTTTGAGTAGCTGGGTAAATGATGGTACAGTTTATTGAGGTAAAGTTGATTGGAGGCGGGGGGAGGGGCAGGAATATGTTTTGGTGAAAACTCAAAGGACATGTTTAGGCTTGATAAGCTCAAGAGATCTATGGGACATTAATATGAAGATGATATTAGGCATGTGAGTACTTGAGGCTGGAGAAATGTTAGGGCCAGGTATAAATTTGGGAGACACCCATATGAACATATTAAATTGATGACAACTGATCTGTGCATTTAAGGACGGAGTGGCAAATAATGGGAGAACCTAGAGCCAAGCCCTGAGTGACAATATCCAGAGACAGGCTTAGGTTATAAGGGTTCAGTAATACCACTTCTGGGGAATTTGCATGTCACCATAATGTATAGGATGTTGATGTCTCATTTAAATGTTCTTTCTCTTCATTTGAGGTATGTTGGACTTCCAACTTTGCAAATTGATATGGAATATAATTAATTCATGTGATTTTGTCTAAAACTGTAAATGCCATTAATACTTCTGAACACTCCATCAGAATTCTACCAGTGAAACAACTATACTGCAGTCTTGCTCTTTTAAGTATCATTATAACCATTTTAAGTGAAATATCAATGTTTATAGACTTTTCCTTTAGGCAGTATGAATAACTTTAGGGTGGGAGGGTGACGATCAGTGAATAGAGTAAAGGAAGATTTAGCATGCAACGTGATTTAAACCATTCTCAACAGCTATAGAACATGAGAGGAACTGCAAACCCAAGTCCCTATCACCTGTTTCTAGATCAAACAAATAGGGCATTTTCCTTATGAAATGTTCCTTCTACCTTCCTTTCTCTCTCCCTTCCTCACTACCTGCCTCTGACATTCAATAAAGTCAATAAGAAAAGAATCTTCACTTTGTAGACAGCATTTGCTATCTAACTACCCAGATAAAAGAGCATCACAACTTGGAAAAGATAACGCCAGCATGCAATTCAAAATTTGGACCTGTGAAATAAGACAATGTGTGGAGCTTTAGAAGAATCCAACTAATATTCACCTTTGTTGAGATCCTGTTAGAGTATGTTAACTGGCTATTTATCCAGGCTTAGTTTACTCAAAATGAAAATAGTTACAGTTAATTTTACATAAAACAATAAGCATTCTGTTTTTTACTGTGGATATCATCACACCATTCTCTTTTTCTTATTGAAATCATCCAGTGTGTCTGCATTTAAAATCAGGATTCTTGAGCATGATGAGTATCCTGCTCCTAATGACATAGGTCATGTACATAGACCAAGGACCCTGAGTATCAGCAGGCACTTTGTTTTGTTTATGTTTTTGATGGTATTGTTTACCATCTGTTTACCCTGCTATGATGATATTATTACAAGTTTGTACCAAAGTGCTGAAGGCACCTCTGACAGAAAAATGCTGTATGTCAAAACATTCCATCATTTTCTTCTCCATGCCCCAAAACTATTCCTAAGAATTTGGTTTTCTGTGGAAATATTTCAAATGAAATGCTTTTCAGAAGTCTACCCATTTCAGCAGAGCACAGAACTAAGAATGGTTCAGTAAAATAGAAAGTGCCTGATAACATGGAATAATTATCTATTTATCAGAACTTTGGAATAAATACAGTTCAAAAATGAAAAAGGCTTGTGGTCTGCAGTATTTCCTTTGAAACTACAAATTAAGATCATGTTGACAAAATGAAGTAAGAAGATAATACAGTAATAGGTTTTGTTTCTTTAGGGATGCAGATCTGATAAAACACAGAGCATTGCTCCAGTGAATTATCTTAAATATCTGTTGTTCTTTAGGATTTTTACATGCTCTGTATCATTATCTCATTCAGTTCTTAAAACAACCCAATGAAACAGGAATTTATGTTTGTCTTACAGGTAAGGAAACCAAGATTGAGGAAGTATGGGAGGCTTGAATTCAATCCTAGGTATTGACTTTTTGTCTAATGAAGTTTTGGGTTTTTTTCTCCAACATTCTACAGCTGCTTCCAATGTTTTCCAGTATCAATAGTGACTTCTGGCTTTATTAATAAGACTTCTGTGAATTCTAGACACATACATTTGTCTGTGTCTGATTTCCTAATTTGGTTTATGGAGAACTATACTCATAAATCAGATCAGTACTTCATTGGCCTTCTGGCCAATTAGATGGACTATGCCCCGATGTTTCAAAGCAAATATTAAAAGAAAAACAAACAAACCCCTATTTCCTGAACATGAGTCATTTTTCCAAAAGGAGCTGTAAAACAATATGGCTGCTTATATCCTCCATCGCCACAAAAAACAATGTGCTGTTTGGGGAAGCCCATTTGGGGTAGTGGTAGTACAATATGCCTATCAAACCAGAGATGTCCAAAAGGATCATTTAATTCATTCCTATCTTATCAGTCATTTCTTCACTGGTCATTAACATTTAAACAACTGCCACCTTATCCTTTTATTTGTTCACCTTAAAAACAAGGACAGCTTCTTTGATTTCTCTTTCTCTGAATCACTAAATCCTCTTTGTTCTGCAAGTAAAATGTTGTTGTAACTAAAATACATCTCCACTTTCTCTAACCTAGTTCACATCACCACCATCTCTCAGTTGGACATTTCCAGCAGCTTCTAACACCTTCTTGTTTCCACATACCCCTCCCAGCCCCATTTTTCACAACATAGTCAAAAGGATTCTGAAGGAAGTGCCCCCCTCTCCAAAATATCTCCTAGCATTCTCCACCTTGTTTACCAATCTCAAGCCATTCCAGTCTCCAATATTTTTCTAGTTTGCCAAGTTTGACACTTCCTCCTCCATCTGGTTGAAATGCTCATTTCCATAGTTTTGCATGATTTGCTCTTTTGACTCCCTCAGGAGTCAGTGCAAATGCATCTTTTCAGAAGAGGCCTTTCTTGCTACTCCAACTTAAATGGTATCCCTCAATTTTCATTAACTGCGCACCCTGTTTGTTTCCTATAAATGTTTAGTACAGTGGGAAAAAAGTCCCATTCATGTGTTGTGTACTTCATAGTTTTCTATTGTACTGTACATTTCATGAGGCCAATGACTATATATATGTCCTTTCATTGTCTCTTCACTTAGCTCAGTGTTTGTCACATAATATGTATTCACTAATAATTTGATGAATGAATGGATGAGTGAAATTAATGAAGTGAATGAGTAAATGAACAAACATGAGTAGTAACTATTCAAAGCATCATAATATTGAAAAGAGAGCTGATTGTTATAAACCCAACCTCTAACCTAACTTTTCTTTATCATTCGCTTTCATTAGGAATGATCAAATGACTCCTCATCTTTACTATTATATTATGCTTTGTGTCCCATGAACGCTCCTTTGTAAATTAAATTATATCTGAAGTGTAAGCTATGCACATACTCTGTCAATGTTTTTCTTTTTTGAGTTGCTTTTTATCAAAACTAGCATAATTAGTTTTGGACATTGATCTCCCCCTTCAGTTCCCATGGTAAACCAAAGTTTCATTATTCTCCAAATGGGGGAAAAATGATTTCTCTGCACTCATTCAGATTTCTCTGGCCATAGGCTTTCTCAATGGTTGTTGTTTCCTTGTCTCTCTGGCTTATGCATATATACCTTTATATAAACAGTGGATTTGGCCTGAATATTGTTTTTAAACCCTAAATTATATTAATAGCAATGAATATTACAGAAACATCAATAACCCCTATGCCTGATTGAATGAATACCATCAGCACTAATACTAAATGCACAAGAAAATCAACCGATAGTAGGGTAGAGAGCTGCTACAAAATAAATACAAGATTAATTAGAATAAGGGTACAAAGAGAGAAGAGAAGGGGAACTTTTTATCCTAAACATTTTGTCTTAAGTGCACCACACCCAATCCTAACACTAACCTTCCTAAGAAGGAATCATTGTGTCCTTTATAAAGGTAAAGTAGGTTACATTTCAATGACACATATGTTTAGAGGTCATAAGTTAGTAAAATACATATCAGGGATGTAATCTAAAATCAGTTCCATTTCATAGTCCCAGGAATTTTCTACTTGTTCAGTCTTCCCTTGTAGGTAAAATTCATGTTTTTTGTTTTTTTTTAATGGACCCTCTTACTCCTATGTTGGCATGGTCTGATTGAGTCTTCCAGAAAGTGGGAGTTATACTTGAAACATCTAATTGCAAAGAAGTTTGAAGAGAAACTTAACTACCGTTTCCTTCCCAAACAAGTGATAAAATCTTGTGAAATTTCCCTTCTCCTTTTATTTTGTCTTTGTTTCTCCAAACATTACAAATTTGCTATCATCTCCCTTTCCTATTTAATGATCTGTTTTCCTGGATCGATACTTTTCAGAGTAGACATTGTCAGACAGAACACTGGAAGGGTTATTGATTTGACCTTTTTTGTTGTTCCACTCTCTCTGACATGACATTGAATCTAAGTTAAATGAGATTATAGTTTGGTGTTATCACTCTGTTTTTCAATTATTTCACATAAACATCACCAGGTTGTATTTTCTGATGGTCAATTACACATGCCCATGACTATCAAAATTTGTGCTTTGGAGAAAGGTAACTGAGAATTTCTAGAGGTAATACATTGTTTCATTAAACATGAGGTTTGGATGTTGCTCAGCAGAGGAAATCAAGGCAGCACTAGTGTGAACAGTCACCAGAAACCAACCATTTTGCAGCCATGCCCTATTCTGTTCCATGATGTACAACAATTAACCAGTCATTCATTCTGCCCTATATCTTCTCTCTCAATAAATGTGAGAGGATCTGCTTGATGCTTTTTGACAAATCTCCCTGTGAGTTAGAAACAAACTTCATGTAGAGCTGAGAGGTAATTAAAATGTGGCTAAAGGGTCCTATGACAACCAAAACCACTTTTTTTAACATTAGCAACTTATTTTTAGCTTCGTTTTCGAGGTAATTTTATGCAGAAGGGAAATTGGGTTGGATTCTCAGAGATGCTTATGTCCTTATCAGAATACCTCTGTTTCACATCTTGCATGGGGCCCTGTTAATTTCATGCAGAATTATGCGGGAAGAAGTAAAAAGGGAAGATTCTCCAGCCATGTGCCTGGTTTGCTTTAAACTCTGTCAATACTACTTCTGAGAAATGCTGTCATCTCCTTCTTTAGAACTTATTAAGAGAAGCAGGAGGTGGATATATACTAATCAAATGTATAGTCTATTTTTAAATGTCTAACAATGCCAAGCACAGGCACTCATTGTCCTGCTTAAAATTCTAGACTTAATTAGCTTAGCTATCTAGTTCTTAAATGGAAGACCCAGTATTGTAGTTGGAAAATAATGCACTTGGGAGTTAGCTGGAGAAAGGTTCCTTCCTGACTGAGCAGAATGAACTGGTATAAGTACTTAAGCCTTAGAATTGGTAGAAATTGTAAAAATTTCTTAATTTGGAAGCTGAAATTAATTATCCCTACATCATAAAGTTCAATATAATTATGTGAATAAAATACACAGAACAGTTTCCATTACGGTAATAGCAGCCAATATTATTAATTAGCATAATCATACAAGTAAATGCAACTGTAAAACTAGAAATAATTTGTTTTCTCCAACTTTTTTACTTAAAAAATTTATTGATGTATAATTGTGTTTCAATGCATGATATAACTGTTTGATATTTTTATATATGGTGAAATTATTACTACAATAATCAAATATTTTTTTTTAAAAGCTAACCTTTTCCCATCTCCTTCACAAGATTTCTTCACATGTGTAACTTTGAATATAATCGCAAGCCTCTTTTCCCTTTAATTATCATACATTCTGAATGAAGAGACTCTGAGTTAATGAGGTTTTGTTTCATGTAAACCATCATAAGTAAAAGGAATTTTAATCACACAGACAGAGCTACATAAATTTAACATTGTACTTAATCATGAAATTACATTATTTAAATATCATGCACAGTAAAGACCCTTTCTTGGTTGTAGAACTTCATGAGGCCTAATTGATCACTCCAAATATGGCTGACAATATTTAAGAGGGACGAAAGAATAACTGTTTCCCAATAATTGTTGGGAACTCTTCCATATATGAGAGTATTGTCCCACAGAATATGAGTTACTGTATTCCTGCATAACATTGTAGATAAGTCATTTTGTGTTTTAGTCTAGTAAGTCTTCCAGTTTGGTATAAATATAAACAGAGCTGAATAAAATGATAATTGAACAATTAAAAGTGGCTAGAACAAGCCCACTTCACAAAATCAAACATTATCCCAGAGGTCAGTCACATCAGCACGCTCCATGGGATAAAAATGTTCAACATGAACACACAAATATTTTGTCATCTCAAAACTTGAGCTAATACGTTTTCAGAGTAAGGTCAGACAATATAATTACCATTTCTGTATGAAAAGAAAAGTTATTATGCCCTGACTATGCATTTAAAATATTTTGATCATTTTCTTCCAGTTTCCACCAGTTCTAGCAGTAAACCAAAGTTCTCTGAGGGTTTCCTTCTGACAACCATGTATCAAGAAACAGCTGTTCTGGGGCGCCTGGGTAGCTCAGTTGGTTAAGCGACTGCCTTCGGCTCAGGTCATGATCCTGGAGTCCCGGGATCGAGTCCCGCATCGGGCTCCCTGCTCGGCGGGGAGCCTGCTTCTCCCTCTGACCCTCCCCCCTCTCATGTGCTCTCTCATTCTCTCTCTCTCAAAATAAATAAAATCTTTAAAAAAAAAAAGAAAAAAGAAAGAAACAGCTGTTCTTTCATAACTAAAGAATAATATGCTTGGCATTGCAAAGTATCTCTTCTATTCCTAATACAAGAGGAATAGTAAAAGAAGACCTGGTTTATGCTCCCATGTTCATTACAAGACAGGTTTGTTCACTACAGAACTTAGACACCAAACCAAGGTACCATGTAGAAATGAAGGGTGTTTTGTTTTTAGAATATAAAATAGCAATATCAGAACCTAGAATAAATTCACAGGTGTTATGAATTCCATAAAAATTGAAATCATATCGATCTTATGGTTGATAGGCACTCAGCAAACTATTTATGGAAGAATGTGTGTGGATTTTTGGTACCAAGTTTTTGGAACATTCACTGAGAAGAGATGAGGTAGGGGGATTTATAAAACTCTAGTCCTATATTAAGAATTAAATTAGTTTGATAAGTTAGTTAAACTATGACTTCTTTTCCTGTTTTCCAACAATTTACTTTTCCAGAATTAACTTTTTAAATTTTTAGGTGTTTGTATTATTTATATTACATCACTGATTTGTTGTCCAAATTTTGAGAGAGAGAGAAAGAAGAGAATCCACAGCATATAAGGGAGATTGCTGGCACTTAGGAGAAGATAATTAATGGGGGGGAAAGTCCCAGTGAAGGGGAAAATATGAACTGAATTAAATTTATTGAGTGCTAATAATTTTTATAATAATAGCAGTTACCAGTTATTAAATGTTGAGCATATGCCAGCCACTCTATTAAATACTTTGGCTTTTGTCAAGTAACCCTCATAAAAACACTATAAAGTGATAGTATGTATATACGCATTTTACAAATAAGAAAAAATTGATGCTTCAATATAGCAAATAACTTGCTCAAGGCCATAGAGCTAATAAATGGCAGAGCTGGGAATTGAGCCAAGATTGATTTGGCTTCAAAGTGTATCTTGTAACCACTAGGATGTACTGCACTGCGCTCAGTCCTTTGCATGCATCATCTCATTGACTTATTGCAACACTTTGAACATATACTATGAAGCTCTTTATTTTGTTATTAGATAAAAATATTGAAGTTCAGAGAGGTTCATGAGCTCATGTAAGTTGAACCGGCAGAGCAAGGGTTTCAACCACGTCTGTGTCACTCTGCCCCAGGAACACATTTGTTTGGAGGAGTAAGTAAATTGATAAGAATGTCTAGGACTTGAGTTTAAAGAAAACAAAGGAAAGGAAAACGAAGGCATCACTGTTTGCCTTATTGGAAATTCCAAGAGGATTCTTAGTGGGGGTGACGACTCTCTGAAAGAACTGAGACTTGAAAGTGAGTCAGGTTTGGCTCTTTCTGTCTTGCCTGCCTGATACGATATTCTTTACTTCATTTGATTGGTTTCGATCACCCTTTCCTGTGAGCTGTTTTGGATCCAGAATCGCTTTTATCTGAGTAAGAAGAATAAAATAGAAGCCAGGAAACTGATTAGAAAAGAAATGAAAGCAATTCTGTGAGTGCCTGTTGGTCATGAAGCCAGCCCTCCCAAGATGTATGAGATACAAAGATGAAGCTCCCCTATCACCTGGAGGGTTGCAATATCCTCCCAGGTAGAATCAAGTCATCTCTGATGTACTCCCTTTAATCTGTCCTCCACATTGCAGCCAGAGAGGTCTTTTCAAAACGCAAAACTCATCCTGCCAGCTCATACTTTGGAAACCTTTTGGTGGCTTTCCCACTGCTCTAAAATGAAGACAAAGCAAGACTCCTGTCTACCTCTCTAGCTTGCTCTTATTTTATTTATTTATTTAATTGACACAGAGAGAGAGAGAGGGAGAGAGACAGCAAGAGAGGGAACAGAAGCAGGGGGAGTGGGAGAGGGAGAAGCAGGCTCACCGAGCAGGGAGCCCGATGCAGGGGCTTGATCCCAGGACCCTAGAATCATGACCTGAGCCGAAGGCGGACACTTACCCAGCTGAGCCACCCAGGCGTCCCTTTAGCTTCCTCTTACATCATGCTGTCCCGCACACATTCTCAGCTACAACTTCACTGTCCTTTTTTTTTTTTTGGTGTGTGTGTGTGTCTGGTACTTGCCATGGCTTTTAATTGGGCACTTACCTCTTGCTGGAATGCTATGCCATCACCTAGTTTTGTGGCTTATTATTTCTATTTCACCCTTCTGACTTAGCATTGTTTCCCCAAGAAGCCTTCTCTGAGCTCTTTGATTAGCATAAATATCCTACTGAGAACAATAGTACTTCCCCTTTGGAGCAATTGTTATAGTGGAATTTTTCTTGATTGATGCTTATCTCCCCTTGTAGACAGATTGTAGGATCCTGGAAGGCAGCACGCTCCTGTGAGTTTACTTGCTGTTATATGCCTAGCCCTAGCATCCTGCCAGACATATAACAGCTACTATAATGTGATAGCTGATCTCCAAGGTTGACTCAGAAAGAACCCTGTCTCCTGGATTCAAGCCCTTTAGTCCACCTATGTTGAATCTGAGCTGGCCCTGTAACTCACTTTCTCAATAGAACATGTAAGAAATGATGTTGTACCGTGCCCTAATTAATCCTTAAGGTGGCCTAGTGGTTTTCCCCTTTGTGCTTTTGGGAACACATATGTTATATGAGATGCCATATAAGTCCAGAAACCCTTCTAGAGCAACTCCGTAAAGGGCCTGTGATCCATGTGGAGAGAAGATGCCCCGAGACTACATGAGGAAGAGAGAGGCCAATTCTCCCAGGGTCCCAGTCAAGCCTCCAGTTGACTTTGGCTTTACCCCTCACCTGATTACATCTATATAAGATGCTCCCAGTGAGACTAGAGAAAAAATTGCCCTTTGGAGCCCAAGCAACCCATAGAACTATGAGACACAATAACAAGATTATTTTTTTTAACCTTAGTGTTGCTGTTACACACCAATAGATAACTAAAAAATAGACATACTAAAACGAACTGTAGAATTCATAGATTAACCTAGTTTTCTCATGATTGGATTCTTGCTACTCAGGATGTAGGTAAAAGTATCAGGGTCAGACCTATAACTATTTTCTTCTCTTTTGGGCTCTCCATGCTCATCAACTGCAAAATTCTGTTTATGTGATAGAAATGAAAACACATGTAACTGAAGTTAAACTTTTTCTCTTTAGCCTGTACAGACTGAATCACTTTAATATGTAATGTCACTTTTTATTGTTTTAATGCAAAAATTGCTGATGGCAGGTCTTCACTCCCCCTCAAAATACAGCCCCTCTCTCCAGTATTTCTGGGAGTCTCCAGAAGATTTTTTACACATGCCCATAGGAAGTCCTCCAGACTACTCTCCAATGATGCTTCTTTGTAGTACCAATCATGTACAAAGGGCATTAGA
This sequence comes from Mirounga leonina, assembly GCF_011800145.1. Lineage (NCBI taxonomy): Eukaryota > Metazoa > Chordata > Mammalia > Carnivora > Phocidae > Mirounga > Mirounga leonina. The sequence continues at coordinate 18,588,718 of NW_023270418.1, read as the reverse complement.
CTCTCTGCTGGTGCTTCACTTTCTGGTCTCTGGAGAGAATGCTGTGCAATCTATGATTCCTTCTCCCAGTGGTCCTAGTTATGCAAAGCACACGAGACACCCAAATAAGCATTGTGCTGCTTGCAGTCCTCACTGTGTGGCATTCATGATATTTCTATTCAGAAATTGGAAGTTGTGCCTCCCTCCATAGTACAAACCAAAGGCATAAAGCAGTCACTGGTTTGTAGTAATTTCAGTTCCTTGATTAGGTTCCAGTCCCTTCCTATGAATGATCTTCTGTGGTTCAAGATATGACTCTTCGAGCTCTTGATTTCTCCTCTGACCATCCTTCCTTTTCCATAAAAAGTAACCTGTGTTTATAACTGAATAGTTTTTATGGCTCATTTACCCACCATAGTAATTAGGGTGCTTTGGGCCACTTTTCATTTTGTACTGTTTCTGTCAGTTTGGGCATAAAATGATGTAATTCCTTTAAAACCTTAGTGAGCTTTCTGTGTATTTGATTGTAATTCTATTAGACAAAATAGACTATACTTTGCTTCCCAGGTAAGATTGCTATGGTTAAGGTGCCCTTTATATTTTTAGAATTTTATTATTTAATAGATATTGCCTAAAAGTTACACTATTATTATTATTTATTATTTCTTAATAGAGCATATTACCCTTCTGCCCTGGATTTCATCTTTGACCTAAAGCCATTTCTTGTTTTGAGTATGTTTTCCTGGGAAAGCCTGGGGCTGGGAGCAATTTTTTATTGTTTTCCATGAAACCCATTCAGTTTGTTTCATTGTTATGGAAAATTTTCCCAATATCTAAACTATTCTTTCTTCAGTTTATCTGCTTCTCTTTGTTCAAGGACCATCCTGAGTTCAAATGTAAATCACTGTCTCCATATGTCAGTCTGTCTAGTATCTCTAATACCCCTATGAAAATGTCCTTCTCAAAGTCCCACAGTGCTTTTCCCGTATTGAGTCAGGCAACTGGAGGGGTGACCAAGTCACCAGATTCCAGGTGCTTACATTATCTCTGTGTAGGCTCAGCTGGGAGGTCTCTAATCACACATGAGAACTCTAAGTATACATAGAAGGATTTTCTATCAAGAAGAAGGGACCCACACGGTCACTTTTGTTTTGTTTTGTTTTTATTGTATATAGCTATGGATAAGATACTTAGCCTCCCTGAACCTCACTTCATTCATCTCTGGAATCATATACTCAACGTACAAGATTTTTATTGGATTTGCTTAGATGTGATTGCAAATTTCCTGTCACATAGTAAATGTTGGGTTAAATAGTCTTCATTATGGACACTTTATTTGTTGTGTGCATGCATGTGTGTTTGCTTGAAAGTCAACTGGATCCATTTCATTGGCATTGTTAACATGGATAAGTTATTTTACCCATCTCAACCTCTCTCTAAAGCAAACTTTTTAAGAAAAATTGAATCATACTGTATATGCATTGTTTAATCTTTTTATTTAATAATATTTCATGTACATTTTCTAATTTCCTGCAGAATTATTTTTAATGACTACATGGAACACCATAATTATTTAACCAGTCTCCTGTTGTTGGCTATTATATCATTTCTAATTTGTTGCTATCTTGTGATTATGCTGGGTTGAAGTACTTATACATTATTTCCTCGAGATACATTCTTAGAAAGGGAATTACTGGTTCAATGGATCTGCTTATTTTAAGACATGTTAACATATATTTCCAAGTTGCCTTCCAGAGAGACAACCAATTTTACTCCTCCACAACACTGCATTTATCAAAGGTTTTTTCTTCTTAAAAAGCTTTGTCAGTTTGAGAGGGCAAAGGCAGTATATCTTTATTTTAATTTAATAGCTACAATTTTAAAAACTCATGGTTATTACTTGTGGTGATATTTTTGTGCCTTAAGCCAACACTTGAACAATAATAATTACCTCGAACGTACCGTTTGACAACATTTTCACATTTATTATTTCACATAATATGCCCAGCAGCCTTGGAAGATAAATAGTGGAACCAATAATCGTTAAAGTATGTCACAAAGCATAACAATTAGTTCTACAAGTATTTGCATGCAAACCTCCTAGTTTCAAAATTAGGGTAAATTGTTTCAGCAAGAGTTGATAAGAAAGAAGGAATTTGTTTCCCAGAACTAATCCTTTTTGGATAAAGAGGAAAACGTATTATTCCATCCTGGCCTTGTGACTAGATGGGTCAACTGCTGACTAGGCAGTTTATTTCTTGTCAGATTAAGGTTTTTTGAATAGGCTTCCATAATTTCAATTATATAACATCACACAGTGCTGTGTTATAAATGCTGTGTTCTATTTAAATCTAGGCATTGTTTTTGCCAAACCTTCTGTCTACCTCTGTTTCTTTGTGTTTTATGTGATTTTTATTATAATAATGACACTTGCAAAAAGTACTTAAATGCTTGCAAAAAGTAATTAACCTACAGAAATGCACAAAATAAAAATAAATCATTCCCCCTCCTTTTGCCCTCTCTCCAGAGTAAGCCACCATTAGCAATATGATGTTAATCCTTTGGTATTTTTGAACCATACTTTTTTACACAATTGGGCCTACCCTCTCCTATATTTTGTCACATAATTTTCTTATTTGTACAATATTCCATGTTGCTTCAGAGTATTCCATTGGAGGGCTATAAGAATTTAAATCTGATCTATTACTGATGAACATTTATGTTTTCCCCAAAATTTTAGTTACGGCCAACATTAAAGTAAACATCTTTATACACAAATAATTTCTATATTAAATTTCTAAAAATGGATCATTGAACAATCTAAACTACAAAAACTGAGTCAAAGGTGATTTACATTTATAATTTTGATTACCATGCTGGTTTTCAAAAATTTCCAACATATCCATCAATAGCATCTTACAGTGTCTATCCCCATACTCTTACCAACACTGAATATATTCATTAGTTTTATTTTTGCTCATCTCAATGATGAAAAAAAAAAACTCACTGTTTTAATTTGTTTTTAATTAGCAGGAGGTTGATCCTCTTTTTATATATTTAAGGTTGTTTGGATTTCATTTCTAGAAAACTGCCTTCTTATATCCCAGTGCCTGGATTTCTATTCAGTTTTTAGGCTTTCTTCCTGATTTTTAAGTTTTCTTTGTATACATCTAAAATAGCCACTTTGATCATGTGTTATGCATGTTTCCCAGTTATTATTGTCTTTATTTTTTTCTATTTACATAAATTTTACTATTGAGAAATTTTAGTATTTTTATGTAGACTTATTTATCATTTTTTTTGTAAATGCTTTTTTGTTTTTTCTGTCATGTCTATGAAGTCCATCCCTATTTTTAAGGATTTTTATATTTTTAACATTCTTTTTTTAAAAATTCATGTGCAAAAAATAAATAAAATAAAATAAAAATTCATGTGCTAGTCTAGTAATTTATCATATTTTCATCTTTCAGTGTTAAGTCTTGATTTAATTAGAATTTTTGTCAAGTAAAACACTAAGGATATGTCCATCCCCTATGTTTTACATGTGTGTGTGTTTGTGTGTGTGTCCTCAAACCTCTAGCATTATTCAGTAAATAATCCTTGGTTTGAAATTATATCTTTATTATATAAATTTAAATTAATTTAAAAGTGTCTTGGCCTTTTTAAATGTTCATTTATCAGTTAGTTTATTTCTATGCCAGAACTCCTCTGCTTTAACTGCTATAATATTCTGAGATACTTTATATCTAATGGAACTAATTCTACCCAGTTTTTTTATATTATTCTTCCACATAAATATGAGAATTAATTTTTTCAAGTGAAGGGAAAAATGGCAGTTTTTTTTTTTTTTTTTTTTAAGATTTTATTCATTTATTTGACAGAGAGAGACACAGCCAGAGAGGGAACACAAGCAGGGGGAGTGGGAGAGGGAGAAGCAGGCTTCCCACGGAGCAGGGAGCCCGATGCGGGGCTCGATCCCAGGACCCTGGGATCATGACCTGAGCCAAAAGCAGACGCTTAACGACTGAGCCACCCAGGCGCCCCAAAAAAATGGCAGTTTGAAGATTTTCACAACTAAGCCTTCGGACAGTATGGGAAGAGAGCAGATACTATTTCCTTTGGCTGTGTTCCCATTGGCTGTTGAAACAGATAAATTGTTTAGATTTTTAGCAACTTACTTTATCGAATTGTTTACAGTTTTATTCATTAGGAGCTATTTCACTCATCAGAGGGAATTTCTATGTAATGAAATAGGCTAATTCAGTTACTGAAGCTGTATGAAGGGAGTAAAAAAAAAAACAAATTTTCATTCAGTAGTTTAAGATTTTTATGCACATGAAAAGCTACACAGCTGCTTATGGACTGCTGGCTCTTGAATTCTCAAAGAAACTGAAAAGGCAAAGGAAAAAACTTACACAGAGGATTTGGGAAGTCAAAGCATGTAATGCCTTCCACTTCATCTCATCATTATGGGTTGAATTAACTTGAATTAATTGGTACTATTAAGCCTAGTTTAAAAAAGAAAAAAAAAAATTAAAACCACTAAATGCAAGGGGCGCCTGGGTGGCTCAGTCAGTTTAGTGTGTGCCTTTGGCTTAGGTCATGATCCCAGGGTCCTGAGATCTAGTCCCTTGTTGGGTTCCCTGCTCAGTGGGGAGTCTGCTTCTCCCTCTCCCTCTGCCCCTCCCCCACCCCTGCTCCTGCACGCACTCTCTCTTGCTCTCTCTCTCAAATAAATAAAATCTTAAAAAAAAAAGAACCACTAAATGCAAGTAAAAATGGCAAACATAGTAAAATTATGGCTACCTTTCCAAACATAGAATATTTTTAACTTACAACTAATTTAAGCTCTGAAAGTTCAATCTAAATGTGTGGTTTGAACCTTGAATATATCTATTCACGATATAACAATATGTTGAAAACAAGGTTTCCAGAAAATCTCTCAGATAGAATATATATGCAAAATTCCAAAACCAAGTTTCCATGTGCAGATTTTCATAGGAAATTGGGGGGGAGGGGACCCATTTCAGGCCTCCTGGAGTCTTCTAACCGGCAAAATTATATGTGAAGAAGAGGGGCATTTGAAAATGAGACTTCTTTGAGGAGAGCTGCTTGTTGTAGGGCTTTGATTTCCACTTTGTCTTTGAGAGGTGAATAGTGTTGCTCTTTCCCACTGTAAACCTAATAAAGAGGGCTTAAGAGGGTCTCCCACACAGTACCAAAATGGACTTCCTGCATTTGGGGACTAATGCCTGACTTACACATGAGGAAGCAAAGGCCAACTCTGGGGTAGAGTTTGACTCCTACCCAGGAAATCTTCATGGCAAAGAAAGACTATATATTTGGAAGTGGGGCCAAGAGAATGTCCTGTATTGAGTTAAGTGGTCATTCCCAGAGTTTATAGGCACAGATTTGTAGAAGGCCACAACCCAAGTGGTTGTCTTGTACCTTGTCCAGTAGGCCTGTCTGAATCCTGAGACTTAAACCGAAGGAGGCTGGAGGTCTATTGCTGTAGGGCAAAGAGCAGAGGAAAGAAAAACCAGGTAGCTGAATTGAGTTGCATCTAATCAGTCTGAGACAACTGCAAGAGGTAGAGGGTCAAGAGTTAAACCCAAAAAGCCAATGGAAACCTCTGCATCAGAGATAACTTTGACCAGGCTGAGGAGGGTCTCCAGCTTTAGCCATCTGCCTCTCAAAAGATCCATGAGCACCAGCTGAATAACTGACCTATCTCCTTACCCATTTTCCTTTCCTCTGTCCAGTCCTCCTAGTACCCAGATTTGACTTGTACCAATTAAATCAGCAGTTAGAAAGTGGAGGGAGAGGTAAGACTACACAGGAGAAAAAAATATACTTTCCTTCCTCCACTGCAGGACTTGAGCCCTAAGCTGCCCCAGACTGTGGAAGGAGAAAACAGCAATTTATGCTAACTCGAATGGGAAGTTTTGATTAATATTTCAGGCTGAAAATGCTAACACTGTTACTTAACGCGATCCTAGGACTGCTATTATATAAGAGGGAGCCAGAAAAAGTCATAGACCTTGCCATGCTTTTATCCAGGGAAAGGGGACATTTATGTCCTATAAATAAAACATAAAATAACAGCAGGAAATCTTTTCATAACAATACATTTTAGTCAGTTCAACAAACAAGTAGCCAATAAAAGAGAATGGAATTAAAAAATTTATATTAATTCTAGCCCCAAACAGTGTTTTAACCCATAATGTAGACGAAATATTCTGGAGTGCTGGCAAAATACCTTCTTTTTCCAGGCTCATTTCTGCCTCGTTTCAAATCTCAAGTCTTGAACCTTCCCTCCACTCAACTAAGAATCTCATAGATTTAGTCATTAGACTGAGGTATGAGACCTGTCTTCTTGCATTCTGACCACTTGGAAAACAGATGCTTGATGTGTCCTCCTCAGCTGAGCCTGTGTGCATGGGAACTCAGGATAGATGATGATGATCCTCTCCTCATCAATCCTCTTCTCCTCAATGCCATCAACCTTAACCCCCACTGAAGATGCCTCAGTGGCTCTCTCAAAAGTGGCTCTCTCTCTTTATATACAGAATATTTGTATTTCTTCAAACTCACCAAGGTTATATTGTCTCATGTAGCCACTCTCCCATCCATTCATTCATTTATCCATTTACAAATTATTCACGTATTTTTATAGGGTATTTTACAATATGCCAGATAGTAAGCGTTAAAACAAGCAGGAAAAGAAGTGATTGCAAGTGCTAACTGGAAGGTTTTGAGTCTTGGACCTGTGGTCAAAAATAATGGATAATATTTGTTGCCCATCTTCGTCATTGAAGTGAACAGAGAGATGAGGAAGATTAATAGTGACAGTTTCTCTGGGCATGGCTCCTGGAGGGCTGTGCATCTCTCCCTTTCTCCACAAGAGGCCAGGGTTTACTGCCAGACAGTCTCTGAAAAGTGAGTGGAGAGGTGGTGAGCTAGAGAAGGTACCGAACCACAAAATGTTGCAAAACATTTCCACTGCAATAGACTGAATATGTGTGTCCCCCAAAAGTCACATGTTGAAATTCTACCCCCCACTGCCTAGTAAGAAGTGGAACTTTAGGAGATAGTTAGGTCATGAAGATGGAATCCTCATGAATGAGATCAGCGCCCTTTTAAAAGGCACCTTCAGAGGGCACTCTCACGCTCTCTGCGGCGTGAGGACAAGACAGAAGGTGGCCTTTTACCAACCAGGCAGCAGACTCTCACCAGACACTGCATTTACTGTCGCCTTGATTTTAGACTTCCTAGCCTCCAGAACTGTGACAAGTAAATGTCTGTTGTTTAAAATTCCATGGTACTCTGTTACAGCAGCCTAAACTGACTAAAGCATTCACACATTACAGAAGAGCACACAAAGTCTCTGGTGAGAGAAAAAGCCAGCATGTGGGCATCTACTTTTTTGAGGCCATTAAATCTAGATTACAACTGCACCCATGAAATAAGTTCATTTTAACTGCTTTTCCTCTAATTCTCGCTTCTTGTGAAGACCCACACTTGAGTGAATGGAATTAGAAATGAGAAGGTATGGCAAAATAGTGGTTTGGGAAAAGAGTGGACACAGAACATGTTCATTTATCCCCTTCAGTCTTTGAGGTCTAGGTCTTGTCAAGGATTGTGACAGGAAATAAAGAAGCTTGAAAATGAATAAAGGATGGAAGTTTTGGTATTACATGATACCAGGCTCTTTAATATCTGAGAATGGGTATGGGAAATATAATAAAACTTTCAGGATTTAACAGTAACTGGTTCAGCATTTTTAGCAAATTGGGTACATACACTATCTATAAGGAGAGAGGGTGTATATAAATCATTAAAGTGCAATTCATTTATTCAACCAAAAATGTATTGACCATGTACTATATGCTAGGCATTTTTCCAGGTACTGGGAATATAGCCATGAACCCTGTGTTAGACGCTTTAATATAGGTTTAAGAAAAGGTGCTTGAAATTGAAGAAGCAGTTAGTTCTATCCTGGAGTTTGTGGGAAGGCTTCACTAAGGTAATGTTTTCATGTATCTTGACAAAAGTAAAAGTTCGCCAAGGGAGGAGCTACCAGGCATCAGAAACAACGTGTGCAGAGGAAGAAAGCGGAAAGGTTGAGAGAGCAATGAAGGCATGCACTAGGTGTCTGTGTGGTATCTTTGGTAGGAAGCATAGATATTGAGTCAAACAGAACTAAGTTTACATCTGGGTGATATCTTAGTAGCTGAGTAAGAGCTGACAATTGTATTAGCCCTTTGTGCTACATTTTTGCACCTCTTAAGTTGTTCTCAAATTCTAGAGAACATGAACAAAACATACCTTACCTGGTGTTAGGCTCATGCCTCTTCAACCCTCAGGTCATTGCTATGACCCCCTGATATGCCTGCAGCTATCAAGGCTGGAGCTGGAATCCTTCTCTCTCTTCATAGTTAGTTTGTTGAAGTCACAAAGAATGCTTCCAGTGACAATTTTCTCTATTAGAACATCGTCATTTCCAGGAAAGTCAGATTTTTTTTTTTCCTAAGTGGGAATTGTTTCCCTATATTTCAGATGAAGGAGAGGAGAGCCCCCTAACCGAGAACAGAAGTAAAGCAAGTCACGATTGAAGAGGAAAAGATGTCATAGACCATTCATACACTGTTGGCCACAAAACAGAGCCACATTTGTACAGAGATCCATGCACACATGTAAATAATCATACACGTTTTTTATGGAACAATGGACAATACCTATCGCACTCCAGGCTATGTATCCCAGATACATTATCTTATTTAATCCTTCAAACAATCTTATGAAGTTGGCATTGTGACCCACGCATATTAAGTTGTGGATCAGAGAGATGATCTACATGTCACATACTTAATAAATCACAGACCAGCAGTCTCTGACTCCAGAACCCACAGCCTTACCCACTATGGAACACTGCTCTTTTATTTGAATTGTTCTTTATTACAGGCATTTCCCCCCAATTCCCAGAAGCTTATATTAACCTGTGGGAAGCTGAATATGCCCCCCCCCCCCCCGGAACACCCAAGGCCCCCTTCTCTCTGATTTCCAACTATCATCCCTGACCTGGGTCTCACTATGGTGCTTCATGATTTTCCACTGGAGGTGGGTTATTTCCCCATCTAGTACATTTCCAAAAGTTTCAGAGACTGCCCTGTTATTAATCCTAGGTCCTGCCCCCTTGATGTATCCACTTATTTTATCTTCCATGTGTTTCCTTGGCTGTAATTCAAATAGGTCCTTTGGTGTCCTTGCCACATGCTTGATTATATCTAAATCATTATCTCCATTACCATCATTATATTGGGTAGAAATTGAGAACGTCTTTTATGGTTCTTTTTTTGATGTCAATGATGTAGAAGCATGTGAAAATTAATCACTTAAAGGGCAAGTTTATAGTTTATTTCCTACTCAGAGAAAGAATTATGGACTGTGGGAGACTTATTCTTTCCAGTGGACAATTACATGACCATTTTAATCAGAAGCCCCACTCCCAAAATCAGCTGTGCAATGTGCTGGTTCCCTCCAGTCATATGACACTTGCTGAACAGGATGCTTTAAAATGCAGATGCATTTCCTGACTCTGTCAGTCTGTTTTCCTGGTGTCCATATGGAGGTTGTATAAATTCAATCTAGGGATTTGACAGGTTATTTCTTTGGACAGCAGAACCAGGACACGCTGTTCACCTAAACACTGTCAGTTTAGGCATCAAATGTACACAGTCTCTGCCAAGGCTGACATCTCATCCTTCCCTCCTCTCTCAAGAAGGGAAGCTCCCTGGCCAAGCCTACCAAAAATAATTCCTTCAGTTGTACCTGGTACTTCTTAACTCCTTTGAGGCAGGTGACAATTTCTAAATCCTTAGTCACACTAGTTCCTCCTATCACCAAATTAACGAGGTAGAATTAAAAGTCTGTTGACCACATGGGCAGAGAGGAAGGAAAAATTACAATTTTTTATCATCTCAAAGTTTTGACAGTTGTTTAAACACACTCAATAAGGTGATTGGTCTTATCCACAATCATTGAGTTCTAAAGGCTATTTTTCTAATAAATACCACTTTGCCCAGTAGCTATATTCCAAAGTTGCCTTGTAGACATGAATTTCATATGGGCAGCATCATATTATAAACATTGCTGAGGGATTTAATTATACCAAGATATTATCATTATTGTTTTTAACATCATCATCGTTTCTGCAACACCCTATTTCTTGGTAAGCATTTCACATTTATTCTAACTCAATTCTTACCACAATATTACTAAGTAGTAATTATCACCATTTTCCTTATGAGAAAACCAAGAACCAGATATATTAATTTTATCTTCCAAGACCATTAACCTAAGAAGTGATAGGATTTTTATCAAGGTTTGCTAATGCCAGGGACTAAATACTTTCCTTCCCGTCATAATGGTTTTCAATATTGACATGAAAAAAAAAAAGATGAAATCATTTGTAAAAGGAATAACCCTATGTAATGAAAAATATTACTAAAAATGCAAGTAACATGCTCTTTTTAATTTTATTTTTTTTATTTTTTTGTAGCATTCATGGGCAGTGGAAGGAGTATGGGAGTAAGGGTGGACAGAAAGAGATTTTTAATTTGGATGCTACTTTGGGAAGCTATCCTAGAATTCATCTGGTCCAGTTCTTTTGCATCAGTTCCAAGTTTGTGGTTGAGAGAAGTTAACTCACTTGCCTAATTCCAGGTATTATTAAGGGGTAAACTCCAGGGCCAGACCCAAGTATTTGGACTCATGGTGCAAAGCAGAATAGCCGAAATGCCTTGATTTTGAACTCCCTACTGGTTTGGGCTTGATAACTGCTCAAAAAATTTCACAAACTTAGTCTTGTTAAAAAATGGAAGGATTAATAATATGGATAAAGTTTATATTTTGTTTTGTCGGTTAATTTTAAATGAAATTTAGAGAAGTACTAAAATGCTAATATACTTTTATTATAGGTAAATTTTCTTATACCATAAAATGAAAAGCCAGAAATGTCTACAAATGAAAATTTCGCTTTTAGAGAGTTTTTAAAAGAGATTATATTCAGTTTTCATAAGAATTGAAAGCTTCACTCTACTCCTTGAAAAAAGGATTGTCCTGCGGATTTATGTCAACATCTAATCCCTTAATCTTCATTTTTCAAAAATCCCAGGAAGACAAGAGGCCATATACCAATAGAAACTATTTGTGACTTTCGATGGTTTCTGGTTAGGTAATCTCAGGTGGCTGAGAGAACAGAACAAGTCTGGATGGAGTCTAGGTACGGTGTAGCTACAATGCAGATGGGAGTCCCATTATCAAGGTCTTTCATTCCACTTGGGGAATCCAGAAGTAGATGTTGAAGATGTAATGTCTTGTAACGCAGAATAGGACCTTTGCTTCCACAAAATCAGTGGTGTCATTTTTTTTCCAGCTTCACCATTTTGAACTTCATTTTTTAGGTTTTATGGTTATCAAAGATTTCCCCTCACCTTCACCTTTAAAAGGTAAATATGCCTTGGAGTCATATTAAAATATCAGCGAAGATTATCTACTAAAATTTTAGTTGATACATTATTTCTCCTTAAGGAGGATAGTTCATTAGCTTTGGCAATTTAGAGCAACATTACTTAACCACTGTTCTCTTCCTCTCCATCCTCCCCCTCCATTACTTTCAAATCAATGGTTCACAAAAAAAAAAAAGACCTGCACAGATGGGTATGAAGGAAAATGATGGCTTTGAGGAGCTATGAGAGGACAACAAGATAAACACAATTTATTTAGCAGTATCATCTCTAGCACAATAGCCATCAGTTTCCAGAGCATTGATATAAGTTATTTCAGAATTTGTCAGGAGTCTGAGCTTTAGGAATCTTCTAGTGAATTCAAAACAGACAGAAGATGAATACATGGGATCTTACCCTCAATCACAATTTCCCACCTTGAAGGATAGGGTGATTGGTTTAACATGGATCCAAGCTATCACACAACTAAACAGACTATCTCAGAGATTCTGGACATGCTTTCCTCTCCCCAGAAAAGATTCATTCTCCAGTCACTCACTCTCCCTGTCACTGATGAATCTTTCGCACATCCCTCAGGGGCAATCGGAGGCAGGAGAATGGTTGACAACCATAAAGTGAGATCCTGTTGCTTGATTCTGGTACATTTTTCCTCCTAGTCTTAAACAGAATGGTGAATTTGAGTATCTGGTAAGAACAAACAAGAACATGAAAGAGATTTGGCCACAATCTAGGTAAAGTGTTAAAAATGATATTATATCTCTTAATGCTATCAGTTACAAAATTTTGTGATTAGATCAAAAACAATTTACAGGAAGAGATTATATCCAAGGCCACAGAATTCCATGACCAAATCTGAAATCATTTATATCGATCAAGGAAGTAAAATTGGAGTTTTATGTTCTTTCCTTACTCCTTGATTGTAGTAATTTAAAATGTATTTATAGAGAACTTTAATACAAACTATGTCCCAAGTTTTGTGTTTTCCAATGCACTACATTTGCCATTAGTGGAAATGAGACCCCATTCCAACACAGAATCTGAAAGATTATTTTACCCAGTTTATTAAATCAAGCACTGCCTAGCAATAATTATGAGACGATAGGTAGAAGCTTCCTGACCAGATGTGATCCCATATGCTGTCATTGTTAATGATCTGTGAGGATTCTCATGGTCATCCTCTCCTTCCCACTTGTTCTGAAAGCATCTTTCTAAGCCCTGAGCATTCTCTTAGGGAAGCATTTAACATGTAATATCTTAACTCAGGGCAATTTCTTTCAACCCTCCCTGGGTTTACCCTATTTGATTCAGTGAATTGTATATGCATTATTCCTGAGACCTGGTTTTATTCTACTCAAAATGTATTTGTTTGGGTATGACATGTTTTCCAATTGTTGACCTCTATGGCATTTATCAAAAATGTAGGGATTCAGGTAAAACATTTGGTCATGGTGAAACAAACAAACAAATTTGCATTACTGTTTTTTGTCTACTCATTTTGATATTTCTTGTTTCACACACACACAAAGTACTATTTGGCTTTATAAATAGTGTAGAGGCATATTTAACCTGAACTTTAATATCTCCCTTAAGCTTTGATGTGAAGTGCACGTATTTATTTAAATAATTTATAGAGTATGGTAAGCAGGAATTCCAGGATTAGAAAAGCACTATTATTCATAATAATTGTCTAAGCCATTTATTATATTAATATTCACTTTCTCTTAGGCCTTGTGCTGAGCTTTTATTTATTTGTTTATTTGATTAGTTGTTTTATTTATTTTAGTTGATTATCCCAGAGATCCTAGGAGAGAAATACTATCATATTCTCCAATTTACAGATGAAAAATTTAAGTTTAACAAAGTTTAGAATAATATGGAAACAATAGAATCGGGATTCAAACACAGAGAATCTGACTGAAAATTCCTTGCACTTATTTACAGCATTAAACCACTTCAAATAGTGGTTTACTATACAGTGGGGTATCCAATCAAAAGATTACAGTACCTGCTCAACATGACCTCACTATTTTAAAAATGGAAGAAAAAGTGCTTATTCTTCCAGATGAGCAGGGATCTCTACCTCATCTATTGTAAATTTATCATCTTCTTTACCAAAGCATATTATTTACCAACTGATTATATTGCTGTATGTGATACAACATTGCATTGCCGCTTCTGTTTGCTAGATATATGACCAAAGTCTCATTTAAGTCAGATGTAAAACAAGATCATAGGAAGCTATCTTTGCATAAATGAGATAATTGATTCAAATCACCTAATGTAGTGCCCAGTATAAAAATGTCAACAGACATTAATTCCTTTCCTTCCAACATCATCACTATTCTTTGTCTTGAATAGCAAGTTTCTAGAAACAGTCACCAGGCATTTCCTAAAAAATGTGTTTCCAAAAAAAAATATTTGTTGTTTTTTTATTTTAAAAGCAAAGCATGTACTTTGTGGAATATTTGGAAATTACAGGATGCATTATAAAGGACAAATAAAAATAACTTGAGTACTGTACGAAAACAGATGGCACACTCAATCCAAATGATTTAGGCAAGGTTTAAAGATATTAAGAAGTTCCCAGGAGACCCAGTATTGGGGAGACCTTACCACACTTAGGCCTGCAAGGAGAAGTGGAGGGAATGGTTAGTAGAACAGAAGTTATATGGAGTGGGCTTCTTCATAGAAGCCTTGGCCTTCATTAGATGAACACAGCCACGCCACATGGCTTAACAAGGATAGAGGGAATAAATTCCCTGATGTCGTCTTCCTACCACCTCTGAAAGTCTTTCCAGGAACTTCCTCTTGCTGAACCTGAAACAAAGCCAGAAAGCAAAGGAACCAAGTGAAGGAAACTTCAAGGTCAGCCTCCCAGGATTTAGAGTAGAATGGAGAAGGCTGAAGAGTGGATTTAGGGAAGCTAGAAGAGAGTCAGCTCCTGGAATAATTTGGTGTTTCTAATTGGTAGCACAGGATTCGGTTTAAGTACCCTTAATAACTTTAGTTGGTATTGCTGAGGATTAGGCCCAGAATTTATTTATGCTATAATCATGTCACACATCATAAAGCGTTTCTGTAATTCAGTACTTGTGGGAGATAGTTCTTTTTGACCTTTATCCATTTAGTCTGAAAAGCTCTCAACCATCTTCGTGAGCAAATCCCCAACTGCTTCAATGATCTCAGTTGTACTTTTGTATTCCTTTCCCTATTTTATTAGAGTTTTATGTTCTAATGATTAATACATGTGTAAATCTTGCATTAATTGAGATTTTTTGGTTATAAATATCAGAAATGGAATCCAAATGAGTTTAAACAAAAGATTTTATTGGTATGCACATCTTTAAATTACACAGGTAGAGTTAGGAATAGGGTGTAGCTGAATTTAGAGGCTTGACACTAATATAATTCCTCTTTCTCTTGGGTGATGTTTATAAGCATAGATAGAGCTATCTAATTCTCTCTCTCATCTATTTATCCATTCTTCTATCCCTGTATCTATATTTGCAACTGCATATATATAGAAATATATGTTATATCTGTATCTATAACTGTACCTATATTTTTATAGATACCGTAAAACATCTACACCATTTTCCTCTGTATTGGCTTTATTCTCAAGCAAGCTTTCTTTACATACAAAAGTTGCAAAGGTGACCATTGACAGTTATAGGTGACAGACTAAAATCTCAGCCACCCTACACAAAAGAGAAACCTTCCAGTTTTTCTAGCAAAAACCTCTGTGATGATTCTTACAGCCTGCCTTGGGCCATTTCACTATCACTGAATAAATCCCTACAGACAGAGAGAGGTAATGCTTTTACAGGTGAGGCATAGGTCAACGCTGTTGAAGTTTTGCTTTTGTATATCCATCTGGATATTTCATGGCATTTTTTGTGAGGTACATTGCTAAAAACCAGGTTTAAGTGACACGACTCCACTGCCTATAAGGAGCTCTGGGAGGAGAGATAGTATCAAGCTGGGAAGAAATGGATAATTTGTTTGAAACCAAACTGGCCAATATCCTAGTTGCAAAAGAAAGAGATAAGAATCATTTACTAAAAGACAGACAATAACTTGTATGGTAGCTTAGTTACTAGGAAAGATTTAACAAGATATCATAGAAAATCAAAACATATAAGCAAATCATCTTTGAAATAAAACTTTCTCCAAAACTTTTTAGAAATAAGAGGGAAAGTAAATAAAACACATTAGCCATGGTGGCTGAAAGCAAAATGATCTTCCATAGCTGTAATTTGTATATCTATAAAATCTACTTTAAATAAATCTTAACCATTAACCAATCATGAAAGTAATAAAAGGTTCTAGAAATAGGACTCAAATAATATTAAAGCTCTAACACAGTAGTAGAGCAATGAATGTGTAAATGAAAATACAATTCAATCCAACAAATCTTTCAAACCAACAAAATAAAACCATGGCCTTGCTTGTTTTGTAAATCCTTTCAATTATGTGTGGAATACATTGCTTCCTAAACTCTTAAATTTTGAATCTGAATTCCCTTGTGCCATCTCTTTATAAAGAAGGTCTCTAGAAAAATGAAGTGCATATGCAAGACACTATAGTCCTAAGCTTGATGAGTTGTGTCAATCCAAAATATAGATCTGTCTGCTTTGGGTAGCGCTGAACCAAGACCAATTATTAAAACTTGGGGCATAATGTGACAGGTTAGGCAGAATTCTAATACAGCCCCCAAGATTCCTGCCTCCTTGTGTACTCTCCTTTATATTTCCCTCCCTTTCAGGGTGAGTAGGACTGTGGATATGATGGGATATCTTGTGTGTGACAGGAAACATTATATAACAAAGTTGGAGGGATTCTTTAGATGTAATTAAGGCCCCTAATCAGTTGTTTCTGAGTTATTCAAAGAAAGCATATGCCTGCCAGACCTAACTTATTGAGGTGAAGTGCTCTAAAAGATGGTCTAAAGGAAAGAGACAAGAAGCAGCTACAGATGGGTTCTTGTTAACCTTGAATTGGCAACCAGACATGTGGCGGGAATCACAGGCAGACACAAGGAGCTAAGGGTCTCACTCCTACAACCACAAGAAATGAACTGTGTCAGCAAACAAACAGTGAGTTCAAAAGAGGACCCTGAACCTCAAATGAGACTGGAGCCCTAGCCAACACCTTGACTATAACCTTCTTAGACCCCGAGCAAAGGACTGAGGTGAGATGTGCCCTGATTTGCCACCTGTGGAAACTGAGATACTACATATGTGTTGTCCTAAGCTGCTGAAGTTGTTGCAATTTGTTCCATAGCAACAGAAAACTCATAAACATGGCTTATCCACATTTTGAAAATAGAAAGTTACCATTTCCATATGTAATTTCTCTCATTCTGAAATTCTCTGTGTTAAGATAAGCAGTGCAGTCACTTAGGAGTTGTCTGTACATCAAAAAGAAAATCATCGTCTTCATGAGCTTTCTCCTACACAATAAAAATTCTCCTTCTAACTCTGTTTTGCATTTCTTAAAGCCAGATTTTTTTTTATAAACCTGCAAGTCAGTGCATTAAAAATTATGTTTCCAGATTAAAGCACATTCCTGAGTTAGGAACTTTGAAATGAGGAGATGGAGGCTGCTCAGGAGTTCGATCCTTAGTATTAGACCCTTTGGTATCTTCACCAGTGGAAAAAGAGAAGTATTTTCTCTAAGTCCTATAGCCAGGAGCTATAGTGCAATTCACTCCTCAGCCTCAGGGCTGAACAGGGGGCTAAGAACATAAGGAAAGTTAGAAAATAAAGGACTTTGGATTTCCTTTCCTTTGAAATGCTCTTCCATTAACAATATTGCTAGCTAAGTAATTATGGATGGGGATTTTTAAAAGGAGATATGTGCAACAT
Organism: Mirounga leonina; assembly: GCF_011800145.1. NCBI lineage: Eukaryota > Metazoa > Chordata > Mammalia > Carnivora > Phocidae > Mirounga > Mirounga leonina. Next base: position 18,571,344 of record NW_023270418.1, on the reverse strand, counting down.
ACATGCATCCACGACAAGGTCAAGTTATAGGTTATCCCAGAGACATCCAGAATTTCATTAGAAAAGCCCAGCTTGACATTGTGTCATGTCCAGTGTCCACTAATGTAAGGTGATGTCTTTGGGTGCAGGAGTGGTGAAAAGGCAGATGAGTGCTTTATCTAATAATAACTCAAAGATCGATGTGAGCTTGGCCAAGTACTGCTGAAAAGCAGAGGAGAAAAGAACCCACAACTTTGTGAGTAAGCTCCAACTTCCGGGATTGAATATTTGATATGGAAACCAATACATTTTATTTTTGTGTATATATTTTATTTATACATTTATGTATACATGTGCATGTATATGTATATATAAATGTATATATTTATACATTTTATTTATTCAACACATTTATTGAACACCTACCATGTATCAGCCACTGTTTGAAACAAAAATGGCATAATGATGAAGGGAACTCCTTTTCCATAAAGCAATTGGGAAGGTAGAGTGGGTATTTACAACAATATATTTCTATTACACTATGAGTTTGAAGGCCTATATTTCTTTCTTCTTTTTTTGCTTTTCTTTTTTTGAGGGTATCTATGGCTCCTTAATAGAGGTCCAAAAACTTCTTAATAAATGGGTATTAAATGAATAAATGAAGGAATAGATTACCAGTTCACTCACTACTTAGAGCATAAACCATAAAATCTAAGTAAAATTATCCTACTTCCCTGCCTTAACATATGTCTTCAAACATAAACAGTAAATGGAAGCTGACATAGGAGCCTCATAGCTGGAGGTGAAAAAAAAAATGATAGAAAAAAACACATGTTTCTGAAGGATAAAGTGGAGTTCCTTTTATCCCGAGTTCTCAGTTGCTTCTGAGAGTAGCAGCGGTGGCTTCAGTCTTTGTATAACAAACATTTCTGGGTATTTAATAAGTCCCAGTTACTATACTAGGAACTACAGACCCTGAAATAAATATAAGTTCCTGCCCTCAAGGATAAACTCATATATAAACAATAACAAGTCAGCATAGTACATGCTGATATAAAGTATTTTGCAGGGGTATGTGAGATTATGTAAGAGGCCCACCCAACCAAAGGAGTTGTTGAGTATGTGTGTGGGCAAAGAGGATAGTGGAGGGGTCACCTAAGAGTTCCCCAAAGTGGTAATATCTAAATTGAGTTTTGAAAAATAATTAGGAGTTAGTTTAAGGAGAAGAGGGAAGGGTATTCTAGGCAGAGAGTGACTTGTAAAAACATAGGAGATTATGGAAGCAGTGAAGGGAATGAACTTTAAAAAGAAGCAAAACTCAAGGCAGGAAGGCCCATGAGAAGTCTCTACATGATAATGGAAAATTATAAGGGCCTGAGACAAAGTAATAAAACAGGATGGATCAAAGGAGTTGACTTTGACAGAAATTAAGGAAAAAAAAAAGATAGGACTTGGTAACTGTAAATGTGGTATATAAACCCAACAGAGGAAAAAGGGAACATTTCCAGGTGACATTCCCAGTTACATGATAGGTAAATGGCAGGGCCATAAATCTAACCCAGGTCTATCTGAGCCCCAAACTTTTGATCCTGTCTTCTATTATATCATACTCCTTTTTATTTTTTTAATAATAAAGGAGAAACATTTGGAAGCCATAAGAACATTAAAAATTATATCATACTCCATCATACTCTTTCAAAAAAATAAAAATAAAACAGAGGAAAATCCTTCACAATACTGCTGGGCAGCGATAAGACCATTCAAACCAGAGAAAGCTGAAAATGGGATTTACGTTAGCCATGGAAAGGTAGGTAAGTCAAGGATGAGCACATGGATAGGTGAAAAGATGGAGGTAGATGGAAAGTTCCAATTAAAGATTCAAGACAGAGAGAAAGACAGGAAGCAGAAAGTCCAAAATGAATCCAAAGAACAGAAGCTGTAACCCAGAGGAATCCATTTAGGATTCAGTCATTGAGAAATCCAAACAGGCAGGCAACACTGGGGAGAGCCAGCAGTACAAAGAGAAGATTCAGTTACTGAAAGTCAGAAGACCAAGGGTAGCAAGTTCAACTCTGAGAGAAATGAAATACTAGACAAGGTCCTAATCACTATTGAACAAGAAAGAACCCATTCATGGAGAACGAGAATCCCACAGTCTAAAGAAAGCTGGTAGCAAGGTTGATTCACTGTTATTTTATAAATAAATTGCTGACAAAAGACTCTTGTATTTGCCCTCTGAGAACGTGTGGTCTTATGATCTGAGTAAGGATCAAATACCCAGAGATTCAGTGCACTCTGCTGTACAAGTTACAGAGTTACAAGGACAAGATGCCAGGAAGGTCATTGCAGATATTTTTGTGGTTTTTGTCCCCCTGTGATTTTAAATTACTTGAGTTAAGCCAGAAGCATTGGAATCACATCTGCCAAGTGCTTACATACACGCAAATTCTGTTTTCCTTTTCTAGTTAATATATTTTCTCACCTCTGGGATTTTCTTACATCACACTGGCAGTGCAAAGCAGCTCAATTTCCATGTAGCCTTTGAACTCTGAAAGGCTTCCATCGAAGAGCCAATTTTATAGTTACTTACAAAGTGACTATGGACAGCTACTTAAAAATCTCAAATTTTACTTTACTCACTCATCCCATGGGTGTTCATAATATATACACCTTACAGTGTTGTGAGTTTGAGATGATTGCATAATTCTTGGGAATGTCTAGCAAAATGTAAAACACTAATGAAAATGTCAAGTATCATATAAGCTGATAAGTAACTGAGTAGTATTAAAATCTATAATTGTCCTATAAATCAAGACAAATTTTTTTCTTAGGATAAGAAATTTTTGCATGCGGGCTCAATACAAATTTGAGAATAGATTTTTTAAAAATGTGTATTTCAATTTTATTAACATAAAGTTGGTTATTTAGACATATGCTCGTTTGAACTTTTTTTTAATGAGTTGTATTACTAGTTTTTCTTTCCTAATGAAAATCCTTTCCTCTCATTTAAGCAGGTAGGTTTTATAATTTGTTTTACCACTTGAGAGTTGTCCCAGAATTCCCTATGAGATAATAAATTTGCATTTTGCATGCATTTTGGAGTTCCTTTGCACTCTAACTCTTCAGGTGTCACGCCCATGATAACCTCACTATTGAGGGTGCACCGAAGATGCCTTCATCTACCAGGAGACACAATGATCAATGTTTAATAAAGTCTTCAGTCTGCTGAGATTTGATCATTTTATAATGCCTAGTAAAATTTTGTGACCAAGAAGCGTGTCAGATAATAGGGCTAAAGGGCAATAGAAGTCTATTTCACATTTTACATCAACTAGTTAGAAAAGTTACCTGGTAACTGGAATGCACCAGGTATCCTAGGGTAGACTTAACTGCAAAGTCAGTTCTTCATCTTCAGAGATGGTGAGTCATATTGATTAAAACCATGGACTATGGAGTCAGACAGCTCTGGTCTTGAAATGGGCTCTCTCACTACTATGGCTGCCATGAGTTTGTAAACTGTATGAACTACTGTTTTCCAATCTTTAAATGGGAAACTAGCAAATTCTCTACCTCATTGGGTTGTTCAGATTAGTAGAGAAAAGCAAGCACCAGCACAAAGAAAGCTATCAGGAGAGGTGAGTTGTGGCTGTTATTGTTGAGTGCACCAGGAAACATAGAGCTCTTTAATTCTGCTTTAGAATTTGTCTTCAATTAGATCTCAATTTGGAAATATAACCAGATTGTAGAACACAATCCAGTTGGGATGCTATAAATGTGAAACAAATGCAAAGCCTAAAACTGGCTAATTGCTTTTTGTGTATGGAAATGGAGGTTGTATTGGTTTCTTGTGGCTATTGTAACAAATTACCACAAACTTCATGATATAAAATGACAGGAAGTTGTTATCTCACAGTTCTGGAGGCCAGAAGTCCATTATAAGTTTCACTGGGCTGAAAGCGAAGTGTTGGTCAGGCTGAGCTCTCTTGGAACCTCTAGGGGAGAATCATTCCTTGCTTCTTCCAGCTTCTGGTGGCTGCCAGCATTCCTTGGCTTGTGGCCACATTCCTCCAATCTCTGTCTCTGTGGTCACATTGCCTTCTCCTCTTCTTCAATCACTCTCTGTCCCCCTCTTTTTTTTTTTTAAAGATTTTATTTTATTTATTTTTATTTATTTGAGAGAGAGAGCACATGAGAGGGGGGAGGGTCAGAGGGAGAAGCAGACTCCCTGCTGAGCAGGGAGCCCGATGCGGGACTCGATCCTGGGACTCCAGGATCATGACCTGAGCCGAAGGCAGTCGCTTAACCAACTGAGCCACCCAGGCACCCTCTCTGTCCCCCTCTTATAAGAATGAATTGATTTCAGTTAAAGCCCACCTGGATAATTCAGGATAATCTCCCCATCTCAAAATCTCTCATCATACATTGGATAATTGAATTTAAATAAAAAAAAAAAATTTTAGAAGAAATCACCAAGAAGGGAATGATTTAAAAACATAAGGTATGCCTATGAGATGTAATACTTCACAGTTCATAAAATGATGGCAATGAAACCTACTTAATAAAAGGATAAAAATGCTTATAATGTTAAGCAAATATGCAGTTTGGTAACTTCAGTGTAGAATGCAAACCACACATTATTCATAGCAAAGAGTGGAGAGGAACACCACAAATGATAATAATGGTCCCCCCCGCCAAAAAAAAATTCTAATCAAATTTGGCCCATGAGTGCCCCTGAAAGCTATCTCCTTTGTCTTCTTGATATGCCCCCACATGGTTTTGAGCCCTCTCTGCTTTCCAGATGTGAAGGAAGTCCCAGGTTCATCCTCTAATTTCCTTGCTTGGAGTTAGTTAGGATGTAGACTCCAGGTCTTCTGGGATGCTACTGTTCCTAGGCTTTTCCAGTACACAGTGCTAACAAATTTGTATGTCTTTTCTCTGACACTAAAACCTGTTTCAATATTTAAATATGTACTTGTTTGTTTTCTTCTGTGAGATTCAAAAATTAATTCCAGTTGCGCAGTCAATAATATATTAATGATAAGCCTTGTGAGTGAAGTTATTTGAAGTTGTTTGTTTTTTGTTGAAGTTTTCATTTGGTCCCACTGACTGTGTCCTACAGAGATCTATGTTTATATTACTTGACTAATTCTTTTTTCAATGGTTATATTAGAAAGTTTATATATAGTTAAGATGAGTTATTCAGTTTGTTTCCAAGTTTAAATTCTGTACCTTTTGCATTTCATTTTCCTTTTGGGGTGTATAAAGCATTTAAGTAGTTCAAAAAGCATACTCAGAAAGTTTTGCTTTTACTTCTATTTTTTTTCTTCCATTTCAGTTTCCACCATCCCAAATTCTATAACTAATAAGTATTAGTTTCTGTTTATGTCTCCTGTGATATTTCTTGCTTAACATATCCTTATTTCCATTTCTTTCTTATATAAAAAGAAAATTGCTAGATACCTTTATCTTTATCCTGTCTTCTCTCTCTTGGAGAGCACCCCAAAATGGGGTAGAGAAAACTGCCTTGATTTGTTTCCTTATGTATGGGTTTATTTTTTAGGATGCCATAATATTCCATTGTTTTTATGTCCCATATTGTTAGACATCTGGATAGTTTTAAATAGTTTTCTATTATAGTTACTGTGACAGTGACTAACCTTGTGCATATAGTATATATTTCTGGAGATGTATCTTCAGGAATGATTCCTAAAGGTAAGATTACTGGATCAAAGGACAAAGGTATATTTATTAGATACTGAGAAATTTTTTTTTTAAGATTTTATTTATTTATTTGAGAGAGAGACTGAGAGAGAGAGAGAGCATGAGAGGGAGAAGAGTCAGAGGGAGAAGCAGACTCCCTGCCGAGCAGGGAGCCCGATGCGGGACTCGATCCCGGGACTCCAGGATCATGACCTGAGCCGAAGGCAGTCGCTTAACCAACTGAGCCACCCAGGCGCCCGATATTGAGAAATTTTTAAACATTGGACTCGTACATTTTGTACTTCTACCAGAAATACATGAGAATGTATGTTTCTTTCTTTTTAACCTCTCCAGTAAAGAATACTGCCACACTTAAATTTTTGCCAAATTGATGGTTGTGGCACATTGTGTTTTAGTAATGTTTTCATTTACATATGATTTTTTATGGGTTAAGTTAAACACCTTTTTATACATTTTAGGACCATTTGCTTTTTTTTTTTTTTTTTAAAGTAGTGAGATGTATTTTCTTTTTTTCTGGAGATGTGTTTTGGATTATTGTTTGAAATATTCTGTTTAAGTGTTGTATTTTTTTTCTTTTCAAAGAACAATGCAATTTGTGCATTAGCTAGTCATTGCCAATCTTCTATGTTAAGCTATATTTAAATATCATTTTTACCTATTTCTTTGCTTTTATTTATTTGAGGTTCTTTCTTCAATGTCCCATTTGGTAGAATACGCTTTCCCGTGGTTTCCTATTAAGCCATTATTTAAGATGATTTTGCCTTTTTCTTCCATTGTTTCTTCCTATAGTCAGCAATGATTTCAATCTTCCTTGTCTTTATCCATTTTTATTCAGTGTATTTGAGTTCCTGAAGTGTGCTTTTTTTCATATCTGCAATTGCTTGCTTAATTCATGGTGGCTGCTTTTATCAATTTTGTTTTCTAAATCATGGGTCCTGTTACCTTGCTTCTCCACAGCAAGAATTGACAAAGCTTTCTATTTTGTTTTTTTGGCTCATCTACCATGTTTCCAAACCATGGAAGGGCTTGTGCTCTCTCTCTTTTTTTTACTACAGTCACCAGATTTTTTCAGCATCTGAGGAATTCTTTTTCCTCTTCATCCTTCCATAGCTTTCGTCACCTCAAGAGACCTGTCCCCCCTCCAGTTTTGCCCCCAGCTTCAGTGAGTTGCTGCCATGCCTGAGATAATGCCAGTGCTCCTCATGATTTTCTCTCAGCTCTCATGACCTCACTCAGCCTCAGATCACCGCCTTGAAAACAGGAAGGTCTGGCATGACTGGAAGGGATTCCCCTGTGCTCAGCCTTGGGTATTCTGTGAGTGTGTCCTCACCCAAGGACCAGGGGAAAGAAGTTCAGGTGAGTGGAAACTTACTCTCTGACTGGGGCCTTCTGAATTGTAAGACATCATGCCAACCACACAGAGATATTGAAAATTTACAAGAAGGTTGACTTGTTTCTCTTTATCCTCGTGGTACATTTACTCTTCTTTTTATCATTCTATTAGGAATGAAATCAGATATGGGTCTTTTTCTCCTAGGATAAGCTTGTCTCCTTCTGGAATTTGGTTTATTTAGGCTCTTTGTGCCCTCAGCTTATCTGATGAAATCTGAGAAGCCATAATTGATTATTTTTAGCTTATTGTGTTTTGTTTTTTGTTTTCTGTTTTTTTTTTTTTTTTTGAGAGGGAGAGAGAGCGAGAGAGAACGAGGGAAAGGGAGAGAGAGAATCTTAAGCAGGCTCCCAACCCAGCACAGAGCCCAACACAGGACTCGATCTCACAACCCTGAGTTCAGGACCTGAGCCAACATCAAGAGCCACCCCAGCACAGGGCTTATTGTCTTTTGTTGTTGTTGTTGTTGTTGTTCTGATTGTTAGGGTAGGAGAAAGAGTCTCATTCAACCTCTTATACTCTGTATGAAAACTTAGAATTTGTTTTAAAGAATTAAATTTGCCCCCTACCGAAATACAGAATTAGTCTAGAAGTACTAAAGTGATGATCTCTTGTTTTGGATGTGCTATTGGCCAACGATTTTGGCCAGGCTGCCTGGGTAGCAGGTGTCCTTATTCTGTCATTAATTCATGTAAGGACTCCTGGATGTACTTCATTGGCGATAAAAGATGAACTTCCTGGACACAGTAGGCCATTTGTGAGTTTCAAATTTAATATGATGATAATGAACCTAACAAGTGAAATTGACTTCTCTAATGAACCAAGTGTTAGATGGTATGAATGACAGAGCATGTATGATTATCTCTTTTAGCAGTAATTATTCATTTGTTTGGTGCTTCCTAATTTATAAGTACTTTCGTGTACGTTATTTCATTTCCTTTTCACAATATTCCTATCAGGTACTAAATATCATTCCCAGATAGCAGGTGAAGAAATTGATGCTTGTCCAGTCACTGAGATGGCCACTTAGTTATCCCTTTTAAACATCTGATTTTAAAGACCTCATATTTTGTTCCTATTTCAGGCTCATCTGATATCTTAACAAAGTGGAAAATACAGACCAAACAGATAAACAAAAATCTACCAAAACTAAGGGAACATGACAAAAATAAGCAAACATATTAAAATGTAGAACATCCGCTTCATTTATCACAGGAGATATTTTCTTGAAAATGAGAGTATTTTAAGTATCAGTATTATATGAGATACTTAAAAACTAATCCCTGTGAAAATCTAATCACTTGCGTTCAACCGAAACAGAAGTTTACCATCTAGCCTCTTTTGAACATTAATTATAATTGTCTTTGTAGGGACAAGTAGTAGCCATTTCTAGGTTTAGAGTAGGACTCTCACCCATCTGACACTCAACAGTCTCTGGTTCTAATAAGATTATATTTTAACATCCGGTATGTACTTAAGACACTAAAATAATGTTTTGTTTGCTTATATTTTTTTGGAAAATCATCAAAATATTTGCTGATACTCATGGCCATCAGCCAGAAAATAATATATTAATGACATAGAAAGAGCTCTGTGTTGTAAACGAAGAAGGATTCTGTTGAATGCCAGTTAAAGAGAGGCAAGACCAGTTAGGCGTGATGCATGAGAACATGCAAGAGATTTCACTCCACCATCCTCACTGAAAGGCGCTAGAAAAAAAAAAAAAAAAAATCACTCTCAGAGGCTGCTAAGTGGGGTATCCCTGCAGGTAGGATCTTCTGAGTGCCTTCTTTGTGCTGGGCATATTAAAAGCCCCATCTCATTTCATCCTAACATTTATTTCATAGATGAGACAAACTGAGACTCAAAGTAGATTTAAAAAAAAATAAAAACGTGTACAATGTTACATAGCTGATACCTGACATTCTGGGATTTTTAACTCAGATCTATTTGGTGGAAGTCCCTCGGGGTTTCCCCCTAGATTAGGCAACTTCAGACATGAACAATTTTAAAGAAAGCCTTCTATCTCTGTTTTACTGAGGGTGGTTTTCCTTACGGTCCTTGAATTTACTTTAATCCTTGTCCTTGCTTTCGACTTAATTGCTTTTTAGATATAGGATTAACTCTCTTCAAGGAAAAGCAATTTAAACAGAACAACTATTTGTTTATATTCAGACTCACATGTCTAGTAGAAGCAAAAAATAATAGAGGTCATCTTTTCAAATGCTTTTGTTATACAAATGCAGAAAATAAGTCCAAGATCATAATTAGGAAAAAAGCAGGCATGAACTAAGGTCTCCCATTTCCCAAACCTGCATGCTTCCCAGTAGAGAAAACCATACAGTGATTTCTTACCTCAATCTCTCCACTAATTATTTTTCATAACAATTTTGCAAGAAAACACACTTTGGGTTTTCTTTCTTGACAAAGAAAACGATAAGTTAACACCAGTTACATATGAACACACATCCTTCAATGAATTCACGGGGGCAAGTCTGTGATTTGAGCATAACTGTATCTGAAAGAACGAAGTGTTGACTTAGAAGACTTAAGAATGATTAGATTCTTCCATGACACATACAGACTGTCTACCCTTGGCCTGTCCTCATTCTTCTCTATCATGTTGCACTCTTCAGGACAATCACAACAATCTGTAGCTGTCACTGACAGTGAACAGAAGGAAATAGTTACAATAAATGATGTAAATTAGTCCTTTGTTCAGGGAAGCATCCCCCCCCTACTCCATGGTCTTTTCCTTTAATATTTTTAATACATTCTCACCAGATTCCTTTGGGTGCCAAAGTAAATGTTAAATTTGCTACATTAACCACAATGGGGAAATAAACATTCTTTACTTGTATTCTCTCTAGTCTTGTTCATACTTCACTCCCCAAAACTGGGTCTCCACCCTACAAGCTCAATCACAGAGAGGTGCGGTAGCCCATGAGCCCACAGCAAAGCCTCCGTGTCTTAGGCTGTCCTGCATGGATGCTGTTGGCAGGGCAAACATTTCTGGAATCCACGGGCTAAACCCAGGACTTTGCTTACCTAAATGGAGGACTTTAAAAATCCATTCTCAGAGAAATATACTCCTTTAATCCAGATTAATATTTACTTTGGGTTAATTTTTACTTCTATTTTTAGTTAGGCTGAGGAGTAAAAAAAAAATTACAGATTTTTAGAACAAAGGAAATTGAGAGCTCAGAGAACTCCACACTGCTGTATTTTATTTTTTTTTTAAGATTTTATTTATTTATTTGAGAGAGAGAGAATGAGAGAGAGAGAGAGAGAGAACATGAGAGGGGGGTGGGTCAGAGGGAGAAGCAGACTCCCTGCTGAGCAGGGAGCCTGATGCGGGACTGGATCCTCGGACTCCAGGATCATGACCTGAGCCGAAGGCAGTCGCTTAACCAACTGAGCCACCCAGGCACCCCCACACTGCTGTATTTTAAATAAGGAATGGGAAAACCCCTGAGACAACGTAACTTGTTCTTAGTTGCATAATCAATGGCAAACCAAGACCCATATCCATGGGTCCAAATAGTTTCCCACACTGCTTTCCCCCCAGGCCCTTGTGGTATAAAAGTGCCTGCTAAGGACTTCACAAAGATGAATTCCTTTTATGAACTTTCAAAACCACATGGAAGATAAAACAAGGAAACCAAAAAATCAAATGGCAATCAATAAAGAAGCAAGTGAGGAAGAAAGTGAATCGGTATATATATATATATTTTTTTTTCAAGTAAGGAAACACACTACTGGAGGCCTGTCTTAAGAGGGAAATAATACAAGAGAGAACATCAAGGATAACAATTGTATTATTCTGAAGACAAAGGCAGGAAGAGTAGTGAGCCCATTGATAAATTCCTGCAAAGGAGAGAATGCTACTGAGAAGGAACAGGCTATGCTACCCAAGCAAGATCATCCTGCCCCCAGTAAGTTTCTTGCCTGGAGGAAGTAATGCTGAATGAAAATATAAGCAGTATGTTCTGAGTTAAGTAGTCTCAATTTTTTTTTTCTTAACATCTATCTCTTCCCAAACTTGATAGTGCAATCTTCAAGCAGAAAGTTTGTGGCAGTCTCACACAATTCACAGAGCTCACCATAGCACAAGACTGTTGAATCACAGACCTGTACCTCTGAAACAAATAATACATTATATGTTAAAAAAGAAAAGAAGAAGATAGCAGGAAGGGAAAAATGAAGGGGGGGGAATCGGAGGGGGAGATGAACCATGAGAGACTATGGACTCTGAGAAACAAACAGGGTTCTAGAGGGGAGGGGGGTGGGGGGACGGGGGGATGGGTTAGCCTGGTGATGGGTATTAAAGAGGGCACGTTCTGCATGGAGCACTGGGTGTTATACGCAAACAATGAATCATGGATCACTACATCAAAAACTAATGATGTAATGTATGGTGATTAACATAACATAATAAAAAAAAGTTTGTGGCATTCTTCTTCTCCACTTAAAAGGATATCATTTAGGAAGACTAAGAATTCTAGAATCAAGATTGAAATGGACCTTCAGTGACATCTAGTCCAAACCCCTCCTTCTCTAAATGAATCCCTGAAAAGTAATAGAACAAATGAGAAAAAAATGAAAATAATGTGTAAGCTAACTGGGCTGGTAGTTTTCAGCTTGGGTAAATTAGACTGCTATGCCCTTAGATCCTGCACCAAACGAAATTATTGCTGGAATTTGAAAGGATAGCATAAAGCATCACCCCATTGTTTGTACAGTGTGTTCAGTGGTCCCATAAGCTTGCTGACTCATTTAATATATATATTAATTAAGTTGATCCTTAGGGCAGGATAAATAAGAACACATTTCATAGGATGTTTGTATAAGATGAGAAGAGTTTAAATGCACTGTAATATTTATGGCCTCTCTTTCCTTCCAAAGCACAAAGTGCCTACATTCTTCTATTTCTGAGCTTTGTGGGGCAAAGGACTAACACTGTATTATTATTCTCATTTGCAGATGAGAATGTGCCACAGAGAGGAAGCATTTGAACCTGTTCTTTTCATATTTCTTTTTAAATTTTTTAATTATGTCTCTTTTAATCAATCTGTAGCTTTTGAACATAGGCTAATAAACTATAGATATTTAGAAAATGATGTTTGTGACAAACTGAGCTGGGAGCGGACCTGAAAATATTTCTCCTGTGTTTTTAGCAGCTTCCTTTTTTTTTTTTTTTTTTTCTTAATTTCACTTATGAGGTTGGGATTAAATAACAATCGGTTTCAAAAGATTAGACAGACAGGCAGATGACCCATACAGACATGGGTACATATATAAAATGCAAACACACGCAAACACATACACATATACCCCCCCCCCCATAGGTTGCTGTGATAGTTAAACCCATGTGTCAACTCTCTCTGCTCTTGCACTCAACTGTTTGGACAGACACCAGTCTAGATATTGCTGTGCAGATTTTTTTTTTTTTTTAAACAAGATTAACATTTAAGTCAGTAGACTTTTGAATAAAGCAGATTTTCCTCCATAATGTGAGTTGTCTTCATCCAATCAGTTGAAGGCCATAAGAGAAAATTCTGAGGTCCCCCACAGAGGAAGGAGTTCTGTCTCCAGACTGCCTTCAGACTCAAGAATATAACATCATCTCCGGCAAGAATTTTCAGCCTGCTGTCCTACCGTGCAGATTATAGACTTGCTAGCCTCCACAATTATGTGAGCCAATTCCTTAAAACAAATCTCTCCCACCCTTCTCATTCTCCCTCTCTCTCCCTCTCTCATTCTCTCTCTCTCTAAATATGTGTATGTGTGTGTGTGTTTAAGTGTGTGAGTCCTCTGACTAACACAGTTCCCAGTTTATTTAACCAAATACCAAGAATTTAGCAGATAAGGTGGCTTTAAAATGCAGGAGTAAAGTGATCTCCTCCCATGTACAATGCCCATTAAACCTGGGCTCTAGTCCATCAGGTTCTGCCGAATGCTTCCAGTGCAGATATCCACTCAAATGCTTGCTTAGTTTGACGTGCACACCCTTATCCTATCTAGCCTCCAAGAAATTCTGAAATCACAATGAGAGGCACCTGGGTGACTCAGTCAGTTAAGCGTCTGACTCTTGATGATGGCTCGGGTCATAATCTCAGAATCCCGCGATCAAGCCCTGTGTAGGGGAGTCTGTGGGGAGTCTGCTTGAGATTCTCTCCCTCTCCCTTTGCCCCTCCCCTCATTTGGGCTCTCTTTCTCTATCTCTCTAAAATAAATAAAATCTTAAAAAAAAAGAAAGAAAGAAAAAAGAATCATAGTGATTTCTGTCCTGATATCCTGAGAGAGAGAGATCTATATTTCAATATAGCATGCATTGGCCTGGCTTTTCTGTTACTCTGTGTTTTCCACAGGCCATATTGCACCAAAAAATGGTACATTGGCACCGTTGGGGTCCTGCCAGAGTTTTGAAAATAACAAATTTCTTATTATACTATTGCTTATATATACTCTCCCCTAATAATCTGTTTATATCTACTTCAGAGCTTGTTTGAAAATATTTGGCTCTCTTTTTTTTTTTAATAATAGCACTTTTTTTTTTTTTAAGATTTTATTTATTTATTTGTCAGAGAGAGAGAGACAGAGGTAGGCAGAGGGAGAAACAGGTTCCTTGCTGAGCAAAGAGCCCAATGTGGGACTCAATCTCAGGACCCTGGGATCATGACCTGAACCAAAGGCAGACGCTTAACCGACTGAGCCACCCAGGCGTCCCAATATTCAGCTCTCTTGATTCTTGAAATAAATTGAGCCCTACCTAGTAAGACGTCATGCTTCCCTGGGGAATACAGCAGGGTTAGTGTGCAGGCTACTGTGCTTAGGTTTCCAGTGTCCTAAAAACTGCCCCTTCCCCCTGCTGACCCTCCCATCATATATATTCGTTATGCTGTATTGTGAGTTTTATATAGCTATGCTATGAGCTTCCACTTGTTAATAACATTGTGCTAATATCATGAAATAAAGATGCATATGAAATCATCTTTATCCCAGCACACTCCCTAAATAGTTGACAGGGCAGTTCAGTCTAGTTCAGAATAATAATGATGACTCAAAAGAAGAAATCAATCACAGAAGTGAAGCAAAACAGAGAATGGGGGCAAGAAAGAGGTTTTAAAACAGAAGGGAAGAAAAAAAGGCTTTTCAACTTACACAGAGACTTTGTGCCTCATCTACAAATATCCCACTTCTATTCTCCAGCCCCAAGTCGGCTTTACCACAGCTGTGTCAAGAGTGCACAGCGGACAAGAAAGCAGAGGTCAGGAAGTTCTAGAATCTGGCAGGCCCTCTCCAAAAGACACGCAGCTTTCTCTCCTCAGTAATGGCAGTGTGGCTGCATCTTTTCCTTGATAGAAAATTGAAGCTCATATGAATCAAGTCAAACATTCGTGCCTCATCAAACAGAAAAGCACAGTTTATGAAAATGTAAATGATCATATATTCATTGGCAAATCAAACATGACACTTTCAGGCCCCTGACTTGAAAGCATTGTGATTTAAACTGAAATGAACAAAACTTGTTTTGGAGGAGAAAGGGAAAGGAAGTAAGGAATAAGACACAAAATAAAAATCACTTGGACTGAATTGGATATGAATCTTGAAAGGACAATAAAGAATGAAGCAGTTCTGATACATTTGATCAAGTAACCCTTTGTTCCTTGAGCATTTTGAAGATCTGGGCTTTCCTAGCACATACGCTGGAAAATTTTTAAGACTGTTCTTGAAAGAGGGGATGAGAGTTCAACAAACTTTTCCTTTACTGTGACTTATTCCTAGCCCTGAACTGGTAATGATGGTTCTACTCACCTTTGAAAACACTACTGAAGCACCAACTTTTTTTTTTTTTAATTTATTTTTTTATTCTTATGTTAATTCCCATACATTACATCATTAGTTTTAGATGAAGTGTTCCATGATTCATTGTTTGTGCATAACACCCAGTGCTCCATGCAGAATGTGAAGCACCAACTTCTTGAAATTTTCTCTCACCTTCCCATTGAGAAGGCCACTTTCTCTTTTCACTGCCAATTTAAGTTGAGCTCAATGTCTATAGTGAGCACTTGTCAGTTGCCTCCCTAGGATCTGCATACCATCGCAACATCCTGGTACCACACTTGTCCCCTGCATTAACACTCAACTCACTCACTCACACCTTTCTCTGGCCAATAATCCTGTTGTCTCCTGTGGGAATGTGCCTCTTTCCCCAGTTTCAGCCAAGCAGTTTGGGGGAATTTACCCCAATCCAAGCTCTACGCATTGATCAGCATGTCCCATCCCTTTAACCACAATTGCTTGTTCAGTGATAGGCACAAAAGCCATTTAAAGCCAGTAAATCTTAGGCCTTGTTTGATGACTACCTTCTGTGAGACCATTTATTTTACAAATGGTCTCACAGAAGGATGATGTGAGGCTCTCAGATTCTCCAGCTATTTTTTTGACCACAAAATGGCTTTGGGGTGTGTGGAACCTAGGGGTTCTGGAAGTAAGAATGATAGCATTGAAGAGAGAGAATCCTGCTCCTTGGTGTCACTGGATCACTTCTAGCAGAAGTCAACCCTACATTCTACTTGGTACTTGTAAGAGTCAATAATTCTCCTTTTCAACTCCCTGTCCTTTTGGGGTTTCTATTTTAATGACTAGTAAAGTAAAATCTCCTAACTGAAAGAATTTCTATAACTAGGTAACACATATTTATTTTGTGTGCATTTATAACTCCTCCTGCCCTTCATCATGAGCTCTTTTAGAGCAAGAAACCTAGTATCTGTCTGCTTATCCTCATATGTTCACAAAGCAGAATGCCTGGCCTGTAATTAATGTTCAGGAATATTTTGTTGAATTTAAGTTAATCTATATCAGGGCTTTCTGTTAGTTTTAACACTGGGTATATTCTCTTTAAAGAAGAGAATACAGAATCTGAAACCTACACCTTTAACATAGATAATATCTGGTCACCTGGACTATTTGCTGTTTCTGAGGTTTAGAAGTTTTTTATGTGCTTCTAATTATCCCCCAATAATTAAGATATAAGGCACATAAAGTGCTCTTTGCCCCACTCCCTCCTTCTTTGCCATGGGTATTTGATGTGATTATGTGTGGACAGTATTTTAAATAAACTCTCAAATTATGGATGGAAGAGATTTTCGGTTTCACCTCCATTGGTATTATCGATATTTAGTAATTGGATTTCATAGGCTAGTATCATCAATAAGGTGTAATGTTCAGAAAACTTCAGTTTGGGTCATTTATAATGACCACACTGAAAATACAGCAGACTCCCTGTTCAGGAAAATTATTTTGTCTTTCAAATTGGTAGAGAATATTCAGAGATTTTATGTCCATGTGGAATGAAAGGACCCACTCTTAACAAGTGGGCTACCTGCTCTTCCTCTCTCCCTCCCTTCCTTCTTTCCTTCTCCGTTTTTTTCTATTGTAAGTACATATCTATGTTTATTATAAAACCCATGCCCAATTTTCAGGATTTACTCTTACTTTATTTCAGATATGTCTTTCTAACTGATGATTTCCCACCTGTTACTTACATTAAAAGAATGATTCCTATCCAATAGAAGGTTTGTGCAAAACTACACACAGAAATTTTTAGGAAGATTATTCTAGTACAATGGAACAGGTACAAAGTGGAAAAGCATTGCATGTTCTAGACACTGAGAAAAGAGTTTCCATCAAGAGTTATTTAATCAAATTGTCAAACAGATTTGAGAAGTAAACTGAATTACCTCTAATTATTTATTGAGCACTTACACTAAGTGTTTTATATGCATTAACTCATTTCATTCTCACAGCAACTTTTGAAGTAGTTTCTTTTTTTTTTTTTTAAAGATTTTATTTATTTATTTGAGAGAGAGACTGAGAAAGAGAGAGCATGAGAGGGGGGAGGGTCGGGAGGGTCAGAGGGAGAAGCAGACTCCCTGCCGAGCAGGGAGCCCGATGTGGGACTCGATCCCGGGACTCCAGGATCATGACCTGAGCCGAAGGCAGTCGCTTAACCAACTGAGCCACCCAGGCGCCCGAAGTAGTTTCTTTTATTATCTCCATTTTACAGAGGAAGAAACCAAGGCTGTGGAAAGTTATAGATCTTGCCCAAGGCGACAGCTAATAAATGGAAGATCTGAAATTCAAAGCTAGGTAACTGGACAAAGAACGACACTTGACTTCATTTTGCTAATTTATGACATATTGGTCTGAGATCAAGTCCATATGCTCTCCATAATCCTCTACCAAACCCTCAGAAATTCTGAATTCTCTTTCTGGTTTTGCCATGAATAGTATGCCCTTGAACAAGCTGGTTAACACTGAATGATCTCAAGAAACTCCCCATCAACAAAGATTTTGTTGTTGTTGGTGGTGTTTTGGAATCTATGCTCATCAGTACAATCTACTGAAAAAAAAAGTTTAGGGTTGAGCATTTAGTCACAGAAATATCATTTGGAAAACTCAGTTAACCATAGGCATGTTTACCTTGGAAATAGCATTTGGGATTGCTGCCAGTAGAATGGAGTTGGAAGCAAAGTTATCGGATTATTCCCTTCATATTTTGAGGAAATGTACTTGGTTACTTCAGTACCTCATTACAATCATTTCTGTAGCAAGACTTTCTTCATTCTTTCATTCATGTTTTCATTCATTCACTCTGAAACCTATACTACCATATGCCCTGTAGGGTTTTACATCCTGGGAGTACAACAGGTGAAAATGACAAAGTCCCTGCTCTCATGCAGCATGTAGTACATATCTGCAGTTGAAAAGGCCTGGAGATTTTATTCTATCCTTCAAAAGTGATGAAATATTAGTGAACTAATTGTACCGCAGCTTACTGCAGGTGTATTTAAAATGTGGTGTGACTATGGCCTGAAGAATACAAATTCCATCCAAATCATCCAGAATATGGTCTCAACTGATGAAGATATTCTTTCTCTGGATACCACTTAAGAAATTTCATTGAAGTCCTTTATCTCTCTACCTTCTCCATTTTGTTACCTATAGACATGACATGAGTTCCAGTATCATCACTATTTAATATTAATTCTGGTCTGTATCATGAGCTGATTTTAATTTCAAGCATAGGCATTCCTCAATCCCAACCTCATCCTATTACCCCCTTTCTTCAGATGTTAGATTTTATAGTAGAGTAACCAGATATAGCTAACATGTAGCACAGTGTCTGATGGATAGTATTTGCTCAAATAATACAAGATGGAGTGAAAATGAATTGGAGTAGTTGTAGTTGGTCCCACTGAGACTACAGACCACTTCCAGGAGGAAAGTAGGATTGAGATTTTTTTAAGGAAAAGTAAACCAGCCCAGATACTCCAATTGTTGAAATTACTACTGCAGCTGGCTTACTGCTCTGCCTTTTTTTTTTTTTTAAGCTTTTCCTCCTGAGAAAGTGCATTGTTGCTGAAAGGAACTTGATTGTAAGCCAGACACAGTGAAAGCCTTTTGTCTATCTCCAATCCTCAATATTCCTTGTAGGCTTAATGCAAACTTCTCGACCAAGGCTATATGTCAACTTTCAGGAGGAGCAAACATTTCAGAAGGTCAAAGTTCAATCAGGACACAAGCAGGTGGCTTGTTTTGCTCTGTAGTGCTAGCAACAGGGAGCTCTCATTGTGAAGAGGTTGTGGAGTGGACATTAGTCTATGGCAGCAATGTTCTTCCTAAATTCTGACTCCCAAGGAGAGCTTTGTGAGTCACCATTTTTCTTCTCTTGTGATAGTTCTGCTTTGTCTCTAATGTATCTGCTCCAACTCAAAGAATGGAGAGATGCTGCTTTTCTGGCTTGGATGGATGGATTGTATAATGTAATCATTAAATGTCTTGAAACTAGGTCTGGATTTGAAGGTGTTAGAAAATTCACAGGAGGCAATTCTTTGTGTGATTTTGAAATTATTTTCAATTACAGATTAGAGCACGGCAGTGTCTGTAATATCATTTAATGAGGCATAATGCTTCCTTTTGTCATTTTTCCCCTCTGATTGAGATGGGCACCCTTGAGTGTGGCCTGACAGATTCCTGAGTACTGACAGTCACCACTCCAGCAGATGAGACAGAATACAATGATGCTGCAAATGAGTGCCAATGAAAGTGATAGATCTTTAAGGTAAATTGTGTAAGGCTTCCAAATTGGATTTAATTGGTATGTATTCATCAAATTTTGAATTTGGCCTCAATAGTTACAGGAAGTTAGTACTAAAACACCAAAGAAAAGAACACTTATAAAATAGAAGTCGGTGATTGTGTATATGTATATGGAGTGAGGAAGGTCACAAAAAAATATATTCAATGACTGGTCTTCCCAGATCTAAAGACAATTAATATGAAGAGTAAAAGACATTTATATTTTGCACACCTGTGTGTGTGTTTTAATCTATGTGCTTATGTGTCTGTTTATCTAGGCTATTTTCATCTTCCTACCTATAAGTTTCCAAAAAAACATACTAATAAATTATAACCACTCTTAGGAAGAGATATTGCAATAGGATGTACAAACAAAAAATATAGGAGTAAATTTACCTCTCATTTCTTATTTTTTGAAGCCAAATAAAGGTGACTATATTAAATATAGCAATGGTTTAGTTAGGTTGACATTCCATGGGATTTTTTAGGTTTTTTAAGTGATTGGGAATTCCGTATCTCTTAACCTTCAGTGTGTTGTTGAAATTGATCTGTACAAAAGAAAAAAAATTTAAACCAGAGAAGCTATTTAATTTTTACTTAGTTTACCCATTGAACCTGGGCATGATGGGTGAACCAAAGGCTTGGAGAGGAAGTGGGCAGAGAAGAAAGATGGCAGAGGAAATAGGGAAACTTTATGGACGACGGAAGGATTAGAAAAAATGACGAATGGTTGCAGTGGCAAGAATACATGTTATATGGCAGAATGTAGTAGGATACAACATTAGAAGACAGGTTTCAAACACATTATGAATAGCCTTGATGGTCATTGAAGAAGTCTGATCTTATTTAGTGGGTATATTAGGTTATAATAAATATTTACATGAATAACAGAAAACCCAGAATTATAATGGTTGAAATATTATATAGGTCTTTTTTATTCTGCACACAAACATAGACAATGCATGGCTAGTAATGAGGATTCTATCATCATTAAGGACCCAACTTCATCATCCTCAACATGTGGCTTAGAACTTTTTATCTTCTCTGTCCTTTACATGTTATTTCCTAGAAGTTGTATAACCACTTTGGTTTACATTCTTTTGGCCAAAACATATATGTGCAAAAAAGAAGGAGAAAGGTAATTTTTGTTCTAGCTTTGTTTAGCCACGTGGGTAGGTAAAAATTATGAGTTATATTGCGGTAGAAGAAAAGGACAATAGCTACTGGAAGGAAAAATAATGATTTATGCAATAAGATGCAGTATAAAACTTTCTATTTTATACTGCACAATATTAAATATTGGCCTATAAATGATGGATTTCATCAAAGAGAGAGATGTATCAGGAAGGGAGACCAGTTAAGAGTCTCCTGGAACAGTCCTTTGGTTAATAATTACTACTCAAGCTAGGACAATGGAAATAGCAGACTCTGGATTGAAGTTTCATTGAAGAGATAGGGATAACAACATGTGGTGATTCTCTGCTTGCAGAGTATAAAAGAACTGAATTTTTAACTCTCATTTTTGTTTGCCAGGCCAGATACAGTGATATACCCAAGAGAATGCCATAAGAGAGGAAGTTTGATTTAGATCAATTGAACTGAGAAATGCCTCAGGGACATTCACGTTTGCTCAAAGTTCACATACCTGGGGTGCAAAGACAAAGGATGTGAATGTCCTGCCCTGAAGGAGATCCTAAATCTAGTAGCAGGCAACACTAAGCTGATTGTATGAATTATTTTCTTTTTAATAGAAACATGTGCTTTCATCATAAAGACTCTTTCATCTCTTAATTATATATTTATGCAAGGGGTACACTTTCTTATTAAGGATATCTTTCTGTAGTTCTCTAATTGTCTTTTATAATCTTTCTAAGTGTTTTCTGCTTCATCTCTTTCAACATGTCATTTATTTTATTGTACTTTTCCCATTCTTTTAAAATATTTTTCTGTAGTATTATCAAATTCATTTTTTTAAAGATTATTTATTTATTTATTTATTTGACAGAGAGAGACACAGCGAGAGGGGGGACACAAGCAGGCAGAGTGGGAGAGGGAGAGGGAGAAGCAGGCTCTCCGCTGAGCAGGGAGCCCGATGCAAGGCTCGATCCCAGGATGCTGGGATCATGACCTGAGCCAAAGGCAGACGCTTAACGACTGAGCCACCCAGGCGCCCTATCAAATTCATTTTGAACTTCGAAAATAGTACACTGCTGTCCTCTAGCATCCATAGCATCTTTTAAGAATTTTCAAGTTAATCATTTTTCTTTTACAAAGCTACAAGGACTTCCCTTCTCCCTTTATGTCCCACACATACTCTCTTTAAAAGCTTTGAAAATTATCTTTATAATACGAACATTTCTCCAACATAGCTATGAGTACAGATCTGCTTTTATTGATACTATTGGACACTAGTGAGAATATTTCAGTCTTGAAGACGGGATTTTCTTCTATTATTATTTCTTTCCCTTTGTCATTTCTTCCATTGTGAGACTCCATCAAATGTTCTTTGCAGCCCTTAGATCTATACTTCTTCTGAATTAACTTCTCCCATATTTTCTATCACTTTTTTCTTTAGCTCTATAATCTGGAAGTTTTTCTTGATTCTTATCTTTCAGCTCTCCAGTTTAGAAATTAGGTTCAGGATTCCATTCGAGTTTTATTGATAATAATAATTTAGAGTCACAGGATCTCTTACATTTTAAAATGGTATCATTGCTTTTAATAAATTGCTATAATATACATATAGATAATATTCATTTAAATTAAACTTTATCCTGGGTTCATACAGTTTGTTCATCTGGAGAGTTTTCTTTAGTGTTAATATTTTTTTCCTCAAATTTCTATTAATCCTTAGCTGATGATTTATATGTCTTTAAAGGAAACAACTAGGCTCATTGATATATGTGGTGGACACTGGTTTCTTATGCAGTTGGGCAGGCATTTTTCCCCAGGTAGCCTCTCAAATGAGAGGAGGTCATATACCAGTAGAATAAAAGTGAAAGATGTAGGTCTCAAGAGTGCCTAGTTAGGTACTGAGAGCATAGACTTATCAGAGATAGGTAATTCCACACATCCTAGTTAGAGCATTTACCATGCATCAATCTCAATGCCACCTTTACATACTAATATGGCCATTAATATTCATCTCCATGCAGTTTAAAATTTGCAGATAAAATGAGTTGGCCAGCACAGAGGAAAAAAATATGGCCAGAATACAGTTCTGCACTATTTATTTCAATTACAGGTCTGAGGTAAAAGTACCAATGTCACCAATACAAAGGATTTCAAAGGGACATTTAAAGGAGAACCTCATACAGGTTTTGATGAATTCTGGAGGCAACAGTGTCTGCAAAAAGAGAATATGCCTGGGGAAAGGTGATAGAATGGACCTTTTTCTCTCTGTCATGTGAGTGTAAAATGAAATTAGGACTCAGGGAAAAGAGAATAAGAACAGATGAACAATCCGGGCATGGAATACTAACTCCATGGGAAATGGGAAGCCATTCTCTCCCCATTTTACCTTCTCTTCCTCTCTTAGGGAATATCAAACCTATCACTGAAATAAATAGGGTGGAAGTACACTTTGGGAGTATTACATAAGTCTGATCATGTTGCCCAGCTTCCTGCCTTCAAGCAAAAATCTGGTTAAATAATTCTGGACAGATGGATGCCTATCCTTGGAGAGCAGGGACACAGTTAGGAGTGAGGATGGACACAGAAGCAACGTGTCTGCTCGCTTCCATCTGGAACTAGTGAATACCTTATTTTGTATAAAGGCAGTAACAATGATGCTCAAATGACACTCTGCATGATTCCACGGTGGGAGGTGGGCTTCAGGGGCATTGTATTTCCCATATGGCCCAGGTAAATTGTATTTTAGGCCATGAATTTGTCACCTGGTGTCATTTTGGAGGTGACTTACTTTTCTACAAGTGTGGACAACTGGTTAAAGCCAGTTATGCTCCATTTTTGTTGCTGTGCATACACATGACAGATGATCTTCCCATGTCCAATACACCCAAAGCTTTATGCTGTTTCTGACACATCTTTCCCATTTAAAAGGAGAGTGAATAACATCACATTTTATCCCTCCAAGTTTGGAACCACTTGAGAATTTAAATAGAAATCAAGTATCAGTTTTACTACTGATAAAGATATATTGGAGAATAAACACATGGGTTTTGTAAAAAATTGTTTATATTTCATCACAATCCTTGGACCAGCTTATACAAGAAGGAGTCTACTAATTAGATATGTATCTGGAAAGATAGAAATTAAATATTTTCTTCGTTACAGGAAACCCCAATAGCAGGACTGGAAAGGGATGAGTATTCAGCTATTTATATAGAAGACAAACATAAGCCTTAACCTAAGTTTGTTTACCACATTGAAACAAGATAAAAAAAAAATGCACACAATGTCAGGTCAGGCAAGTTCATAAGGGAAAACCAAGAAGCATTGAATTGCACAACTTCTTTCTCCCATTGTTACCTTTCAGAAAAATTTTGTTCCATAGGGTAAAGCAAGTAAGTTAAAGAGATGGGCAGAAATCTCCTCCCAACACTTCCAAGGTAACAGATGTTATTACTGTAGATGAGAAAGTAGAGGTGCTAAAAGAAATTTAAAAAATATTTAAAATATTTAAAGATGTTTCCTATACTTGCTACCTGTAACTCAGTCTATATCTCTCTCACATTAGAAAAGATAGGAGAGCACAAGTCAGTAATCATGACAATATTATAGGGATATCACTAAGTATTATCTAGAATAGTATTTTAACTATGATGAGTTACACATGAACATTACAACTATCTTATAGGAGTTGGTGACAAACCCTCACTTGTCTAAGCAAAAAGAATGCTACCTAGTGATTATTTCATAATCATATTGTAAAACTCTAGGGAGAGATTTTCCAAAGAAAACAGTTAAGTCAGAAGAGAATAAAATGTTAAAGATAGAAGAGCCAATAAGTTTAAAAGGTCCTCCTTTATAGCACTGTTCATTGAAGAATAACCATGCTACTAGAGGTTTTTGCTGTTTATAGCTATAATATTTTAAACATTTTTATTAAGATATAATTCACATGTCATAAAATTTACTCATTTAAAGTACACAATTCAGTTGTTTTAGTACATTCACAGAGTTATAAAAACATCACCTATATCTAAATTTTGAACATTTTCATCACCCCCAAAAGGATTGTTGTATCAGCTAGCACTTATTCCCCACCAAACACTCAGTCATAGGTAACCAATAATCTACTTTCTTCCTTGATATATTCCCTTATTCTGGGCATTTCATATAATATACAAGTATAAATCATTTTATTTGTTTCTGGGTATAACTTGCTAGTATTTTGTTGAGATCTTTATTCTTCTTTTACCATAAAGGATATTGGTCTATCATTTTCTTTCCTTGGAGTATCTTTCCAGGTTTTGGTACTAGGAGAATGCTGGAATTGTAAAGTGAGATGAAAATGTTCCCTCTTCTTGTGTTCTTTTGGAAGAGCTTCATATTAATTGAGTAGGTATTAATATTTCTTTCAATGTGTGGTATAATTCACAAGCCATATGGGCCTGTGCTTTTTTTTAATGGGGATTTTTAAAATCATTAATTCAATTGCTTTAGTTGTTATGGGCAATTCAGATTTTCTATTTAATTTTGAACCAGTGTAGTAGTTTGTGTCTTTTAAGAATCTGTCCATTTTATCTAACTAATCCGTTTTTTTGGCATGTATTTATTTATGGCATTCCCTTAAAATCCTTATTATTTCTGGAAGATTGCTAGCGATGTCCCTCTTTCATTTCTGATCTTAATAATCTGAGTTTTTTCTCTTTTTTTCTTGGTCATCTGAATAAATTTTTTGTCAATTTTGATATCTTTTTCAAAGAATCAGTTTTTGGTCCATTCATTATTTCTGTTATTTTTCCAGTATCGATTTTATTTATTTCTGTTCCAATCTTTATTACCTTCTTTCTTTTTACTTTGGGGTCAGTTTGATCTTCTTTTTCTAGTTTCCTTACGTATTGAGTTAAGCTACTGATTTTATATATATCGTATAAATACAGTCATTTGTATCTAACTTCTCTCTGAGCACTGTTTTACCTGCATCCCATTAACCTGATGTTTTGTGTTTTCATTTTCACTTACCTCAAGGTATTTGCTAATTTTATTGTGATTTTTTTTCTTTGACTCATTGATTCTTTGAAGTGAATTCGTATTTGTGGATTTCTCAAATTTTCTTCTGTTGTTGATCTCTAATTTAATTCCATTGTAGTTGGAGAACGTACTTTCTATGATTTCAACATTTAGATGTATTGAAGAATGCTTTACAGATTTGTAACTATAATACTTTGAGTTATATAATGTACAATATAATGGATGGCTGTAGCTAAATGATTATACTAAGTTTCTACCATGCTAGGGAAATATCACTATACTCTTACGTACATATTCATCAGAAACCTATTCTTTTGTCTCAGTTTGGAAGAAGAAGTTTGGGCAAATCATGTAAATCACTGGACCTTTGTTTCTTTAGTATCTGTAGCTAATATTTGTATCTACATAAATAATAATACTTTAAATGATAAGTATTTATGTTATATGGCTATTATATTGTATGTGTACATATATTATACATACTTCTTTATCTTCTTCTAGAAGAGACAGAGAGAGCAACCCTGTCAGGACCCCTCTCATTCTTGAGAGCTTTTTCTGTATCTTCACTTAATAAACTACTAACACTTTAAAAAAAAAAAAAAATAGAAGAGACAGAGATATATATTTATTTATTTAATCCTAATGGACAACCAAAGTATTTAGCATATAGACACAAAAACTATGACCTGGAAGTTCATTTGCATCAATAACTTGTCTCTTATCACTACCCAGCATGAAGATCGTATATATTAATGAAGCAAGCATAAATTAGACAAGAAGAGTTAGGGGAGGGAAGGACATGTTTTATGAATGGGCCTTCTTCATGACCTTTGTCCTACATCTGCACACTTAGAATAATGAAGGATTGCTATGACAACATATTATTGGTGTTATTTTATTCCTGATGATGAATACAGTTAGTGAAACATATAAAAAATAATGCCCAATCTAAAAGGACTATGTTCTTAAGGATAATTAACTAGAGTTTAGTGAAGACCCAAGGTAAGTGCCAAAGTGGAGATTAAATTTGAATTTCATTGTCCTCAGGTCTCACAGGGTGACTTCTGAGAATTTACTCCTTAGACGAAAATATATTTATAAATATATTAAATATATCAATATCTATATATCTCCAGATAATTAGCTTTCATTGAACTTCATTGTTGTTTTGCTTTCTCTTCTCAAGAGTACCTAGTGTATCTATTTTGCTCAAATGTGTAATTTCAAAACAGTGCTGTTCCCTTTTCACCAGTGATGCCATTATAAGAGTGCTAAAAGCATCAGTTATACTAGCTAAAAGTATTACTCCCTGTCCATGTCTAGAGTGGAACATGTTCTCGTGGCAGCAGAGACATAATTGTAAGTCATAAGTAACTGTCTAGGAAGTTAGTTGTCAAAGCTTAATTCTGCTGTTAACTGAACAAATGACTCTGGGCAATTTCTTTGACTTTTGAGGTCTCAGTTTTACTATTTAAAAATAAAGGCTTTGATTCAGTAATAACTGAAAACCTCTGTTAAGTATTTTTTGACTCCATGATAGTAAATGGGAGTTAAAAAGAAGGGAGTCCCCTGTTTATTTCTGCTCTAAAAGGGACCTGACTTTTAAAATACAAAAGGCCTAGAATTATTTGTTTATTTGGTTCGTTGTTTTTGTTTGTTAGCTTTTTTAGTTACGTGAGTAGCAAATACAAACAAGCATAAAGACCCACTCCAGTATTTGGAATATTTAGAGCTGAATGCTTAGGACATGAAGAGAAATATAGACCAAAAGCTGCTGGAGCTTTAAGTGAAACATTTCTTGCCTCTTGTGGATTTTCTAGAAGCATTTCAATCACTTGTGGTATTGAGATGGTAGTAACTTTGCATTTGCAAAGAATGCATTTGCCACCGGTGTGGATCTTTGGCAGGCAAGCTCACACGGCATCCACATTCTCCATATGTGATAGGGTTGAAATCCATGCAGAAGTCTTCACTTGTAGGCAGAGAGCTTTGCTCACATGGGAAAAATATCCAAATTTCCAGCTTTTCCTACTTACTTTGCAAAAACACAATTTTCCTGAGTCTTATCTTTAAAATTTAATAGTCATTTCTCAAGCCATACGTGACGTTCTTTTGTTTAAGCCTCGGTAAAAATACAAATAATAAGACCCTTGATTTGTTGAGAGAGCCATACCATATAAAGTTAAGTTGATAATAGCAATGGTCCTTTGAAGTAAAGTGAAATAATCCAGAAAAATAAATCCATCTAAAAACAAAACACATACAAACAAACAAAAAACTAGGCAAATGAGAAATGGCATGAATTCATCCTTTTCTTTCTTTTATAGTTTTATTGTTATCTATGTGACTGACACTGGATAGAATTATTCAGTTTTGTTAAATTCAACACATTTATTAATCACACGATGCCTGTTGAGGAATGGTTAAGCAAGGCAATCTATAATTCTAAAATTATTATAACATTAATAATTGAAAATGTGAAGGCAGGATTTAGGAGAATAAACTCTGGTATTAGCCTGCCTGGGTTCATTCCAGGCTCTGTCATTTACTACTTGTGTACTTTGAGAAATTTTTATAGCCCTTGATCTTCAGTTTTCCCATCTGAAAAAAATAGGTTAATGATACTATCTACCTCATGTTGATGGGAAGACTAGATTAATTGATGTAAAGTGTTTCAATAGGGCCTGGAATAGTCAATGAATATTAGTTAATATTATTCATCCTTTCGTCCCCTGTAAGACCTCCCTAAATGATTCTCCCACAGTAAGGCTTACAGCAGAATTTGTTGTTGGAATGGAATTCAACAGAAAATCTCTGTTAGGAGACTAAACCTTTTATAACATAAATTTTACAACATATAAAATTTCAGATTTTTGTATGTTTTTTTTTTTAAGATTTTAT
Source organism: Mirounga leonina (assembly GCF_011800145.1). Taxonomy (NCBI): domain Eukaryota; kingdom Metazoa; phylum Chordata; class Mammalia; order Carnivora; family Phocidae; genus Mirounga; species Mirounga leonina. The sequence continues at coordinate 18,543,047 of NW_023270418.1, read as the reverse complement.
TTATTTATTTGACAGAGAGAGACACAGCGAGAGAGGGAACACAAGCAGGGGGAGTGGGAGAGAGAGAGAAGCAGGCTTCCCGTGGAGCAGGGAGCCCGATGCAGGGCTCGATCCCAGGACCCTGGGATCATGACCTGAGCCGAAGGCAGACGCCCAGTGACTGAGCCACCCGGGTGCCCCTTGTATGTTATTTTTTTTAAATGAACAATACTGATGTTCCATTTAATGGTGAAGGGTGGTTAATGATGCATGGAATATACTTATTTTCAAAATGAGACTGGCACTGGAAAGATGGTAGGCAGAACAATGTGCTAGACAACAGTTTTCATTTTTCTGCTATTTGCCATTGCCTTAGCAATGTACATCCCATAGGTGTTCATTAGGAGTAAAATGGTAACCCTTCAGTCTAATTAATATTTAGTGAGCTGTGTAAAAACTTGTCTGCCTCCTCATACTGAGAATGGCCAACTGGCCATGGGGGAGATGAGAATTTAGAGACTGGGAAGGTGCTGATGCCCAGTTTTGAGAACATTTCCCCAGGTGATATATGAATAAATAGAATGAGTTTCATCTGTGACATCATTTTGCAAGACAAAACAAAGTTGTTATAGGAATATGTCTACTCGAAAGTCCAAACTTCTTACCATGGACAGTGATTTGCTTGAGTTCTAGATTCCTAATAGTCACTAACCACAGCTCTGCCACAGGGAGTTTTAGGGATAGATTCAGAAAAATTTCTTGTTTGTTGTCACAGTTGTGTGATCTTTCCCAACTTCTGGGAAAAATCCTATGGTGGCAGGTTGCCAAGGTATAATTTCCTGGTACAGTAGACCATTGCTGTTCTTCCCTTTATCTATAGAAATACACAAAGTACAGACTATAGCCAGATGTCTGATTGCTCATCAGGCTTAACCAGCCTTTCTTGTGAGTCTCAGGCTGCCAATTACAAAAATATTTGTGAAGAAATTAAATATGTAACAATTCATTTCAAATGCTATAACTTTGAACATATATAGCAATTTTATATTGGAGTTTATGACTGGAGTCATTCTGGCCTTCTACATTCGTATCCATTCTTTGGGCAAATTACTTTTTTTTAGATCTCAAAATTTTGCAGCTATGAAGTGGGGTTTCAGACATAGAGTATAGGCTCTTTGAGTTGGAACATATACTAGTGGTCACTGACCCTCCCTCCTTCCTAAATTGAGATTTAAGACCCGAGAAATGAGAAAGCCTTAGCAAGATCACATAGTGAGTTATCAGCAGAACTGAAATTGAAATACTAATTTTCTCAACAGAAATTCAGTATCATATCTGTTGCTCAAAGCTTATTTGATCTCCATAGTCACCTTTAGGTCTAAAATTTGCAGAATATCCTTCAACTCTGTCTCCCAGGAGCACTGTAATTTATCCCAAATTCTTACTGAAACTTTCCCCAGTTGCTTTAAGCATTGATAGTGGATCCCATCTCTTTGCTTCTGTAGTATTTGATTCTTATCTCTATCATAGCATTTATCTTACCACATTTCAGTTATTTATATATTGGTCTATCTCTCCAGCTGCACCTGGAGTGTTTTGGCTGTCTGAATCTCTAGGGTCGTTTTTAGGACCTGACTTGGTAGTTGGTACTTATAAATGTTTTCTGAATGAGTGAATAAATCATGTCCTCACCTGGATCCTACACTTGATATTTACTCAGCTTTTCTTGCCATTGCCATAAAACTTTCCTAAGAACTCATGACAAGAGTCAAATTCATGCACTTAATAACTTCATAATGATGCGCTTTGTACTCCTATAATAACTCTTTTACTGAAGGGGTAGTAGATAATTCATCTCGTTATGAAACACAATGGGGCACTGTTTTTTTTTTTTTTTTTTTTTTTCAGAAAATGGATCCACCATTACTTTTACAAAACACTTTCAATTTCTGGAAAATTTTTTACATTCATTGTCTCATTTGATCTTCACAACAAGCCTATAATATAGGCAGGCGCAGATATTATTACAGCCTCAGAAATGAGTTCAATAAGACTCAGATAATTGAAAGGATACAATTTGAGTTGAGGTTTTCTGACTCCAAATTTAGTTCTTGTTCAATTCTAAATGGTGCCCTTTTTAAACATCTGAACTCTCCAGAAAGATAAATCCTCAAATAAATCAGTTTTCTAAAAGAGTAAAGGCTCTTTGGGTTGCAAATGGTAGAAACCCAGCTCAACCCGCCGTAAGCAAAAGAGAGAATTTATTGTGTCACAAAAATAAATAGTCTGGAGATATAACTTCAGGCGCCCTTAGTTCTAGAAACTCAGACTAGGTTACCAGAAATAATTATTTCGCTTTCTTCATCTTTTGGACCAATTTGTCTCTGAGCTGGCTTTAAACTCAAGCCATCTCTCACCCAAGAATGTGGAAATTGACTGTGAACAGCTACGAAGTTACCCCAACTTGCAACCCAAGGAATGGCAGTTGAGCAAATATCTAAGATCTGACATTCAGTGGCCCAATTTGGGTCATCCATTCACCACTGACACAATCACTGAAGTTATGAGAATGGAATCCTGTGACAGATGACAACTGGATGAGGGACTTATTCCTGAAGACTATGGTCACATCAAACTCATCAGAATAACCCAGGGGAAAAGCAGAGAAAGACTGCACCCCCAGTGGAAATAGAAGTGCTATTTCCAGGAGGAGGAGGGATGCATCCTGGGCTAATGAAAACAACAGTTTCTATTATAATTGCTTTGAAACTTTCAGACATTTTTAAATGAAACCAGCTGACTTTTTTTTGATATCACCTGTTGGTAGGTAGGCCATTCCAATAAATGTTAGAAAATAGTGAGTTTAGTGACTGTAATATAAAGTCAAAAAATCACCTTGTTCAAACAGGAAATCTGAGCAAACCTATCTTATCTATTTGCTGCACTAATCTAAACAAACAAACAAACAAAAAAAAAAACAATAAATAAAAAAAAAAAAACCTCAACTGGCTAAGAGATTGCAGCTGTGTATAAGAGGAACAGACCCCCTTCAGCCTGGTGCATCATCAGCAGAACTATTGGCTGAGTTGTACAGCATCTATTATTTTTAGCTATGCAGAAGGTGGAGAGAACACAGCTGGATTTTCAGATCACAGCAAAAGCTATAATATAATCACCATTTATTAATATCTTTATTACTCTGTATGAATAAATAATACCCCTCAATAGAAAAATCCTTCTATCACTTGAAAAGCAAAGCGGGTGGATTAGGACATCATCAATAGAGAATGAATATGGAAATCCTCCATGTCTTTCAAGTTACTTTTCAAGAGCACAATAGAATTTTAAAGGTATGGGGGCATATGAGAAATTCACTAAAGGTAGAATATTATCCTGGCCTTTTGTTAATCATTACCAGGACTGCAGTTGAAGGTGGAGCATCCATATACATATTCTACTTTTATTATATTTGGTAAGTCCCTTCTAAATATTATGGGATCTTTGTTTAACCAGATCTTTATAGAAAACCCGTTTGTAACTTAGGAGAAAAAAATGTATAAGAAAAAAAAGAAGACTAAAGTGAAGATTTTGTGATTTGGGGTCCCATAGATCTGGGGTCATTGATGCATTCATTAAAAAAAAAAAAATGTTCATCACCTATTCTATGCCAGGCAATGTTCTAGATGCCGGGAATGCAGTAGAGAACATACAAACAACACCCCTGCCCTCACATAAATTACAGTTAAGTACAGGGTTTAGAAAAATTTTCTGTAGGGGCGCCTGGGTGGCTCAGTCGTTAAGCATCTGCCTTCGGCTCAGGTCATGATCTCAGGGTCCTGGGATCGAGCCCCGCATCGGGCTCCCTGCTCCGTGGGAAGCCTGCTTCTCCCACTCCCCTTGCTTGTGTTCCCTCTCTCGCTGTGTCTCTCTCTGTCAAATAAATAAATAAAATCTTAAAAAAAAAAAAAAAAGAAAACTTTTCCTGTAAAGAGCCATATAGTAAGTAAGTTTAACTGCAGGCCAGATAGTCTCTATTTTTTTTTTAAAGATTTTATTTATTTATTCATGAGAGACAGAGAGAGAGACAGAGGCAGAGGGAGAAGCAGGCTCCCCGCGGACCAGGGAGCCCGATGCAGGACTCGATCCCAGGACCCTGGGATCATGACCTGAGCCGAAGGCAGACGCTCAACCGACTGAGCCACCCAGGCGTCCCAGATAGTCTCTATTGCAACAATTCAGTTTTGTCATTGTGGTGCTCAAGCAACCATCAGTTATACATAAATAAATAGGTATGGTTGTATTCAAATAAACAATACATTATATGTTAAAAAAAAAGATATTAGGAAGGGAAAAATGAAGGCGGGGAATTGGAGGGGGAGATGAACCATGAGAGACTATGGACTCTGAGAAACAAACTGAAGGTTCTAGAGGGGAGGGGGGGTAGGAGGATGGGTTAGCCTGGTGATGGGTATTAAAGAGGGCACGTATTGAATGGAGCAATGGGTGTTATACACAAACAATGAATCATGGAACACTATATCAAAAACTAGTGATGTAATGTATGGTGATGAACATAACATAATAAAATAAAATAAAATAAAATAAAAAACTTTTTTTTTTTTTTTTTAAATAACAGGCAGCAGGCCATATTTGGCCCAGGGCCATGGTTTGTCGATCCCTGGTCTGGCGGGTTGCTGGTTGAGGATCTACCACATAACTAGCTGTTATTGATAGTCTATTAATTTCTTAATACATTTTTAAATGTTATAATAGTAGCTACTTTAGAGAGGTATTGCAAGAATAGATGGAATAGTGTATGCAGCTGGCCCTAGGACTCCTGGTGGGAAGTTAATAAATATCATTTAATTCTGTACTTAATTCCCTCTCTTTATAAATTGAGAAACTAGTAAACTAGGGAGTCCCATAACAAATGCATTCTGTGCTTCTTTACCATTCATTGTTTCAAGTTTTTTAGTTCTTTGAGTTCTGTGAATAAAAGGGTAGCAGCCTATAATAGAACCCTGTAGGTTTGAAGAACTCAGATCATTTTGATCCCAACTTGATTTGTAAAGTATATGAATAAAAATTATAAAAACATATTACTTTGATTATTAATATGGCCTTGGCATAAGTAAAATAAGAAAACGTCAGTTTCTTCTTTTTATTTGATAACTTATGAGTGGTTAAAAACAATGATTTACGAATATTACTTGGTTGGGCAAGGAATCCATACATGGATGATGGGTTTGGCTCCATCTCTGTGTAAAGCACGGTGGAGCACACAAGACACATAAAAGATAGACAAAATGTTTTCCTTACGAAATTGGAAGACTCTGGTCAGACCAATAAGACATTTGTTACCTTATTCAGTATGTTTACTGGATGGCTACTACTAGCCAGGTTTCGTCTTTGACATGGAAGCAGAACAGTGAACACAACAAACCTCCCTGTCCTCCTGCAGCCCAAATTCTAGTGGAGGAATACCCACGACAAAGAGAATACACAAGTGATGTAAAGACTCTGAGCTTGGAGAAGAATAAAGGAGACAAAAAGGTTGGAAGAATTTGTTTTGGAGGTGGTGGATGTAGTTTTTTGTTTTTGTTTTTGTGTTTAAGGATGGTTCAGGAAGGACCTACTGAGAAGGTGACACTTGAGAAAACGCTTGCTGAAGATGAGAAAGTGAGCCTTGGGGCAGCTTGGGGAAGGGTATCTGAGGCAAAGCAAGAAGTGTAAAGGCCCTGAAGTGGGACTCTGCCTAGATTCAGGAAGCAGAGGGCCGGTCCTTGCAATCAGGAGGATCAGAATGAGCTAAGGGGAGAGTAGCCAGAGGAAAGGCAGATGTACGGTGAAGCTTGGTGAGTTTGGGGTCTTGAGGGCCACTATAAGGGCTTTGCCTTCTACTCCCAAGAAAATGGGAAGTCATTAGAGTGTCCTGAGTAGAGAAGAGACAGGCTCCGACTTAGATATTGCACTGTGGTTTCCCTGAGGAAAATGGACTAAAAGGAGAAGGCACAGAATACTGAGATCTAGGATTATAATGTATGTAAAACAGTCATGCAGGTTTACCTAATCATTGGCTTGGGCTACTTCATTTAGTATGGAAAAAGAAAGATCCTTAGGTAATAAACACCCATTTAGTTCTTGATTCTTATCAGTTGGGAGACCATGATTTTCTGTGGTTTCCAGAAAAAAAAAAAAAAAAAACTATCAAAAAAACTGAACTCAATTTTTAAAAGGTAATAAAAAAGACTAACACTGCCTCCTAGCCATAGCAGCTGTTCATCCTTGAATGGTCTGTATTGAAAGTGGGCAGACCTTCCTCAAGCTCTGGAACTGCCAATCCCAAATTTCCTCTGGCCTCAAAGGTCTGAGCCTTTCCCCCTTTCTTTTAGACCCCTAGCGGCCTCTCTGTGAGGCTGTCTCTCAGCAAGCACTTCCTTCAGCGCCAGGCAGCCAGAACTCTACAACCTCAGCTGGGAACTCCAGCTGTAGCTAGAGCCCTCATGGAACAGTTGCTGACAGCACTGATCTTCCTTGTGCTGGGGTCTGGCAGTTGTTGCTGCCACCATCTGCGGCTCGGCTGGTGTGTTAGCTTGCACTGTCTCTGGCTGATGGTGTCTCAGCCTCTTCCCATTCCAGCACTAAAGACTTATCTCAGACATTGCATTCAGTCTGTAATAGCTCTATGGAGCCATGAAGAATTTGGGGTAGAGCTTTTCCTTCTGTGCTCACATACCAGTCTTTAAAAGCAGAACAGGAGGGATGCCATAGTGACAGATTCTGTCTGGCTAATTCTTACCATCCTGGTGTGCCTGGATTGGAGGATTTTCTACTAGACCTTATTTTTTCTCTAATCAAGAAGCTCGTCTTTGTCCCTCAAATCATATTCTGACTTTTTTAGACTGATGTTCCTCTTGGACAGGGCCCATGTTTTGTGTGCCTTTATCCCTACAGGTTTTATATACACTCTTATTAAAAGTTGAATGAATGAATGAATGAATGAATGAATGAATGAATGAATGAAACTATAAAACCCTCTCAGGGACTTGTCAAAACTTTCTGTTTATGCCTAATTATTATCATTGTTTAGTCTCCTGAATACATGAGAATATCAAATTTTTGTCCATGTTAGCCATACAGTCCAGACTAAAATATCCATTATTTGTGAGGGGCTAATACACAAGGTATGAAGGTGATTATAATCTATAGATATTCCAAGGATGAAGTGGAGAGATAACATTTTCTTTAGGTAGTAAAGCTTGAGCTAAACAATTAAAGATGAATAAAGTTTACACAGAGTAAAGCATTTTCAGATAGGAAGAAAAAGAGGAACCAATTCTGGATTTAGGGATGAGCATGGCATATTAAGGATATTAGGGGCAGTGAAGACACACATTTAATGTTAACTAATGCTGGGGAGCAGAGAGAGGTAAGGATAAAGAGCAAAGTGAATCCAAAATATGTATGGATCTTTGGAGGTTTTCTCCCCTCCTCTTCCTTTCCAATATCCTCATTGTAAATCAGAGCCTGTGTCTCTTCTGCTCAAAATCTTAATTGATTCCCATTTTATTCAAAGTAGAAGCCAGCATCCTCGCCATGATCCTTACAGTGAAAGTTTGGACTTTATCCTGTAAGCTCCGGGGAACCAAAGGAAAGTTTGAACTGAGGTATGTATGTCTAATAAACCAATGCAGATAGGACAGCATGTAGAATCTTCCCATTGTCCCTCCCCATCTTTTTTTTTCCCCTGAAATCTTTCAAAAAATGTCAACATCAGTTCAAAACACTTCTGTTTTTAATAGGGATGGCACTGAAAGTGTAAATTGCTCTGGGCAAGACAGACATTTTAAAATACCATTGGCATTTTTCAAAGAGCTGGAACAAAAAATCCTAAAATTTGTATGGAACCAGAAAAGACCCCAAATCACCAAGGGAATGATGAAAAAGAAAAACAAAGCTGGGGCATCACATTGCCTGACTTCAAGCTATATTACAAAGCTGTGATCAGCAAGACAGCATGGTATTGCCACAAAAACAGACACATAGACCAATGGAACAGAATAGAGACTCTAGAAATGGACCCTCAACTCTATGGTCAACTAATCTTTGACAAATCAGGAAAAAATATCCAATGGAAAAAAGACAGTCTCTTCAATAAGTGGTGCTGGGAAAATTGGACAGCTACATATAGAAGAATGAAACCAGACCATTCCCTTACACCATACACAAAGATAAACTCAAAATGGATGAGAGAGACCTCAATGTGAGACAGGAATCCATCAAAATCCTAGAGGAGAACATAGGCAGTAACCTCTTCAACATCAGCCACAGCAACTTCTTTCAAGACACGTCTCCAAAGGCAAGTGAAACAAAAGCAAAAATGAACTTTTGGGACTTCATCAAGATAAAAAACTTCTGCACAGCAAAGTAAACAGTCAACAAAACTAAGAGGCAGCCCACGGAATGGGAGAAGATATTTGCAAATGACATTACAGATAAAGGGCTGATATCCAAGATCTATAAAGAACTTCTCAAACTCAACACTCAAAAAAAACTAATAACCCAGTCAAAAGTGGGCAGAAGACATGAACAGACACTTCTCCAAAAAAGACATACAAATGGCTAACAGACACATGAAAAAATGCTCCTCAACATCACTAGCCATCAGGGAAATACAAACCAAACCCACAATGAGATACCACCTTACACCAGTTAGAAAGGCAAAAATTAACAAAACAGGAAGCAATAAATGTTGGTGAGGATGCGGAGAAAGGGAAACCCTCTTACACTGTTGGTGGGAATGCAAGCTGATACAGCCACTCTAGAAAACAGTATGGAGGTTCCTCAAGATGTTAAGAATAGAGCTACGCTATGACCCAGCAATTGCACCACTAGGTATTTACCCCAAAGATACAGACATAGTGAAAAGAAGGGGCACGTGCACCCCAGTGTTCATAGCAGCAATGTCCACAATAGCCAAACTGTGGAAGGAGCCAAGATGCCCTTCAACAGATGAATGGATAAAGAAGATGTGGTACATATACACAATGGAATATTATTCAGTCATCAGAAACAATGGATACCCACCATTTGCATCAACATGAATGGGACTGGAGGGGATTATGTTAAGTAAAGTAAGTCAAGCAGAGAAAGACAATTATCATTATATGTGGAACATAAGCAATAGTACAGAAGACCATAGGGGAAGGGAGGGAAATCCAAAGGGAGAGAAATCAGAGAGGGAGATGAACCATGAGAGACTATGGACCCCAAGAAACAATCTGGGGGTTTCAGAGGGGAGGGGGGGAGTAACAGGGTGGTGGGTATTGAGGAGGGCATGTGCTGTGATGAGCACTGGGTGTTATACTTAACTAATGCATCATTGAACACTACATCAAAAACTAATTATGGGGGCGCCTGGGTGGCTCAATCGGTTGAGCGACTGCCTTCGGCTCAGGTCATGATCCCGGAGTCCTGGGATCGAGCCCCACATCCGGCTCCCGGCTCGATGGGGAGCCTGATTCTCCCTCTGACCCTCCCCCCTCTCATGCTGTTTCTCTCTCACTCGCTCTCTAATAAATAAATAAATAAAATCTTAAAAAAAAACACTAATTATGTACTATAAGTGGCTAACTGAACATAAAAACAAAAACAAAAACAAAAACAAAAACGCTTCTGTTTGTTAAACAGGTAAAGTGAATGTCTCAACATCCAGGAGTTTAACCAAGTGCCAGGTGCTGTCACAGCTAAGTTGTTTGAGTGTAGACGGTGATGTCTACCGATGCACTGCCTCTGAAAATGGAATCAAGGCAGCCACAGTGAGAGCAACATATGCTGCTACTTGGCTGCCTGGTTACCCTGACTGGGTCCATTAATATAAAGCATAAACAAAGCCTGGATGAATGGGGCTGGCCATTTTGTTGCAACATATGGTGGTGGCGTCCCAGATATTTTTATCTTACTCGTACCCAGATGTTTAGCTCTCCTGACACTCAGCTTTGTCTGGCAGGCAAGGTGGTAGAGAATGCCCTTGTGATTTGGGGGAAAGTATGGGTTTTTTTGTTGTTCGTTTGTTTTGGTTTTGTCAGCACCTTGCAAAAATAGGTTAGTGATCAATTAATAAGGCTTCAAAGGTATTTAAAAAATTTAAACAGATATTTTTTAAACCAATAAATCTCTATTGATTTATCATTCTCCCTTTCTTTTTTACATCCTTTTCTCTAAAATCTTAAAACTCAAGCAAAGTAAAACTTAGGTATTGAAAGGCAAATGACATTACAGATAAAGGGCATTACAGATAAAGGGCATTACAGATAAACAAAGGGAAAGAGTAAAGCATGTAAGACAGTTACTTTCCTGAAAAGGTGTAGTTAAGCCAAATCTAATACTTTAACCAAAATTGTTCAGGTTTGCTTATCTTTCTCTTCAGTTACAAAGTGGTGGCCATACAGCTCTATTATGCTCAGTGATGATTCTGAAGAACAACTTATGCATGGAGCCTGTGGGTGCTGCAGAAAAGATAAGTGCAGGTCTGGTGTTCCTTCCCCAGCTGACTGGCTCCTTAGGTTGTACTGAAAATCATAGACTACCACTGCTTCTAAAATCCCCTTGGAATTTTTTATTCTGATGCTTAGTCTTCATAAAAGACTGGGTTGAAAGCCCTCCACTCATGGAAGACTGAGCAGTCATGTTCCTTGCCACTTTTGGAGTCCTCCAAGGAGATGAAGAGGTGCCCTGGCTTTGGCTACTTTTGCCTCATTGACAATGTTAGCAGTTATCTCTACCGGAAAGCAGGAGAATAGAGCTTGCCTTCCCAAAAGCCCATCAAAGGTCTAGAGTAGCTGAAAAATAAGCAATCTCCTAATAAGAAAGAGAACAGTGCTAAGTATAATAACATAGTGTGTCTGCCTGGAGTATTCCATCCCAAGATTCCTACGTGCTTTGCCAACATTCTATCAACTAATCCCCAGTGGCAAGTGACTATTATCAACATTTTATAGGTGGGAGGCCATGAGAGTACTGGGCAATACTGAGTACTGAGAGCCTAAGCAAATAATCATAATATTAGAGTTGATAGATTTACTGAATTTCCGACTACACTGAAGTCCTTGGGCCACTTCTCTTTTTTTTTTTTTTTTTAAGATTTTATTTATTTATTCATGAGACAGAGAGAGAGAGAGGCAGAGGGAGAAGCAAGCTCCCAAGGAGCAGAGAGCCCGATGCGGGACTCAATCCCAGGACCCTGGGATCATGACCTGAGCCGAAGGCAGACGCTTAACCATCTGAGCCACCCAGGCGCCCGGGCCACTTCTCTTTATATGCATTCTCTGTTGGCAATTTTATAAATCTCATGAATTTACATATCATGAAGCTGTGTGTGTGTATGTGTTCCCATGCCTGTCTCTCCATTTCAGACCTCTGTCCTGTGGGTAGCTGCTGCTGTTGGCCAGAGAGCCTGTCACTATGAATTCAGCACCAAAGCTAGTGACTATCTGATTTTTTTTTTTCATCTTCTAACTTCCTCTGTCTTTCCTTCCCCAAACCACCTAATTTTGTGGGAAGTCAGGAAGTTAAGATTTAAGAACCTTTACCCTCGAAGGTATTATGTTGAGTGAAATAAGTCAAACAGAGAAAGACATGTATCATATGATCTCACTGATATGAGGAATTCTTAATTGTAGGAAACAAACTGAGGGTTGCTGGAGTGGGGGGTGGTGGGGTGTGAGGGATGGGGTGACTGGGTGATAGGCACTGGGGAGGGTATGTGCTATGGTGAGCGCTGTGAATTGTGCAAGACTGTTGAATCTCAGATCTGTACCTCTGAAACAAATAATGCAATATATGTTAAGAAAAAAAAAAGAAGAAGAAGTTAGCAGGAAGGGAAGAATGAAGCGGGGGAAATCGGAGGGGTAGACGAACCAGGAGAGACGATGGACTCTGAAAAACAAACAGGGTTCTAGAGGGGAGGGGGGCGGGAGGATGGGTTAGCCTGGTGGTGGGTATTGAGGAGGGCGCGTTCTGCATGGAGCACTGGGTGTTATGCACAGACAATAAATCATGGAACACTTCATCTAAAACTAATGATGTAATGTATGGGGATTAACATAAGAATAAAAAAAAAAAAAAGAACCTTTACCCTCTCTTACCTGAATTGTTGCTATAGACTCTGAAATACTCTCTTGGCACTTTAATTCTCCTTCCAAACAATCTCCTCACCCCCATGCCGTATCTGATATCACCATGGCTTATACTACTTCTGTGTTCTCAACTCCTGAAGTATGGTTGGTCAACTCCAAGCAAGGTTTTCCATTTCTGTGTTACTTACAATACATAAAAATATTTATTATATATATATATATCAAATATAGGATATAAAACATTTAAAAATAATTTAAGGTCAAAATAGATTATATCCACAACTCAGCCTTTAAAAACATTTGAGGGGCGCCTGAGTGGCTCAGTCGTTAAGTGTCTGCCTTCAGATCAGGTCGTGATCCCGGGGTCCTGGGTTCGAGCCCCGCATGGGGCTCCCTGCTCCACGGGAAGCCTGCTTCTCCCTCTCCCACTCCCCCTGCTTGTGTTCCCTCTCTCGCTGCCTCTCTCTCTGTCAAATAAATAAATAAAATCTTTAAAAAATAATAAATAAATAAAATAAAATAAAAACATTTGAATTATAGCTAACTTTATGCTTTTTATGTAGTAAGTGAAAAAGGAAGGAAGACACAGAAAAAATATGTATACTATAATCCCATTTTGGTGTTTGGCATGTGTGAGTGTGTGTGTTTGGGAACATATGTAGTAAAGTGATTTAAATAATTACCTCTGTGTTGCAACTTTCATTTTATTCATTGTGCTATCCTAAATTTTCTACAAAGAGCACTTATTTATAACATAAAACAAAGACCAGAAGCACCTGGGTGGCTCAGTCAGTTAAGTGTCTGACTCGATCTCAGCTCAGGTCTTGATCTCAGGGTTGTGAGTTCAAGCCCCACATTGGGCTCCACGCTAGCTGTAGAGCCTACTTTTTTAAAAAAAAAAAAAAAAGCATTTTTATCCATTTAAGGTGAAAAATAAATGAGTTTGCTGATTCTAGATTCAATACTAGTGTGGGCCCATTTTTAGGTCTAAAAGAAGTATGTCTCTTTGGAAAATAATAACTCTGCAGTGCACTTTTGTTAGTGGTTGCTCATTGTTTAAGGTCATCAGTCAAGCGATATTGTGACAAAATGATCATGGAGAATATGTTTATCTATTAAGTGGCGAGGTCAACTAGGGTATAATAAGTGAAGTGATAAAAGAAATAAATCAAGGGGTTTAGCCAGAAATTAGGGATTCATTTCTGAGAAACCATGGAGATATCCACACGTTACTTTGTGTGGAGAAGCCCAATTCATACTACAACCACAATGAAAAAAAATTTTAGCACTTGCGCAAGTTCTGTCACTTTTCTGCAATTCCTAGTTGTTCTAAAATAACAGGGAGATTTCAGATGGAAAGCTCCTGTCTTGTCGGTTTATTGCTTTTGCACTATGCTAGGAAACAAAGGGAAAGATTAAAGCATGTAAGACAGTTACTTTTTTCAGGACACAACTTTGCCAAGGAAAATTTTTATTGAATCAAGTGCTTTGATGTGTGTTGCTAACAGTGTATGTTGTGAGTGGTCAGTACACATCGAGAGATTAGTGTGGGCTAGAATAGTCAGAGGAGATTTCCAGTAGATGTTGGAAATTCACCTGTGTCTTAAAAGACAGATGAATCAATACAGAGGGGGTATTATTGGTCAGGTTAAACAACGAGGAGCATGCCAAGAAGGCTGAAATTGAATGGCATACATGGCTGGATGAGTTAATAGGGGATCAGCCTGACAAATTATTGACCTTTTGTTGGTAGAGTAAACTTTCTGAGTGTCAGCTGGTAATGCAAAGTTAAAACAGTCTGAATATGTGCTTGAAGTTTTATAGTGGGTTGCTGGTAGAACCAGTGTTCACACACAGGTCTCCATCTTGTTGGGGGTGGGTGAAAATTAAGAAGCTGAGGTGACTTTTCCTTTAAAGATCTTGGCCATCGTTCTTTGGATCTCACCTTCAGGGGTCAGTTGTAGCTGTTCTTCAGTACTTTGAGTTATCCTAGTATAGTGAGGGTGGGCTCAGCTCTCTGGAATAGGAAGGTCCTAAGTTGCAGGCCTACCTCTACAATTATTCAGCTGTGTAACATTGCAAAATGGACATCACATCCCCAAAACTCAGTTTCCCTATCTGTAAAATGGGGATAAATGTCTGATGGTGGAATTGCTATGTGTAGGAAATGATGCATGTTAAGTATTTAATACAGTTCTCAGGACATTGTAGAGATTCAACATCTAGTAGATAACAAAATGTCTTACCAGCACCAAAGTTAAGAAAAAGAAAAGGAAGAGATTTTTTAAAAGGAGAAGAAAAGTAAAAGGTGGTAGAGATAGAAAAGGAGAAAAGTATGGAAGGAAGGATGCTACCCCATGCCTCACTGGGGGCTGTTTGCCTAGTGAGGCAGCACTGGAAAACCCCAAAATACCTTATAGTTGAGAATTCCTCATTGTTATTTATTTAAAGGAACATTACATGTTAATAAGAAAGAGAGAGGCAGAGAAGGAGAGAGGAGAGGAGGGAGGGAGGGAGAGAGAGAGATTTGTGGCAGCTGAAGACAAGAATGACAGTAACTGGGGCTCTAATTTTTTAAAAGAAGCCTGAAGAAAGGTAGGAATTAATTCCTGTACTGACCTGCCAGTTATAGTCAGAGGCTCCCTTTTGCCATCGCTAGAGAACTGAAGGGCTCCCTAATCCTTCAGAAGGACGATGGCACCCACATAAGAGGAGTTCTAGGTGGGTTCATCTGACCATGTACATGTCGACCTTATTATTACCCACTGTGCCCACTGTAGCATCTAGTGTTGCTCAAAAGGTTGCAGATCATCGTAAATGACTCTTTCACTATGCTTCAATTTGTACTGTTTTCCCTCAGAAAACTTTTTCTAGGACATTGGTAATCCTTCACCAACCTTCCCTCCCAGAGCCTTCCTATCCCTACCCTTTCTTTCCTTCTGAGATTTCTTATCAGTGCCCCCCTACTGCACAGTGATTTTGTGCAAACCCCTCTGATGTGAAAACTGAGAAAAATCTTTCTGGAATCTTTTTGAAGCTTTGATTGATGTAAAGCACAATAAAAGCACAGCTGGAATTGGAGATACCAAACTCTGCTTTTTAGCTCAGCATCGAAGAGAAGGGGGGATAGTAAGCTTTGTTTGGTCTTGAATGTAAAAGCAGAGGCAAAATGAAGCAGGGTGCCATTCGTAAAAATACTGTGGAACAATAACTGTGCTTTGAAACTAATGAGAATAATGTTTAGATTAATAGCTTAGGTCATA
Organism: Mirounga leonina; assembly: GCF_011800145.1. Taxonomy (NCBI): domain Eukaryota; kingdom Metazoa; phylum Chordata; class Mammalia; order Carnivora; family Phocidae; genus Mirounga; species Mirounga leonina. The sequence continues at coordinate 18,527,668 of NW_023270418.1, read as the reverse complement.
TTTCATGTATTATATTTCACACAGGAGAAAAAGAGCAAAAGGAGAAAGTTGGCATACCCTTCAAAAATCTACACACATCACTAATCAAAGGACACCTTTTAATGTTCTTGCAAAAATGCAATAAATGCTAGCTAAAATCTCCTGCGATGCATCCCAATTCTTCTACAAACTTTTTGCCATCATCTTTTAAAATTTGGGCCAAACTACTTTCTCCAAATATCCGTGTAGATGAAATTCTTAAACCTTTTTAAATGGAAAGGGTCATAGAGCACTTTGAGAAACTGAAGAAAACCATATATCCTAATCTTTAGAAATTCACATACCCTTACACACACACACACACACACACATCTATCTCTCTCTATATATTTTTTTAAATTTTTTTCATTTTTTTAAGTAGGCTTCATGCTGGGTGTGGAGCCCAACATGGGGCTTGAACTCATGACCCTGAGATCAAGAACCGGATGTTTAACCAACTGAGCCACCCAGGTACCCCACTCCATATATTTTTTGAACCTAATTCAAAGAGGCTCACAGATTCATGATGAATCCTTAGTTCAATAAATTCTAGGTTAAATTCATATTCTAAAACAAGTCAATGTCAAAGCAATTCAAATGTAAATGAAGATAAGTTTTCCTACCTCTTAGGGTAGTTTTAATATTAAATAAGTAAAAATGGCTTAAGAGTTCACCACAACTAAATAAATGTTAATAGTTACTCCTTTATTATTGTTATCAGCGTCTGTACTTAATACAATTTTCAAGAATTGGAAGACAGAATTTTGAAGAACAAAAGGACTTTCAGTTTTATGAAATAAAACCACCCAATTTTTTACAAGTATTTAGGACCATTTTTAACAGTCGTTTGCATGTTTTATTTTATGTGAAAAAACTAATTTGTAAAATTATATTCCGAATGAGCTTTTTAAATGAGCTTTTTAAAAAATATCAACTTACCAGATGTCAACAACTTTACAGTTTTTAAAGGTGTGTTGAGAAAAAAAAAATAGGCTTTTTTATAGCATGCTTATCATTATTGAAGAGAAATGTCTTTAATATAAACAAACAAAAAACAACATTCAGTCCATAATCATGCTGTGTAGATAATACAGACAGTAATGAAAATAGTTATAGTTATCTAGTCAACGGGGGAAAAGCAAGCTTTTGAGATCATGGTTTTTTGTTTTTTTCATTTTATTATGTTATATTAATCATGATACATTACATCATTAGTTTTTGATGTAGTGTTCCATGATTCATTGTTTGTGTATAACACCCAGTGCTCCATTCAATACGTGCCCTCTTCTTTTTTAAAAAGATTTTATTTATTTATTTGAGAGAGAGAGAGAGATAGCGAGAGATAGAATATGAACAGGGGGGAGAGGGAGAAGTGGGCTCCCTGCTGAGTGGGAAGCCCAACATGGGGCTTGATCCCAGGACCCTGGGATCATGACCTGAGCCCAAGGCAGATGCTTAACTGACTGAGCCACCCAGGTGCCCCAGCTTTTGAGATCTTTAGCTCAAAAATGTTTTACAGTTCTTATTGTTGGAATTTCATATTCTTATTAAATAACCATCCTCAATAATAGTAGGGTTGATAAAAAGAGCATCTCTCTTTTTCTTAACTTGATGTATTTATTTATTTATTTATTTTATTATTTTATGTTAATCACCATACATTACATCATTAGTTTTTGATGTAGTGTTCCATGATTCATTGTTTGCATATAACACCCAGTGCTCCATGCAGTATGTGCCCTCTTTAATACCCATCATAGGCTAACCCATCCCCCACCCTCCTCCCCTCTAGAACCCTCAGTTTGTTTCTCAGAGTCCATAGTCTCTCATGGTTCGTCTCCCCCTCCGATTTTTCCCCCTTCATTTTTCCCTTCCTGCTATCTTCTTCTTCTTTTTTTTTTTTTTTTAACATATAATGTATTGTTTGTTTCAGAGGTACAGGTCTGCAATTCAACAGTCTCACACAATTCACAGCGTTCTGCAGCTGGTAGACATTCCATGTTGTTAGTCTATGCCATCATGTGGTTTTAGGATTTTGCATTTCTGGCTGGGTATTAGAGTTACAGAGCTATCAATGTTATGATGCTGCCTTGTTGGCTTTCATCTCCTGGAATTTCTTTATCTACCTCACTTCAGTACATTTCTTGTAGAATCTTTGTCTATTGCCCAATCAAGATTCAGGTACACTGGCCCACTTCATCCTTCTACAACCTGATTGTCAGCATCATGTGTCACTATTGTCTGCCTGAGGGTTGGAAAACTGTGATTAAGATCCACTGAGTCCCTGCATCTAGTACTTCAGGAGCCAAGGCCTTCTGGAGCACTCTCCATCTCCTCCTTCTTTTCTCCACTATTGATTTTCTCATGTTTCTGCTGGCAACTGTGGAGATAAGCCCATATGACATAAATAAAGTGTGAAATGTCTAGGGTCTCTGGCATTGTTACTGTCTGGCACTGGAAGCCACCAGGGCCTGCCCTCTCACTTCTTTCTTTTTCAAGAACACCACTCTATAATTTCTTCATCTCCTATATTGTAATGGAAATTTCTGGGTGTTTTATGGCAGTTTAATGTCAAAAAAATCTTTGTTGGTGTCATTCTTGGTGAATAAATAGTATCACTTTTAACCACTTTGCTGTCTCCAAAATCTTCCTGGCAATGATATTTTTTCTCTGCCATGGTACTTCCAATGTCAGTCTCCCAGACCATGATTCCCTGTGCTGCTCTCCTCGGTACTGGATTTGCTATCTGGGCACAGAAGACAGAGATTGACAGTGGGGCAAGGGCTTGGTCTCACCCTAACTGTTGATCATGCACAACAGCCAAATCTGGATGAAATGGTGACTGGGTCAATGATGGGGATGGCATGGCTTCTCAGAACTTTTTTCTGACTGAACAAAAATCACTCATTACAAACAGGAGGAAGGTGATGTTAAGGGGAATGAAGTTGGGACCTCTGGGTAGTGCAGTTGGTTAAGCATCTGACTCTTGGTTTCAGCATAGGTCATGATCTCAGGGTCATGAGACCAAGCCCCACATCCGGTTCCAAGCTCAGTAAGGAGTCTGCTAAAGTTTCTCTCTCTCTCTGCCCCTCCCCATGCTGTCTCTTTCTCTCTCAAATAAATAAATAAATGTAAAAAAAAAAAAAAAAAAAAGAGGAACAAAGTTGCCAGAACAACAAAATGGGAGAGTAGAAAGGTGTTCTTAAAAATCACTTCATCCAAACTCCATTCCAACCATTCTTATTTCATGGAGTTTCAGATGGTTGTATTCACCTGTCCAAGATCACTTGGCTATAAAGTTACAGACTTCCTCTCAAGGTCCCATGCTTTGAGACAAAGGTTATATACAACAGAAGTAACTTTAGTTCTCAACTGTAGAAGTCTTTGGTCACAGCAACTGGGAAACCAAAGGAGGCACATTCAGCATCATGCTAAGAACTTTCAAGCTCATTTCAAAGAGGAAACCTTAGTAATCCTGCTGGTTTGACCTGCAGTGCTTTTGCTCTAAAGAATGCCTTCATATTTGAGACAGTCCTCTCCACTCATTAGAGATTTAAATAAACTGAAGGTAAGTAACTTGCTCATAGAACACCAACCCCTTGCTTCGAGTCCTTCCTGAAAGGAATAAAAGCTCTTAACACTTATTTAAGCTTAACTACCTTTTCTTCCATTCTCACATGGATTTTTTGTTGTTACTTTTTCATCTCTGCCGACAGTGCCAAGACCATGGAAAAACACTCTCTGCATATAATGACTGACAGTAAATGACTAGGCTAAGACCTAGGAGTGCTGATCCTGTCATTTATCCAGCTGAATGACTTTATTCAAGTAACTTGTTAGTTAGGGGAAAGGGATTTTCTGCTCATGAAAACCCAGAGGTACAGAAGCAGGAAATATGTTTTTTGTTCTCCAAGTAAGAAGTATGGATGCATTTCCCAAGGAAACATTTCCATCAATGTAGCTATTTTGTATGAAGTACTTACTCTCTAGCTAGATGAGAAATCTTACCATAATTCATAAATTATTTTGTAAAATCATTATGTCAGAGATTTGGGAGACCTTGGAGATGAGCTTTTCCAAATTAATTCATTTGACAGATGTGGAAACTGAGACTCACTGAGAATGGTTTATTTGTGAAAGTTATATAACATGTTGATATCAAGATTATGAAAACCCTTTCAGCATGTCAAGCCAACTCATCAATATCACCAAGCTTCCATAAGCAGAAAAGGCCCATGGATTAGCTCAGGGAATCCACACTGTCTAATCTAAGCCTGAAAAAATAGCATCTTTCGGGCAGGAATATAGCAGTAGTTTGGAAACAGCCAATTTTCAAGAGACTTTATATACTCTTCCTGGGGACTGATAGAGCTGGTATTCATAGGACACTTACCTCTATTGATTTGAAGTTTATTTTTTATAAGGAAGCAATTCTTTGGAATGAAAGTCTTTCTGATTCAGAAAGCAATGTAATATATCTCAGTAAAATTTGACTCATCATAACATATTTATTAGATTTAAAAAAAAAAACAGGTCATCTTTGAGAAAACAATAGAGACTACTATTTAGGTTTATGACAAGTCATTTTGTCTGAGAATTTGTGATTCAACTTCCCTTATAGAATTTAGTGAAGCATTTCTTCCTCTTATTTTCTCAATCCTAAGTTGTTTTTTTTTTGCATCTTTCCAGTCTCCTTGCCTTCCTTCTACATTATTATGAATAATAACTTTTATTTATGTGCTCCACAACTCTTTCTTATACATAATTACTTTGTGCTACATACTGCTGTGTTTTTACTTAAATATTGCAGAAGGTGATTACAAATATAAATCCAAAGTAGGTTTTACAGACATTCAAATAGAGATCAATTAACCCAGGAGACAAAAGGAAGTACATCCAAGTATCAGAAAGAAGGAAAAAAAAATTGACCAGAAGAATCATAATTGTTACTAGAAGTAGAATGAGATTTGAGTTAGAATACATCAGAAGCAACAATAGGAAGATATTTCAAAAACTAAGAAGTAAAAGCAGGAAATTCAAAACATTCTTTTTGTATGTCATGTTCATTCACTCATTCAAAAAAAAGTATTTATTTGAAAACTGGTATGTACTAGGCACTATTTTTAGTACTCAGGCTACATCATGAGTAAAATCAATAAGATCCCTCTTCTAAGAATCTACCATTGTAGAGCAAGGAGGTAGATAATAGATCACAAAATTAATAAATAAATAAAGTGTACAGTATTGCAGAAAATACACACTAAAGGGGGAAAATGTGCCACAGTTGCTGTAGACCTAAATGCACCAGACAGGGTAAGGCTCCTTGAGAAGTTGACATTTGAGCAATGGCTTGATTGGGAAGAAGGGAAACAGCCACATGGATGTTGAGCAAAAGGGCATCTCAAGTGGAGCAAATTGTCAGTGCAAATTTCTGAAGATATAAGAACAGAATGCATCCTGGAGGGAAAAAAAGGGGTACGCCAAACAGAAAGGAGAAAGTTGTAACAGACAAGATCACTGAAGTAATTGTAGCTCAAATTACAGAGGATGCATCTGACTTACTCTTTTTATCACCAGCACTAAACACAGTATCTGGCATAGAATTAATGCCCATTGCACACTGAAAGAATAACTGAATAAACAAGTGGAAGTTTGAGTAAGATTTCATGGTGTTTCCTGTCAGTTAAGTGAGAAGAGTAGGTGGGGTGGAGTGACACCTGCTGCCCAAAATGGCTAATTATCTCTCTCTCTCTCTCTCTCTCTCTCTCTATCCCCTAAATGGTGTTGAACTGGCTTTGTTTAAAATATTTCTGATGTGAAAGAGAGATCAGATAATGATTTAGGTCCAGTGTCATACATCATGAGGCAAAATAATTAGTGTCATTATTTCTGATCTGGTTGAGTTATTTCATGCTTATTTCATTTTCCTCTCCACTATTCCCATGTGCTCCTCATGTTATCCCTTTCTTCCCTTCTATTCTACCTTCTTACCCAGAGGTATTCTGAGCTTGTGGAACTGAAAATGTGTAGTGTTCAAGAGTTTGGGGATAACAGCAGCAAGATAGAAAGATCTGCACTGCCTACCACTTAATCCCTATAAAGCTAAGAGCAAGAACACAAGCAAAATTTTCTCCAGTCATCAAAAATATGCCATTGCTTTCTACTAGTCTCAGTGTATCCTTGAAGGAATGTCCAAATGCCCCTGCTGGCCACATAGAGTCTGATCCTTTTATGGGTTAATTTTTCTGCCATCAACTTCATGAAGTACCTTCTAGTTCAGATGCTACAGCATCATGAAAAAGGAAGATAACTGGTTGGATTTTACTAGATTTCTTTGGCTCTTAAATACTGATATGGCTTAATACCTCCACTCTGCGTGTGCGCACACACACGTGTGCGCACACACACATGCACACACGGATAGAGGAGACTTCTTCATTTCTCCATTGAATGTAATGTTTATGACCTTGGAAGGAGCTGGAGGTTTTGCACACTTTGGCAACTATTTCCCTTGATAACATTTGGACTGTCAATGTTATAATCCTTCCCTTCCTACTTCCACCTGCAAAAAAAGCAAAGACCAAAATCTACCTGGAACATCTGTTTTCTAAGATGACTTCCTGGCATTTGTTATTATTGGGTTAATGCTTACTCATTGAAAACACACACTATGTGCTCTGGTAAGCGCTGTGAATTGTGCAAGACTGTTGAATCTCAGATCTCTACCTCTGAAACAAATAATGCAATATATGTTAAGAAAAAAAAGAAGAAGAAGAAGGTAGCAGGAGGGGAAGAATGAAGCAGGGGAAATCGGAGGGGTAGACGAACCATGAGAGACAATGGACTCTGAAAAACAAACTGAGGGTTCTAGAGGGGAGGAGGGTGCGAAGATGGGTTAGCCTGGTGGTGGGTATTGAGGAGGGCACATTCTGCATGGAGCACTGGGTGTTATGCACAAACAATGAATCATGGAACACTACATCTAAAACTAATGATGTAATGTATGGGGATTAACATAAGAATAAAAAAAAAGATTATAAGCTAAAAAAATGAATTCTCTGAAAAATGTTCTATGCTTACTCAAATATAGTATACTTACAATTTTTAAAATACTACATTCAAACCATGCAGTCTGGGCTGCATGTATTTGCTTGAAATCATTCCATGTTGTTGCATATAGATCTTCCTCATTCTTCCTAATGATTATATAGTATTGATTGGGCGGATTGTTGTAAGATATTTAACTGGTCCTTTTTTGCTGTTTATACTTTATCATTATTGTAAATGGTACAGGAAATTCCTGTGCATACACATTTGTACATTGAAATCTATTTGATAATGATTGAAATCTATTGGAAGTGCTTTTAAAAGCACTTCATATTATTTCTTTAAAAATGAGCTGTCTAGGAGGAATCTATAAGAAAAGAGCTGCAAAACATCCCTTATTTCATGCAATTCTAAAAATATGGGTACTGACTAGAAGGTGGATCGTGCTTAATTTATTTTTTTCACCTTGGAAAAGAGGCAAATTACAGTAAGCTAAATGTATTTAACGTGCTTTAATATGCAGGGAAAATAAAATATCATTCCTCTTCATTTTGAAGTTTCATTTAGAGCCCTACCTTCATCAGATCTTTGTTAGTTCATGTTCACTCAAATACCAGTCTTGAAAGAAATAGTGAAATGCTATCTCCAGGTTTCTCAAAACAGTTGTGCCAAATTTTTGTGAAGGCCCCTTAAATTTCTTGGATCTATGCAAAGATCAATTAAGATGATTTCCACTCCTCTGTATGGCAGTGATATATCTTACCTTGCCTGGTTTGTAAAGCCCTCCACAATCTGATGTTATTTTGCTAGTCAGTTTTACCAGCAGTTTGCTGATAAATGTTTAACAACTGGCTCCCTTCCCCACTAAAAGAAAATGACAATAAACACTATGAATATACACATGCATAAGTTTATTATAAATTCTACCAATGTAAAGCATATGCAGCATGAAATTTATAATTATTAACAAAATGTGCAATATACTTTATTCCAAATGGCTAATTGATTCTCATACAAAACTCTGATTAATTTTAGCTGAACTCTAGCTTCCATAGCCAAAGTTCACAATGCACATGAACATGGTTCCAACATTTATGTCGGTTAGTATTTTAATTATGTTAGCAAGTAAGATAAAAGGGAAATAATGAAACAAAGGTACCAAGGTGATTATTGAACACAAAGCTGGTACAAGATGTGCAGAGGCACACCATAGTATAGTATTTCTGCTATATATTACAATAGACAAGACAGTAGTAAAATGTATCAAAATCCTTAGGAAGTGATGAGTTTTGAATATGTATTACTTTTTAAAATACAATTTGCTTAGTTATAACTTCATATAATTTAATTTTAATCATGGCAGTGTTCAATAGCTGAATCACAAAATTCTTAAAAGTCTGATAATTGAATCTTGTGAGCCTAGGAAAGTGGCTCTAGCTCACTACTAGCTCATATCTCATTAATTTGCAAAGGGTAAAATCTACTACATTTAGAACTATCCTTCAGTGCCCCTCAAGATTGATAGAAAAAAAAAATTTAGTTTCCATGAATGCAAAGATTGGATGGAGTTTGAATTTTCAGTGAAATGAATCTAATCAGCTGAACTTTTTTAAAGCAGAAGAAAAGATGACCTACTTTACATAGATCTTGAGATTCTAGCAAGATTCTCATATCCAAATGATTATTTTATAGGACAGTCAAGTTAAACTCACTAGTGAAGTAGGACAATATTCCATGGAAAAGTGTGTTGTACCCTCTAACAAGAAACCAACTTTGAACCTGACAGTGTGTTCAGACAAAAAAACAATTCTTTGAGTTTAAAGTTATTTCATATTTTTACATTTTTGTTCCAGGCTCAGGGAAATGTAAAGTAATGAACTCCTCCTTCAAAGAAATAAATATTCAAATAATGAGATCATTATAGGGTCACCTCCCATTCTTTCATCCTGTGAGAGTTTCAGCAACATATCTTTGCTCATTAAACCCTGCTTCTTGTATTTTCAGTCATTTGGGGGGCAAGGAGCCAAGGAGCACCCTTTCTCCTCTCTGTCCTTAGAACACCCCATTTCTTCTTGTGATGATTATATGATATGTATTTTTAACTTCCTTTACTTACTCCCCATTTCACTCCCAAAAAATGTTATACTTTTCTTCAACTAGGACTCCATCAAAGAACAAATTTATATATACCCATACATACCTCTCAAAGTTGATGGACAAAAGAAAATTTTACATTCATACAAAGATTAGATGAAGTTTGCATTTTTTTCCTTTTTTAATTTATTTTTTAAATTTTATTTTATTATGTTATGTTAGTCACCATACAATACATCATTAGTTTTTGATGTAATGATCCACAATTCATTGTTTTCATATAACACCCAGTGCTCTGTGCAGTACGAGCCCTCCTTAATACCTATCACCAGGCTAACCCATACCCCCCACTCTCCTTCCCTCTAAAACCCTCAATTTGTTTCTCAGAGTCCATTGTCTCTCATGGTTCATCTCCCCCTCCGACTTCCCCCTTAATTTTTCCCTTCCTTCTCCTAATGTCCTCCACGCTCTTCCTTCGGTTCCACAAATAAGTGAAACCATATGATAATTGACTTTCTCTGCTTGACTTATTTCACTTAGCATACATAATCTCCTCCAGTCCCATCCATGTTGATATAAAAGTTGGGTATTCATCCTTTCTGATGGCTGAGTAATATTCCATTGTATATATGGACCACATCTTCTTTATCCATTCATCTGTTGAAGGGCATCTCGGGCCTTTCCACAGTTTGACTATTGCAGACATTGCTACTATGAACTTTCGGATGCATATAGCCCTTCTTTTCACTACATCTGTATCTTTGGGGTAAATATGCAGTAGTGCAATTGCTGGGTCATAGGGTAGCTCTATTTTTAATTTTCTGAGGCACCGCCACACTGTTTTCCAAAGTGGCTGTACCAACTTGCATGCCCACCAACAGTGTAAGAAGGTTCCTCTTTCTCCACAACCTCTCCAACATTTGTTGTTTCTTGCCATGTCAATTTTTGCCATTCTAACTGGTGTAAGGTGGTATCTCAGTGTGGTTTTGATTTTAATTTCCCTGATGGCTAATGATGATGAACATTTTTTGATGTGTCTGTTAGCCATTTGTATGTCTTCTTTGGAGAAGTGTCTGTTCATGTCTCCTGTCCATTTTTTAACTTGATTATTTGCTTTTTGGGTGTAGAGTTAGAGAAGTTCTTTATAGATCTTGGAACCAGCCCTTTATCTGTAGTGTCATTTGCAAATATCGTCTCCCATTCTGTGGGTTGACTCTTTGTTTTGTTGACTGTTTCCCTTGCTGTGCAGAAGCTTTTTATCTTGATGAAGTCCCAAAAGTTCATTTGACAAAATACAGCATCCTTTCCTGATTAAAATTCTTCAGAGTATAGGGATAGAGGGAAATAAATAAATAAATAAATAAATAAATAAATAAATAAATAAATAAAATCCATCTATGAAAACCCCACAGCAAATATCATCCTCAATGGGGAAAAGCTAAGAGCCTTTCCCTTAAGATCAGGAACACGTCAAGGATGACCACTCCCACCACTATTGTTCAACACAGTACTAGAAGTCCTAGCAACAGCAACCAGACAACAAAAAGAAATAAAAGGTATTCAAATTGGCAAAGAAGAAGTTAAACTCTCTCTTTTCACAGACAACATGATACTTTATTTGGAAAACCCAAAAGACTCCACCCCAAATTACTAGATCTCATCCAGCAATTCAGTAATGTGGCAGGATACAAAATCAATGCACAGAAATCAGTTGCTTTCTTATACACTAACAATGCATCTATAGAAAAAGAAATTAGAGAAATGATTCCATTTACAATAGCACCAAAAACCATAAGATACCTTGGAATAAACCTAACCAAAGAGGTAAAGGATCTATACTCTAGGAGCTACAGAACACTCATGAAAGAAATTGAAGAAGACACAAAAAGATGGAAAAATATTCCATGCTCATGGATTAGAAGAATAAACATTGTTAAAATGTCTATGCTACCCAGAGCAATCTATATTTCAATGCCATCCTGATCAAAATTCCATTTTTGGAATTGACATTTTTCAAAGTGCTGGAACAAACGATCCTAAAATCTGTATGGAATCAGAAAAGACCCCAAATCACCAAGAAATGCTGAAAAAGAAAAACAAAGCTGGGGGCATCACGTTGCCCTATTTCAAGCTATATTACAAAGCAGTGATCACCCAGACAGCATGGTACTGGCACAAAAACAGACATATAGACCAATGAAACAGAATAGAGAGCCCAGATAGGGACCCTCATCTCTATGGTCAAATAATCTTCGACAAAGCAGGAAAAAATATGCAAAGGAGAAAAGACAGTCTCTTCAATAAATGGTGCTGGGAAAATTGGACAGCCACTTGCAGAAGAATGAAACTCAACCATTCTCTAACACCATACACAAAGGTAAACTCAAAATGGATGAAAGACCTCAATGTGAGACAGGAATCCATCAAAATCCTAGAGGAGAACATAGGCAGTAACCTCTTCAACATCAGCCACAGCAACTTCTTTCAAGATACATCTCCAAAGGTTAGTGAAACAAAAGCAAAAATGAAGTTTGCATTTTTGGTAAAGTGAATCTAATAGGCTGAACTCTTTTAATGTATAGGGAAAAGATGACCTACTTTGCCTAAATCTTGAAATTCTAGCAAGATTCTTTTATCCAAATGATTGTGTGTGTGCGTATATATCTATATCTACATATAGATATATATAGATATAGATATATATAGTTTGAAAATGCAATGGAAATCAAATGAGCATTAACTAGGCAGAGTTTTATCTTAGAGACTAGGGAGAGTATCCACTACAGAGCTAGGACAATCACTGAAGCAGTGGGCTTGCTTTGGTGTAATGTGGTCTCACTTCGACGAGAAGGATGACTTTGCAGATTCTCCACAGCATTTTGCTTTTTATGTTTTCATTTAATAGTGTGACATCCTATGACAATTATCATTATTTTTCGTCCAATTTTCCCTCTGAAGCAGCCTTGACACAGATCAATGCATCTCAGTGTCATTTTTTATGGAGCTGCAACATCAAAACCTGACAGCTGGAAATCTTAATTGGTCCAGTGACAGAAAATATAATGACTGCTCACAGTGACTTACTTTATCTGACCTTGTGTTTAATTCAAAGGTAAATTTTCATCTCACTATGGAAAGAGAAAGTTGTGGGGTGATGACTGGGGCAGGTGGGCCAGAGAAAAGCCCCTCTTTTGGAAAGAAATTATTATTGGTTTAGGAGCTATTATTGAATTAGAGTTTAAATGCTGGTCTCCAGTGATGGATACCAAGGGTCTCCATGCCTATTTGAACTGCCAACCTTTCTGCTGTGCCTGTCATTACAAATGGCAGCAGACACCGAATGCAGCATGGAAAGTTGCCCATAAGCGACTGGCTGTAGGCCCTATCACAAAGACCACAAGACAGCTGTCAAACAGACTGGCATTTGATCATTACTGACTTGGTCTGGAGCCCAGTGACTTTGACCCAGAGGCAAAAGGTTTCCTATAATACTACCCAAATTGCCCAATCCTCCTGGTCCTGGAGAGAAAGCTGTTTCTAGAATAAAGACATGAGATTTGTCCTACTGAGTCCAGCTATGAAACCAAATTTTCAAGGGTCCTATTGACAGTTAAAACTGGTGTATTAAGAAAATATTAAATTTTTAACATCTTTACTTCACCTTGGATGAGGACATGGCATAAAGGAAGAGATAGCATGACAGTGAAAAAAAAAATGCTGGATTTTTTTTTTTAAAAGACATCTCTGGCCTTTATTTGCAAAGCTTATCTAATTCACTAAGAAGTCATGGAAAGTAAAGAGTAGATTGCATATATAAATGCTCACTAATTGCACATCTCCCTTAGAGTTGTAACTGATAAAAATGAAGACAAGAGTGATGATGGTGGTGGTGGTGATGGTAGATTGAATGTTTTCCTTCAACAGACATATTATTAGTGTTTTCTTACAACATGAAAAGCTATCAAGGACACTGTTGGCTAAGGCTGTAGTACTGAGTACTTAAAAGCATAGAGTTTAAAATGTAAACAAATAAAGTAAAATAAAGATCTGTCTTGGAATTCTGCCTCCAACACTCATGAGCTGGCAAGCCACAGTTTCATCTATTAAAAAACAAAAACAAAAAACCCTACTACAAGGGATTATTGAAAGGATTAAGTGAGATAAGGCATGAGAAGCAGTTAGTACATGTGCTCAACACATAATTAGTACTCAGTATTCAGCCTTTCAGCTTGCTCATGTTCCTTTCGATTCAATAAGGGCTGAGCTAGTGTGTTCCTCAATATCTCATTCACCAGACTGAGGCTAAGGAATGGTTCGCTTAGCATGTTTCTCTGCCAGATGTATCTTTTTGTTAGTCCAGGTCTCCCAAGAAGCAAATACCAAAACTAGATTTTCTCAAAATCAAAGTCTTTGAAAGCAAATGGAGACAGAGTTGAGAGGAGGGCTGGGGAACCATTAGATCAGGATGCACCTCTGATCCCAAGGGAAGGAGAGAGGGAAGGGAGGTTGGGTGCAAGCATCCTAGATCACTGTGCAGACTAAGGAAGCCTCAGTGAGACTGTCAGGGAGTCCTCAAAACAGAGTAATTGGTGAAGGCACAAACCTTGTTTAGTGCAAGAAGTTTTGTCTGTGCTTTTTCACCAAGGGAAAATCAAAGTGAAGAAAGTAGTCAAATGAGCTACATGTTGGAATTTATTCGGACGGGTACTGGCATTAGTACTCTGCATTACAGCAGCATTGGCTCTGCTTGATACCTAAGTCATGATTCAAAGTGGAAATAGATTTGGTTTTTACCACTTTTGAGTAGCAGCTAAACTCTAACCCATGTTTTACTATCCTGAGGTCTTTCTCTTTCTGGAAATGGAGATCATCGTCCATTTCCTCATTTTAGCAGGAGGCTTTTTGTGGGCCTATGGTACACTTCTCAGAAAGGCTTGCTGAAAGAAAGAAAGAAAGAAAGAAAGAAAGAAAGAAAGAAAGAAAGAAAGAAAGAAAGAAAGAAAGAAAGAAAGGAAGGAAGGAAGGAAGGAAGGAAGGAAGGAAGGAAGGAAGGAAGGAAGGAAGAAAGAAAAAAGAAAGGAAGGAAGGAAGGAAGGAAGGAAGGAAGGAAGAAAGGAGCTTGTTGGAGGAATATTTGGTGCCTCAGAATTGTTTTGTGTTTCCTCTCTGTTATAAAAGAGGAACTATGAGGGGCGCCTGGGTGGCTCAGTCGTTAAGCGTCTGCCTTCGGCTCGGGTCATGATTCCAGGTCCTGGGATCGAGCCCCGCATCGGGCTCTCCGCTCCGCAGGAGGCCTGCTTCTCCCTCTCCCACTCCCCCTGCTTGTGTTCCCTTTCTCACTGTGTCTCTCTCTCTGTCAAATAAAGAAATAAAGTCTTAAAAAAAAAAAAAAGAGGAACTATGAAAAAAAGAAAAGAAAAAGAGAAACTATGCGTTGAGTTCTATTATTGCCAAACAATTCACAGAATAGTCAGAGTATAATATGTGAGATCTGGAAAGAATCCCATACTACCTGTTCCATTCCACTGAAATGGCTGAGACCTGAAGGGAAGTGACTTGCTCAAGGCCTTAGAGCTAGTAAAGGCAAAGTCTGTACCCACCTTTCTGTCTTTTCTTTTTCAACTGACTATGTTGCTTTCCTTTTTCACTTGTTATAATTCATTTGAAAAGAAACATTACTAGTTCTCAACATATACAGAAATCCCAACCAAATACTCCGATAGTCCCGAATCTGTTTGAAGTCATGAAGACACAGTGAATTTGCCATTCATTCATTCATTTAACAAATATTGAGAGCTTATTATGTGGCAGGCATTGGTCTAGGTGCTAAGAATATAAAAGCACTAAGACAGGTCAAGTCTATTCCCTCCTGGGGCTTACATTCTAATCTATATTCAGAAAGAATGTTTTATCTATGACTCTGTCACTCACTGGCCGTATGACATGGGACATATTTCTTAATCTATCTGAGCCCCATATTTCCTTGTCTGAATAACAAAGCCAGGAATTTCCACTTTGCTTTGTCGTTGGAGGACCAAAAAGGTAATGTCATTAAGTCCCTTGGCAAAGTGCCAGGCATATAATAATACTGTGATACAGGATGGCTTTTGTTATAATCAATTCTGGGTATTCCAGTTGCCCTCATTTCAGCCCTGTCACTTTTCCTCAGCAGGGTACAAATGTGAGCTCTGCCCAGTGCCATCCCTTCCGTACTTATTAAGCTCTAACCACGCTGAGTTTATGTCTGTTCCACAAACACTTCTGGCTCCTTCTTCCTTCAGTGTCTTTGTATCAGACCTTCTGCCTGGAACATCCAACCCTTCCTCACACACCTTGGCCTCCTACTGCCTTTTTTATCTACCTTCCTCCTACTCATCTTTCTCTCAGCAATTACCACTTGGCAAGAAGTCTTTCCTTAACTTCCCAGGCTCAGTTAGATCTTCAATATATACTCTTACAGCAGGGCCATTCACAGGATTTGCAGAGTTCGGCACAGAATGAAAATGTGGAACCCCCTGTTCAAAGAGCCAAACAAAAGTATTGTTAAAGGTATTAGATTATAAAGGTTTTCCCTTTTTCTTCCACCTCTCTTGACTTGTCATGGTCTTTTTTATTTGTTAGTGTTCTAAGGAAAGAAAAATTAATTTTTAATTTATTAGCATTCATTTTATAAATTGTTAAATTATAACATAAACATTTCAATTATTATCATTTGACATTCATCTTTGTCTTGCACAATGCCGATTTTAATTGCAAATGTGAATTTAAGACATATGCAAAAATAGGCATTACACAATTCCTGCTTTGTAGCCCATTCATGTATATGCATTTCCTTCTTCCAGGAACAATGGAAATATTACACACAACCAATTTAGATGTTTGTATTTTACTTCTTGATATGCACACATTTTACTAACGTTCTCTACTTTTAGCTTACTGATGGATAAAGAATGACTGAAAGCAAAAGAAACCATGGGTCACCCTTTCTTACCCTTTGCTTCAATGTCATCATATTCAGCATAAGTGGTGGCTGATACAGGGAAAGCACATGAGTAAGAAAGGATCTGATAGGCTTTCTTGGTCATTCATGTTTCTTTCAATAACATTAGCCTCTTTCTTCATTCACAATGAGCTCTGGTTAGAACAGAAATTGTTGCCTCTAGGGGCTGTCAGTCATAGATATAAAATACTCACCTTATATCCTGTAAGTATCACTGAACTCCTATATGTCATAGGCCAGCCAGAATGCTGCACTACATGTGAACGGTGCAGGAAGAGGTGGTGGACACTCATATTGCACTGTCCTCTCTGCTCATCTGCATGTTACACTGGACCACTGGACCTAATTGTAATACACAATTTCAAACATAAAATTATTAAGAATTTCATGATAGCAATGGGAGAGCATTAAGTCAAATCTGCAGCCTTGGTTTGCAAGAGCTCTCATGAGACTCCCCAGATCCTGTGCCTGTGGAAGCTGGAAAAAGCATCCTGTGCTTTTTCATTGAACTCCTTATAACAGTTGTAATAATAGATTTATGGAATTGTTTGTTTAGCGTATGCTCTGTGGCTAAGCTACAAATTGCATGAGGGTAGTGATTTTACATTCCTAATCACCCTTCCTTGGGAAGTATCTTTGAGTATATGAATAGATAGATGGATGGGATATGTGGATGGGAAGGCCAGGAACCTGAAATCTTCTTAAAGTTTCAAGGAATGCCTTGAAATTAATGACAGGAGTTAAAATTAGTATATATAATTAGAATTCATAGATATGTTTCATAGCTATCTATTCCCCTCCTCTTTGGGGTTATGTTTCACTTTCTAATTCTGTATGCTCTGCTTGATCAAATCTTAGTCATAAAAAGAATCAATGATACTGACACTTATTCTAAGAGAAGACTTCTTCCTGTATGTAAGCGTGTTTGTTTTAATGAATACACTACTCACATGCATAAAGAAAGAAGCTGTCCATTTCATTAATAATAGATTTTCACATTGTTGAAGTTCCGAAAGGGAATGTTTCTTCTATTTTTACTGGTCTTATTTTATTAGCCACACAAAGTGAAATAACAGTTCACTTAACTATGTCAAAACCAATAGAGACTCACTGCTATTTGCTTTCTTTTGTATAAATGTTAATGCATTTTTAATTCCACCCCACTGGTTGGTAAACCAACCATTACGGTTACCACTGCCCTATAATGCATTTCAGTCATTTCTAATAAACCCAGACTTTAAGATGGCTTATCATTATCTCTATAAGCTACTGGAAATGGATTCTCTCCTTGAACTGCTGGTTCCTGTTGCACTCTAGCTAATGAAAGTAGATTTGGAAACACTATTCAAGTAAACAAAACTGCTGCGATTTTTTTAAGGCAAATATAATGTTCAGCAGAATCTGTAATCTCACATTCTGACCTTCTTTGCAAAAGTTACTCATTTAAATGACAATCCTCTAGTCTCCAGTGACTGTGCTTCCTTTCTTTTACAATATGATTTCAAAAGAATCCATCTAAGTCTAGAATTTACATAAATTTTAAATAGAGAAGGATATGTTTAAGCACAAGTACATTTTCATTCATTTTTAGCCATAAAAGAATAGGCAGCATATACAAATGTTGGCACATAATCGTCTATATAAAGTTATGTGAATGAATAAATTTATGTCAAGTATTCATATATTAGAGAAATTAATACAGAATGCTAAGAAATGTATATAGTTCTTAGATTTCACATAATACAACCATTCATAATTTAAAGGAATAGATAATGACCTTGGAGTTGTGAAGAGTGGATTTTGGTCAATACCTCTGCCACTGGTATGATCTGATATTGATTCAGAAGTATTTTGGGCATATTATATCCAGAAGGTAGTGATAAACAAAGCTAAACATAATGTCTGTCCTCAGGAAACTTAGATTCAGGGTAAGTGACTGAAAAGAGCAAGTCACTTTTTGATCCCAAGTCCTTCTGGCTTTAAAACATTTATTTATTTCTTTGCGTCCTCTTCAGTTTCTTCCAAAAGTGTTCTTTAGTTTTCAGAGTATAGATCTTTTACCTCTTTAGTTAGGTTTATTCCTAGGTATCTTGTTTTTAGTGCAATTACAAATTGGATCGATTCCTTGATTTCTTTTACTGCTGTTTCATTATTGGTGTATAGAAATGCAAAAGATTCCTGCACATTGATTTTATATCCTGCATCTTTGCCGAATTCATGTATTACTTCTGGCAATTTTTTGGTGGAGTCTTCAGGGTCTTCTACATAGAGTATCATATCATCTGCAAATAGTGAAAGTTTGACTTCTTCCTTGCTGATTTAGATGCCTCTTATTTTTTTGTTGTCTGATTGCTGAGAACAGCATGGACGTTCCTCAAAAAACTAAAAATAGAACAGTTGCACTACCTGGTATTTACCCAAAGGATACAGAAATACAAATTCGAAGGGGTACCAGCACCTGATATTTATAGCAGCATTATCAACAATAGCCAAGCTATGGAGAGAGCCCAAATGTCCCTTGACTGATGAATGGATAAAGAAGATATGGTATATATATTTACAATGGAATTTTACTCTGCCATCAAAAAGAATGCAATCTTGCCATTTGCAATGACATGGATAGAACTAGAATATATATGCTAAGTGAAATAAGTCAATCAGAGAAAGATAAATGTCATTTTATTTCATTCGTATGTGGAATTTAAGAAACAAGACAGATGGGCATATTGGTGTGGGGAGAAAGGAGAGACAGAAACAAACCATAAGAGACTCTTAATGATAGAGAAACTGAGGGTTGATGGAGGGAGGTGGGTCGGGGATGGGCTAGATGGGTGATGGGCATTACAGAGGGCACGTGTTGTGATGAGCACTGGGTGTTGTATGCAAGCAATGAATCAATGAATTCTACTCCTGAAGCCAATATTGCACTGTATGCTTTTTTTTTATTATGTTCAATTAGCCAACATATAGTACATCATTAGTTTTTGATGTAGTGTTCAACAATTCATTAGTTGTGTATGTTAACTAAAACTTAAATAAAAATTTTTAAAAACCCAATTACCTAAGTGTTACAAAGAGGCACAAAGATAGATTTTATTTAACTCCCAATTTTAAGGAGCATACATTCTATACATGAACAACTATGACAATAGAATACACGAAGCACCACAGAAAGATTTATTTAACTTGCCATAGGAATGAGAAATGAAAAGAGTTTCCAGCCAACAAAATCAAAGCTCCCTTGAGCAAATAATGTTTGAATTGGGTCTTGGGGGGATGCAAAAGATATTAAGTGTTGAAGCTGAAGGAAAGGTGGGAATTATAAGCAGAGAAGGTGGAAGACCGGAGGAGGGCACCACCCAAGCAAGTATATAATATGGGCCTCTGTGGCCTAGTGTAGTATGTGTGAATGCTTCGCATATGCTCTCCTCTTTTCCTTTAATGGCCTGCTCTAGTAAAATCCTCATTTATGAGGAGGGCCACTCCAAATATTGCCTTCTTTGCCTCTTACCCAAATGCCTTTTCAAAAGAACCAATCACTTCCTGCTATGTGCCACAACATGGTACTTGATATGCTATAGTATGGTTATTTATTTATGATTCCGTTAGTCTTACCAGAGTTCAAATTCCTTCCAGGTAAAGACTATGCCTGATTTCTTAGTCCCCTCCATTGTATAGATGGGTTCTGGCTAAATAGATGTTGAATTGAATTCATTTGGAATCATGAGAAATCATGATTGCAAAAATAGATTGGAACCAGATACCCAGGGTCTTGAATGCCATGTTTAGAAACTTAAAACCACTGAAGCTTTTTCCCATGAATATAATAGTAGTAACTAATTATTTTTGTTCTGGGCCCTATTTTACATGCTGCGCACATTTTATATAGTCTTCAGAACAACCTAATGGCAAAAGCAATGCTGTCATTCCCATGTTAGCTAAAAGAAACCGAAGCCTACTGTTTTAGGGACTGGCCCAGAGTCAGAGTGAGTCAGTGGTGGGGCCAGAATTTGAACCCTGAGAATGTGACTCCAGGAAAAATCCTCTTAACTACTATGTAGAACTGCGCTTCACATAAAGGAATTTTGCAGAAATATTCAAGGTGAATCAGAAGGAAAAGACCTGACTCCAGGCCTTCAGCTTGGAGGCAATTGCAACAGAAAAGACAAAATGAGTGCCTTTATTATGGTGAAGGAGGTGAAAATGGAAAAGGGGTTTATATTTGTTGTTCATCCAGAATTTAAAGGGTTGATAAATTATTCCATGTGGGGAGGAGAGAAATGAAAGATTATAAGATTTTTTTGAGGCCATGTAACTGAAAGGAACGCTCTCATTCACCAAAAAATGGAAAACCAGAAAAGAAGCAAAGTTCAACAGGGGAGATGATAACTCTCTGATCAATAATGCAATTTATTTATTATTTATAAATTACACAAATCTGAATGTGGCATCTTTTTGTGATTTCTACTCCTCAGGAAAGGCGAAGTTTATAATACAGTTTATTATGTGCCGTTGTTGTCATGTGTATTCTGGCTCTGCAGAGATATTTTTTCAAGACACAATTATGACTTATTTTGGAAAATAGGCAGCACATATAAAATTTGTTTTTGTTAGAGGTTTAGGAGGAGAGCTAGAATTTTCACAGAAATACTCTTTAAAAGTGGACAAACCATCATAGCAAAAATAAGGATTTTTACTATTGGCTCCTCAGTGGGTAACGAAAAAAAAATAGTATTTTATTGGAGAAAATCAGTATTCTTCTATATTTGTAACTTTGAGAAAGTTACTCAACCTCAATAAGTTTGTTTTCTGACCTGTAAAATGGCAACAATATTGGGAGTAATCTCATGAGATTGTTGTGAGTATCAAATGAGATACCACATATGAAATCTCTGCACAGAGTGTATCATATAGTAAGCCCATGAAAATATTAGCTACCATTGTTGTATTAATACTGTCTGTTTTTATTTTCACTGAATTTCCTGGCAGTCTGTGCCTCACTGGAGAAATAGGAGAATAGCTATTATTTATTGAGAGATAACATATAGCTATTCTTTGACAAACATAATTACAATAAACTTAAACTATTATTTCTTAAAACCTGCAGCAGTTAACATTTGTTTTATCTTATGGTTTGAGATAGAAAAAAATAGGAACTGATTTGGACACGTTTTATATTCCGGAGTTATATTCCATACTATCCATTTGGCTATTTGGCTTTGACGTGAAAACAGCAAGAGAGAATAAGGTGATATATTTTTTAAATTTTTTTATTTAAATTCAATTTAGTTAACATATAGTGTAGTTTTAGTTTCAGGGGTAAAATTAGTGATTCATCAGTTCCATATAACACCCAGTGCTCATTACATCAAGTGCCCTCCTTAATGCCCATCATCCAGTTACCCCAACTAGCAACCTTCACTAAGAGTCTCTTATGGTTTGCCTCCCTCTCTGTTTTCATCTTATTTTATTTTTCCCTCCCTTCCCTTATGTTCATCTGTTTTGTTTCTTAAATTCCACATATGAATGAAATCATATGGTAATATTTTTTTTAAAAAGAATGAAATGTATTCTAGAACAGTGGATCTCCAACATGCT
This sequence comes from Mirounga leonina, assembly GCF_011800145.1. Classification (NCBI taxonomy): domain Eukaryota; kingdom Metazoa; phylum Chordata; class Mammalia; order Carnivora; family Phocidae; genus Mirounga; species Mirounga leonina. The sequence goes on along the minus strand of NW_023270418.1, from coordinate 18,505,911 downwards.
CCAATACTAAAACACGTGGAAATGTATTATTATCTGAAACAACCAAATGGAATATTTTAATGACATATATTTTTGGTGTGTTTAATTCCATCTTAAAATCTGGGAACAATTTTACTACATTAAAACATTGTTGTGCAAATTAAAAACACTATAAAATCACAGTTCTGTGAACACAAGTCCACAAAAAATAAAAGTGCTTGAACTAAGTATGCATGGGTGAATTTTTCTGAGTTCTTCCAGTCACAAGTTTCCTACACATTTTATTATTGTTGAACAATCAAGATGTTTAACAACAATAAAAATTCAGAAAAATATATGGTGAAATAATGTAAACTTATGTCAACATTATCAACCAATTTTTCTTTTTTTGGCCCCTTCAAAATGGGAATGCGGATATTGTTTTTTGTAGCTAGAGAACACAGCCCTATTTGTCAACCACCAGTGTTCCATGTGACATAGATTCTGAGTCACCACACAGAAGTAAGGAAAGGAGAAGCCTTACTTAAGTGTAAGACAGGTTTATGTGGCTTTAATTGCAGTACTTTAAAAAAAGACATAGAGGTGATATTTCCCATGGGTATAATAAGAATCAACGGTGCGAGGTAGCTGCCAAGAAAGCAAATTGGACTACATTAACAGATTACCTCTAGATAACAAAATTATCTCTAGAACAAAAGAGATGACATTTCTTCCTACTTTACAGTAGAGAGGCAACACTTAGATTGTTGGATTCAGTTCAGAATTTAGAACTTTAACTTGGGTAGAAATAAACAAGTGCACTTTCAGGATTTTGCCACCGGTACTGTGAACAACCCCACAAAGAAGTTCCTCCTTTCAACACCTTAATAACTGAAACCCCCAACCCTAGCAAACCACCCTTGACCCAGACCTTCATTTTTCAGGAAAGAGAGGCAGGGGAAATTGAAGAGAATAGAGCAGAAAACATGAACTCAATCAAATGTGAACATATTATTTAGTTGCTGGAGATCTGATTGAATATGTGAAGACCTGTTATTTAGACCCATAGTGCTCAGTATGGTAGCTACTGGCCACAGGTGTTTCTTAAGCATGTGAAATATGACTGGTCTGAATTGAGAGGAGCAATAAATGTAAAATACACCCTACACTTTGAAGAGTTAGTGTGATAAAAATGTAATATATTGCATTTATAATTTTTATATTGATTACATATTGAGATTATACTGTTTGAGATATTCTGACTTAAAATATATTATTAAAATTAATTTTATCTGTTTCTTTTTATGGTTTTTTAATGGGGCTACTAAAAATTTTTAAATACATATGTGTCTCACATTATATTTATATTAGACATTTTTCTAGACTAGCGATCAGTGAATTTGTTTTATAAAGAGCTAATATTAAATATTTTAAACTTTATCTCTGTTACAAATCAACCCTGTCATCATAGTGCAATAGTAGTCATAGGCAATATGTAAACAAATGTATGAGGCTGTGTTTCAATAAAACTTATTTATGGATACTGAAATTTAAATACCACATATTTTCATGTGCACAAAATATTATTTTTATTTTGATTTGTTTCTGACAATTTAAAAATGTAAAAGCTATTCTTTGGCATATAAAAACAGGCTGCTTGTGGGACTTAGTCTGCCAACTACTGTTCTAAACCTTACTCTACATTTATTACCTTTACTCTCTAGTCAAATTACTTAATCTATATCCTCATCAAAAATTGTAATATTTATAGCTTAATTTAGAGTCTCCCCCCCCCTTGGAGTTTCAAGTGAGATAGCATGTAAATAACTTTACAACTTGATAAAATGAAAAGATAAAATTGGCCAAGAATAAAATAGACTGTTTCTAAAAATAGTAAATTTCCTAATACTAGTGGTGTTTAAACATAAGGAAATTTCTAGAAAAGGATTTTGTAGCAAAATTAATCTCTAGATATATGATTTAATTAAATGTGTGATAATTCCTTTCCAAACCCCAAACATGTTTTTGTTTTGTTATATGTTAACTCAATTTTAGTTGAAATGTTGTGGGTGAAAACTCAAAGATCTCAGGAAAAAAAAAATCTCAGAGTTTAGGTTCTGACTTCCATCATAGAAATAATTTATTTTATTGAAAATTATCAGTTCATCAAAGGGCTTTGGTAGGAATCTCAAATCTGATAGATTGCATTTCTTTCCATTTGGTAGTAGAATATGGTAAGGTTTTAACACAATAAAATAAGGTTATGGGAAATAGATTGGTATAATTCTTCCTTTTATCTACCAATGAAGTATTAGTGAATTATTGCAATTTACCTGAACACATAGCCAGTGAATAGAAATAAGTTGATAATTAATATTCTAAGCTGTACATTTAGTAAATAACACCACCCTCGTATTTTTGTCCTCTTTGCCAATGCCTTTCATTTTCTTCAGCTGAGTTATAACTATGGAATGTGTGATGCAATTACACTGAATTTACATTTCTTTGGTTAATAAATTGGTCTCAATCACTAATGGATTTTTTATACTGATTGAATTCCTATGTTGAATTGGTTTAATTTGCCTGACCATATTTCAAGGTTAAATACAAAAGTATGTCAAGCTATTAATTTTGTGTTGCTGTTGTTGGTGTGAATGATTTAGGTAGTTGAAGTTAGAACAGGAGATTAAATTAATTTCTGCCTTTGCCTTAGCCCAGACTTTCTCTATGTATAATGTATCTATGACATTTGTCCACATTCTGAGAGAAAATGAGGAAAACTCATCAGAATGAATGACCAGTCTTCGTTAGACTGATGATTTTCAGGGAGATTTCCTTTGATTCCATACAGTGAAACATTACCTTCCTGAAGAATGAGTTCAGCAATGAGGAATCCAAAACTAAATGCACACCAACTAAATTTAATCAAGTCATCTATTTCAAGGGCAAAAAGGAGAAAAATAGAGAGTATATTCTATCTGCTGACAAAGAAATCAACATGTATGAGCTACAGTTTGGCTCCATGTTTGAGAAGCAGATTATTTTCAGTAGATGCTCTGCTTTCCCAGATCCATATGAACTACTCATTTACAATTTTGTTCAGGAGGCTAGAAGAAACGGGGTAGTTTTTAATTTTTAGATTATAAAACCCAATCCTATGCAAATGTCCTTTGAGGTTAGACTATAGGAATCTCTCAGAGTCTCTCTAGAGAGTGAAATTTCAGTTGCAAAACAAGCCTAATCTTTAAAGCTTTTTGAAAACTTATGTGGAAAGCAGGACAAATAAGCCTTTTCAAAGAAGCACCAAGGGAATCTATGTAGCTACATCCATCATCCTCAGTGTATCTCTTATTACACACAAATTCATCTCAGAGAGAAGGAGGAGCAGCTCATATTGATTTTCTTCATCTCTCTGGGGCTACAACTTCAAAATTGGCCAATTACAGTATTTCATATTTCCTTGTTGCTAGCCTAGGCATACAATGCTCCTAACTAGTAGACAGAAGCATATTTTCTCCAGTTAATATTTATATTCTGGTTGTATGTAAGTCAAAAGTAGAAGTAATCTTTTGTCTCCAATGCCTAATATTTTAGAAAAAATATTTTGTTATATTGTATTTTGTGATTATAAAGGTAACATATGCACATTCTAGAGACTTTGGAAAATATTGAAATAAAGTAAAAAAAATCCCTTATAACTCTACTACCCAGATATATACATATTCCTTAGGTACTCCCCACTACTGTTTATTTTTAAATATATTTCCTTATAGTCTTTTTTCCGTATGTTTGCATTAATTTATTCAATTAATTTGTATAATGCCCTGTCCATACCAGGTATTATGCTATCATTTGATATGATATATGATGGTGAATGAGACATTGTTTTTACATTCACAGAATTTATTATTTAGTCAGAGAGACAAACAAACTAATCCAAAATAACATGATTGTTGCTTTAATAGAATGAGTCAGAATATGATAGTCACACTTGAGAGGAAAAAATAGCCCAGACTTGGGGGATGGCAGAGAAGTCTTAATAGAAAAAATACTATCTAAGCTTAGACCTACGTTTAGGTAGAATTTAGTTAGAAGAAGAAGAAGGTAGAAAAGCATTGACCCAGAGGAAAAGGTCAGGTAAAAGTTCTCGTAGATGCTCTAGGAACAAAACAGCAGATGATTATGGCTTCAGAGGGTGAAGAGGAGATTTGAAAAAAGTGGGACCAGAGGAGATTTGAAAAAAGTGGGACCAAGAGAGTAACAGGAGCCATGCTCCAGCAATCCATAAAAGTAATATACATTAATTAGACTCCAAGCTAAGAAATCTAAAAAGAGACCTTATATACAGTTTCTCAAATAAGATGGAAGTTTATTTCTTTTTTATGTGACCATACAAAGAAAAAGCAGTGGTATAGTATGGATAGGCAGCTCTCTTCTACCAGATCATCTAAAGACCTAAATTCCCTTTTTCTTGTGACTCCACCCCATTCCCTAGGGTGAGGTCCACATTATCACAGGATCCAAGTTAGCTTACCTGCACTGTATCTAGTTCTCAACCTGCTGGAAGAAGTGAGGAAGTAGACAACACACAATTTCCTTCTAAGGAACTGACATAAAATTGTATACATTCCATTGTTGAGAACTTGGTTACATGAGCACCTTGGACATGTTATCTCCAATTGGGAAGGCCAAATGCCTGATAACTTAAATTTTGGAAGGGAGATTCTGCACTAAAAAGAAAAACAGGAGAGTATTTGCCTCACCAACATATAAAGTCCAATTTGTGTTTTCAGGATAATAGAAGGCCATTGAAAATATTAAACAAGAGAGTATTATAAAACATGCCCTTGGCTACAGAGTGGAAGATGAATTTGGATACTAACAGAGGTGTAGAGAGGACTACTGGATGGGAGGGTGGAGGGTGTGTGATGAAGGAAATTCAGGCAAGGGATATGGTGTCATGGGCTAGGATAGAGACAGAGGGATTATGAGGAAAGGAACAGTTCACTTATGAATCAAAATGAGTCATTTGTGAGGTAGAATTGCAAAGCTGGATGCATAGTTTCATATGGAGAGTAAGGGAGAGGATGGTGAGGAAGGGTGAGGAATCAAGATGTCTGGCTCAGCAACTGGTTGGATGCTGCCATTCACTGATTATATCCATATATTTGGCACTATTTTAGAGGTCACCACAAACTCTAGTGGCTTAAAATAACAACTCCTTATTTAGCTCATGATTGTGTGGGTCAGTTGGGCAGAGCCTAGCTAAGCCATATTCTGCTAAGCTCAGGTGGACTCATGTATCATAGACCACCTTTGGGTGACCTAGGCTTCTGGGAGTGACTGCTCATGAAGTGGTGTGACAGTGACATCTTGGCCTCAGTTTGCCATCAGCAAGCAGATTAGCTTGAGCTTATTCACATGGTGCCAGCAGATTCTAGGAGCACACACACACACACAAATAGAAATGCCCCTATGCACAAGCACTTGTAAAGAATCTGCTTGTGCCCTGTCTGTGTTGGTCTCATTGTGCAAAACAAGGCAACTGGCCACATCCAGTTAGTAGAGGAGGGAGCCATGAAAATCTTGATGGTTATTATTGCAAGAAATCTGTTAACCTGCTAGATAAAACTATGCACACAGTGTGGTAGAAAAAAAATCCACTCGTCTTGAATTTTAGTGATACAGAGTGTGGAGTTTCTTTCTGGAAGTCAATTCTGTAAGATTTGAGGCATCACCTCACCTCCGTGGACTTCTCTTTTCTGTGTCTCTAGAGATTATGCTTGATTAGCCCCAGTGTTCTTTTCCTCTCTAAGACTTATGATACTAATTGATTAATATTTTGCTTTTGGTAGTATAAACAAAAGGCCATTTTGACACTTGGATGGTAGGATCTGCTCTCTTTCAAATAGGTGAGGCATAAAAGCCATAAATAATTGGAGTAGCTAAAGTCTTTATTCCTTTTTTTTTCTATTTTACTGATAAATGATTCCAAATTTTGCCACTGATTGTCCAATTGTAATATGCCACATTGTCCTTATTTTTTATTATGTTTATTATTGTTATTAATGTATAGGAATTAGTGTGTCTGTCTTAGCACATAAATGACATTATTCTGTATTACTTTCAATTTAAAAAAAAAACTAGATAAATGAGCGTTTTGAAACATTTTCTTTACTGTTCATCATGACTTGGAGAAGTATATCAAAGATGATTGTTTCCTCGGTTATATTTGTGACCTCATTAGTAACTTTAACTATAAATCTTTGACTAGCTAATTTGCTTTGCCTAAAGTTAACATTTAAATCCCTGCTTAATTATGATAAGAGCTTCGGAAACACATATTTCCATAATCACACAGTTTACACTGTGTCCCAGAGGCTAGGAGCTGCAAAAAAATCATATGATGGGCCAACAGACATATGAAAAGATGCTCAACATCACTCATCATCAGGGAAATGCAAATCAAAACCACAATGAGATATCACCACACACCTATTAGAAAGGCTAAAATCAAAAACACAAGAAACAAGTGTTAGTGAGGATGTGAAGAAAAGGAACTCTCAAGTGCTGTTGGTAGGAATGCAAACTGGTGCAACCACTACGGAAAACAGTATGGAGGTTCCTCAATATGTTAAAAATAGAACTACCCTATAATCCAGTAATGGCACTACTGAGTATTTACCCCCCGACCAAAAAAAAAACAAAAAAACAAACAAACCACTAATTCAAAGGTATACATGCACTCCTATATTTATTGCAGTATTATTTATAATAGCCATTTTATGGAGATAGCCCAAGTGTCCATAGATAGATGAATGGATAAAAAAGAAGTGATATATATAGATAGATAGATATAGATATAGATGGTATAGACATAGATAGATATAGATATAGATGTAGATATAGATATATACACACACACATGCATACATGCATACAATGGAATGTTATTCAGCCATAAAAAATAATGAAATCTTGCCATTTACAATGATATGATGGAGCTAGAGAGTATAATGCTAAGTGAAATAAGTCAGAGAAAGTTAAGTACCATATGATTTCACTTATATGTGGAATTTAAGAAACAAAGCAAATGAGCAAAATAAAATAAGAAGGCAGAGGGGTAAACCAAGAAACAGACTCTTAACTATAGAAAACAGATGGTTACCAGAAGGGAGGTGGGGGATGGGTGAAATAGATGAAGGGGATTAAAGAGCACACTTATAATGAAGACTGTGTAATATATAGAATTATTGAATCACTATATTGTACACCTGAAACTAATATAAAACTGTATGTTAACTATACCAGAATTAAAATAATAAAAAATAAAACCACACGATGTGACTTTAGAGCTAGAATAAATAATGTAAATAATCTTATTCAAATTACTCATTTTATAGGAAGAAAATAACACCCAGAAATTGTAGGCATATTTTCAAATCATATGGTGAGAAGACCATACAAACTATAACTCACAGCCAAGTTCAACTTTATCATAAATATGACTAGGGTCATGTTATTTCCAACTAAATAATAAATTAGTTCTCTATAATCAGCCCAAAATTGCATAAATACTTTCTGCCCAGACCATTGTAAGCAGACTGCATGTAATGCGTTGTGATAGAATTGGCTTTGTCATTACAGATCTGCTTTCTACCAGCTATTGGGCCAAACTACTTATTCTCTGACTTGCCTGGATATTGAACCCAGGCTGTAATAGATTCTCCACAAAAATGTTAATTCTTTCCTTTCCCCCTTGAATGTACATCAGCTCTCAGACTCACTTGGAATGGTCTTGGATTGATTATTGTTTTGGGGAGGATAAATATAAATGAACACATTTGTGTTAGCTATTTTGATATAGTGAAGAAGGTTATGCTCCTAATTTGACAATTGTCCAAGTGAATACATATAAACATTTCTAGATGCTGTATGTATCCTCTAGAAAATTAATAGCCAGAGTATTGAACCGGGTCAGGAGATATGGATTCTGGTTTCATTTGTCATTAGTAAACCCTGTAGTCATAAGTCTTAGTTTCCTCCTCTAAAATGGGAATAAAACATATCTGCCTGGCCAATTTTACAGGGTAGTTATAAGGGCCAAATAAATCATTCTGAAAACAACAAATAACAAATACTCTGTAAAAATATGAACTTTTATTGAAACATCTAGAATAAATATTTTTCAAACAATCATGGCAGTATATGATACCAACTTTTATTACACTGACAAATAGAGACAAAAAGCACAGAGTGTAAACACACAGTGAAATTCAATTTGCCACTGGGGTCTGAAAAAGGAAGACTCCTTCAGTCCTGGCTGTGAGAAGAGAATACTGATTATGATTTCTGTTCAGTGTTCTCTTCTCAAGCTCCCTACCCATTTCTCCATTTTTCTTCAGGCCATCTTCCCTTTGTCTGAAGGCCACAGAGGTATAGCTCTTTATTTCAGAAGAAATGTGATATTTCATGTATATTATATACAGACTGAGACAGATACCTAATCCAACAAAACACACACACACACAGACATACATGTGCATGCACACAAAATGGCTTTGGCTATAGCTCCTTATAAATTATCAGATTGTGGATTTATACACATAGTTTTTATATACTGAAGACTATTTTACACACTTTTTATTCCATTATGTTTCCCCTTCCAGCCAGGAAATGTGCATGTGCATTGGGCTATAGAGGGTAAAACACACCCACGTGATATAGTCCCCGGTCAGAAGAAATAGGCTGTCTGTCTTGTCTTAGTTTTGATGAGCTACCGATTTGTGATAGTTTCATTTCGATTTCATTACTGGGCAACCAGAATGAATTGACAGAGAAAGCAATCAACACATGATGCACCCACTGGAACCTCTAATACAAAATGTTGGCTGCTTCTGTCAACACAGCCAATTACCAAAGGTACTCAAAGGGTAAATGATAGCCAAAATAAGCCACATGGTTCCGTGAACCACATCCTGCATATCTATTAGTGTATTCAAAGTAGACACAGGATGACAGACTGTTTTGTCAATATAACATTTCAGGTGAATGCCTTGTCCATACTGTGTTCTCCCAGCAAACACAGATGTTTGTGGTCAGATAAGAGCTTACTGTTTGTGTGTGGGGAGGGGGGTGGGGGGAAAGAGAGAGAGATTGACTGCATACTGATGCCAGGATTTAAGAAATACATCAGGAAAAACAATTTTTTAAAAAAATAATTAAATCCAGTCCCTCTCACCCTGTGGATTGCTTCCTGTGCTAGAGCATGAGGTTGAAAGAGAAAACACAGACTCAGAGTTCTGTGAGCTCATTGATTCACACCTTGCAAATAGTTAGCAATCAGTTGTTTATTAACAAATATTTATTGAGCACTTGGTATGTACAGGCACTAGTGGATATATAACATTTAAAAAGGTAAGTCTCCCATTTACAACATCGATGGACCTTGAACACATTATGCTAGGTGAAATAAGTCAGAAAGATAAGAACTGTATGGTATCACTTATATGTGGAATTTAAAAATGATTATCCTATAAAAAGCAGAGAGTAAAATGGTGGTTACCAGGAAATAGTGGAAAGGGATAAGAATAAAGGTATTTAAGGGTATGCACTTATAACTAGCAAGTAAATAAGTCATAGAGATCTAAAGCACAGTATAATGAATACAGACAATAATATTGTCCCATTGTTATGTAATGTGATAAATATGACTTCATTGGCAATCACATTAAAATATGTAAATGTTTCAAAGTAACACACCGTATACTTTAAACCTACATGATGTTATATGTTAAATTTATTCAATAAAGAAGATTGACATGATATTTATCCTCCTGGAATTTATAATTTGGTAGGGGAGAAAGAAAATTAAGAAGCCTGAGCCACTATATTGTGGGACATGGGAAGTATCGGATGCTATCGGAGCTCTGAATCCAGATTTTGAAATCAGTGGAGATTTTAGAAAGAAGTGATACCCACACCAAAGTGTAGGAGTTAGAGAAACGGGGAAAGCAATGATTACTCTTCACAGTTAAAGTAACACCAGTAAAAGCGTGATGGCAAGAAAGCATGAAACATTTTAACAAGAGACAGACATTCAGAATGTCTGGAGGTTCATCAGTGTTGGGGAGGGGGAAGAATAGCAAGAAATGGAACTGGAGCGGTAGGCAGAGAATGCATCCCAAATGGCAGTGAAATCAGCTTTTATACAGTGAGTAATGAGGAGGCATTAAAAGACTTTGACCTGTGAAGTGGCATGGTTAGATAAATTATAGTAAAATCTAATAATTGTCCTAAGTAACTACATACACACACAATACACTTTAAATACAATTTTAAAATAATTCTGAGAATACAAAGTGGAAGAAAACAACTATTTAGAGATAACTTGGTGAAATATTTATAGAAAATGGAACTTTTACTTTTTGAGTCATGAAGACTTGGCACTAGATGATGTTGCAACCTTTCCTGCAAGAACAACCCAGTGATGGGGAAATCTCAGTTCATGCCTAGCCTTGCACAGTTGCTGCAGGTTTCCAATGTGCTAGGAATTCTGCTATGTCTAAAGAAATCACAACGCAGTCAGAAAATCACATTTTTCCCCTTGAGGGGCTTCCTCTCAACCTGTTGAGAAAGATATACCAGTATTTATTTTTTTGTTTTCTGTAAAAGTGCAGGAAAATTGAATACATTGCATCTGCAGATTATCTCCAACTATTAGAAATTATTCCTGGAAATGAACTCCAAGCAGTTTTGTTGGGATTCCCACCACTGTTCTTAATTTTCTCCTTTGTTGCCATATTTTTTGAAAGTCTAAAATGTCTTCTATATGTCAGTGTGCTGTGTATTTGAAGTGATGAAATGCCCCTTCCGGGTGTTTTCTTATAGTCTTATAGACTAAACTGCCCCAGTGCCTCCAGCTATTATTCATGTGATATGAAAGTTTGTGATGGCTCCATTTCACTTTCATTACTAGTGAAAAATTGGTTGACAGAGAAAGCCTTTAGCACATGATATTACCATTGCCACTTCTAATGCAAACTGTTGGCTGTGTCTGTTAATCCCCTCCCATCCTGGCTATCGCCCTCTGAATACACTCATCTGTTTTAGTATGTGATTCTAATTCAGAAATTTCATTCCTTAGGATGTCTATTAAGATATCATTTCAAGGGGTGTCTGGGTGGTGCAGTCAGTTAAGCATCAGACTTTTGGTTTCAGTGCAGCATCGTGGGATCCAGCCCTGCAGCGGGCTCCATGCTCAGCACAGAGTCTGCTTAAGATTCTCTCTCCCTCTCCCTCTGCCCCTCCCCTCTGCACTCTCTGTCTCTAAAATAAATAAATCTTTTTTTTTAAAAAGGTATCATTTCAATTTAAAAAATATCTTTTCACCAATGTATTAATTCGAGGGTTATCTGTCAGACTTAATGTTCAGTAGCAGTTTCAATGTGTGCAGGATATTGGCTCAGAAATTATTTTATACATCAACGAAATGCTCACAACCACCAACACCAAGGATGATCTCGAGTTGTTGCTGCTTTGTTGAGATGACTGATTAGTGGACCATTTTTAAAATCTCCCTTATTTTTATGATGCTATTTGTGTATTAACGTTGATTTTAATAATGTGATGTCAGAACCAAGTACTCAGGTGCTTCTCATCCCCCTTCACCTGAGTCTTGACCTGCATACTTAAGCTTGGTTTAACCTGGTCCTTGGCTTGACTGTGACGCTTTTCTCTCTGCAGCATGTAATATTTCACTGTGTGAAACAAGTTAGAGGACAGAAACAATCAGAAATAAGAAAACAGAAAGAACCAGAGTCCTAGGCATAAGTTTTTATGATTAGATACATCACTGTTGGGTTTATTCACTTGCTCAGCAGGGGTCTAGTCAACATTTACATAAAAAACAACAACAAAGTTTTATTGCTCTCATAGTATGTACCATACTAGACAGTGGAGGATAGTGGTGACCCAGGTAAGCCTGGTCTCTGAACTCAAAGAGATTCTATTCTAATCGGTGAAATGGGCGATGTACAAGTAAACACTTTTTCAGCTTATGACATGTGCTATAAATGTAGTAAAAATAGATTGGTTTATACTCTTCTGAATACTTTCTCACGCATAGTATTTATTTTTTTCTTTTATTCAAAATTATACCATATTCTTTATAGTGCTAAGCCATCTTTTTTATCTCCACTAACCAAAATGTCTTTCTAAGAAAAAAATAAGCTTCTACAAAATCATTATAATCATGCTACAGTCTATAATTGCATTAAAGTACCACAATTATTCAAAAAATAACATCTTTTTGGAAATTCATGCTAGTTCCAACTTTTCCATATTATAAACATCCTTCTGATGATCATCTTTACAATTAAATCTATATATACATTTTAATTATTGCATTATATTTTCCAAGAGAAAAATTATAGTGTCATAAGTTATCTCAATACAAATTACAAAATTGGGTCCTAGAAAAACTAAGTTATTTTCCTACCACAACTGTATAGAAATGCTTATTTTCCTACAAAGTTGTCTACACTTAAAGTTTAAATATTTGAATTTTATTTTAAATTTTAATCCTTAAAAATTCTTTCTGATATGTCTGACATTTTAGGTTGCTATACCTTTCACCGTACTGGCTGCATGCTTCTCATTCTCAGCCTGCTATCAGATGTCACTGGAACACTGGGTCCAGCAAGACACAGCTATTTCATTCTACATAGAGTCAGGCACCGCTCTCAGCTCTCTGTCCTCATGAATGAAGTTTCCTCATCTGAAACATGCCTTTACCCACCAAATATTTCCTGACCTTCCAACTTGTCAATGGCTATCCTTGGATAAAAGAGGGGCAACAGAGATTTTATTCTAATTTTTATTTACTAACCGGGAGAGGTGATGGTGTTGGTCCAGAAGGTTCCATTACTCAGAGCTATACATTTTGTCAGTGTCTAAGTTCTTTAAAAGTTGTGTTGTTTTTTTTCTTATAGCAGAACTCTTTTATTTTCTTTGCTTTTACTTAACTTCAAAATTGATGTCTAGGATGAGTGCCAGTAATATTATATCATCCCATATGTTTTGCTTAATTACACTATTTCCTGAATTCATTTTTTGAAGTTAAAATTTTTCTGCACCTCGTCATCAAAACATTATGAACACTCTCTGTCACACTGAGATTAGAAGATAAAACCTCTTTTTAAATTATATCTAGTTGAAATGTTTCCAGAGTTTGGGTTGGGGATGATAAATCATCCTGATCTTTTAAATCCATGTTATAAATCACAGGATATCAAAATCATATGGTACATGGGTTTGAGTTAATCTAAATGGCAAGCCCAATAAAATCCCAGCAAGGATATCTTTTAGATTTGATGTATATTTTCAATTTACAGAATGCTAAAGCTCAGGTTATTTTTTTCCTAATGTATTTGTGTTGATTCTATGCCTGATTCCTGTATCAATATAAGAAAAACATCTACATCTTATTAATACTTGTATTATACAGAACATTGAAATTCATTATAACTCAAATAGAAGGCCCTTTAGGGAACTTTATATTTCTATTTTATTTTTTCATTGTCAACAAATCATAAATGATCTTGAGGTCATCGGAATGTGTCTGCATATAGACTCCTAAAATTATGTGACAAAAAGCAAGTGAAAGATTTATTAACAAAATCGTGTCTCAGATTTTCTTTCTTTGTCTTGTATTTTTTTTCCTGTTAAAAGAAAAGGATGAGCACCTAGCACATATCACCAACTATAATATGAGAAATATATGTCCATTTTTATTGCTGTGTTTCTCCACCAAATTTCTCCACCAAATCTCTCTTCCCTCTCTAATATTTTGGCATACATCTGTATTTCTATCTGTATAAAATTCCTCTAATTCCTCTCCCTCACCATCCCTTATACATTCCAAGCTCTTTTAGTTTGAGTAATTAAAAGAACTCCTCTGAAGGCAGTAGAAGGGTACTTATAAGGCCACAAACAAATCTTTATTTTAAATATAAAAATAGAAGGGTCATTAGGCCCTGGGGGAGCAGAAGTATTACATTTCCTTAGAAGTAAAGAGTCTGATAGAGAAAATGGGGAAGGAAATAGTAAAAATGAGTATGCTCGATGAAATCAATCAGAGATTTCAAAACGAAGGTCTCTGAAGTGTATTAATCAACAAGAAAAAAAAAATCAGAGTAAGACCAGAAACAAATCCTATGCTATAGGGTGAGCAACTCCTTCATAGACTTTGATGTACTTCAGGACAACCCTCTAGATGCTGTGTTAACAAAACACTCTTCCATCAGAGCATGAGATCGGACCCCTATTCCAGGGCCCTAAGACCATGTGGACAAAATATCTGGGCATAGGTCCCAGAAATCTGTATCTTAATAAGCACATCAGAGAATTCTTAGGCAATTGAAAACTTATATTTGAATCCAATTTTTAGAAAACTTAGACTCAAGAAGTTAATATCTATGTGACCTGCTGAAACCCCAAAACAGGGCTTTGATCCCAATCCCCTGCTTTTTCTAGAATGCAGCACTGGATATATATTCAGATTTTCTTGGCTTTTTTTAAAGATTTATTCATTTGAGAGAGAGAGCACAAGTAGGAGAGGCAGAGGGAGAGGGAGAAGCAGACTCCCCACTGAGCTGGGAGCCAGACCTGGGGCTTGAACCCAGGACCCTGACATCATGACCCAAGCCGAAGACAGACCTTTAACCATCTGAGCCACCCAGGTGCCCCAAGATTTTCTTGGCTTTGATACTGAACTCCAATTCTTCTCCTTTCTGCTACCTAGTTAGTAAAGGTGATTGGCACAGGCGCCAGTATTGAGAAAACATTATGAAGACACCAGAAGAAACTGGATGGCTAAGTCATCCTCTGTAGCACAGGATTTCACAAAGTAGGGGTCCAGGGGGCGCCTGGGTGGCTCAGTCGTTAAGCGTCTGCCTTCGGCTTGGGTCATGATCCCAGGGTCCTGGGATCGAGCACCACATTGGGCTCTCTGCTCGGCGGGAAGCCTGCTTCTCCCTCTCCCACTCCCCCTGCTTGTGTTCCCTCTCTCGCTGTGTCTCTCTCTGTCAAATAAATAAATAAAATCTTTAAAAAAAAAAGTAGGGGTCCAGGGTTACTGTCACAATTCATATAGATAATTTCAAACAAGCAATGCTAAAGGATTATTACCAAGTATCAATGCAAAGGGCTGTCTTGCAATATAAGCTATTTAAATGAATAGAAGAAGGATTCCTGACTAAATGCACTTTAGGTCTTAGAACCTATCATTGATGAAGAGCCTGACGTTGCTTTCTTTCAAGATAATTGTGAATTTTGTCAATCTATCTGTATCATATCATTACAGACCTTCAATAGATGGATAAGGGAAAAACAAAATAAGTCTCTTTAGATCCAGAGTTGGATAATCAGGAAAACTTCATGGTGGATGGGAGACATATTGAAAAAAGAAATAAATACAGTATAAAATTAAATTTCCCCTAATCAGTTTCATATAATGTGCATATTTCTCTGACTTTGGGTAATGGTAAAACCCATTGAGAACATGAAAAATTGCCAAAATGTAATAAACCATTATCCCCTCTGCCTCTCCCATTGTTCCCTCCTTTCTTTCTCTCTCTTTTTTTCTGTGCCTCTTCTATTCTCTTCCTGCTGTATATCTCCTGGTCACAAGGTCAAGAAGGTGGGCTGTGAAAGGCAGAGTATCTTTTGAGATGTGAGAGGTGGCAAGTGAACCTAGACTCAGGATGGATCAAGGAGGTCACCTTGTGGGTTGGTCCAGCTGGTTATTTTGTCTGAGTGTCAGAGAAGGACTGAGCAGAGATCTGACATCAGCTATTGACAGCCTGCTTCAGAAAGCATCTATGATGGAGGAAAAGGAACAAGTAGCTCTCAGAAGAGAGCTCACCAGCTCTTCAGCCCCAGGCTATCACCAAGTTACACACTCGCCCTGGCCCCTTGAAGATAATTCTTAACTGAAGGTCAGTAGCCTGCCCTGTCCCCTTAGGAAGAAAAGGTTATTCTGCCAGGAAGATTCCTTAGGAGCATATAAACAAGAGCTGTGTTCTTCCTCTAGCAGATTGGGACGTGACTACACACAGGGTAACTTTATTTTCTAACATTTTTATCCTTCATGGTCCTCTCATCCTCAGAACTTCCAGGAGCCTGAAACAATGGGGTCTTGAACTACCTTGTTGCTGTCACTCCGTTTTCTTCCATATATATTTCCAACCCCATTCGTACAAGATTATTCATTTTTTTCCCTCACTTCCATTTTTATCTCCTCTATCCCTCCATTTGCCCTAACTTTATCCTGTTCCTACTCTTTGCGGTCTTGCCCATTGTAGGACAATTTAAAATACAAATGCAGGTTAGGTCTCTGGTGCTGTTTTTCCTCTTTCCTATAGGAGTCATGTCATGAATCTAGATCCTGCAGCTAAGTGCCTGTACAGAAATAACATTTGATTTTAGTTTCCCTGTGATTTATCTGGAGAATACCTAATCAGATCCCATAAAGTCCCTTGTTCTGGAAGCTTTGGTTTGGGGTCATAGCCCTGAACTCATGTAATTCCAATCCTTTGAGACAGGTACAGTGTAGAATTCATTAAAGGGCCATTGCATCCTGTCCTATTAATCAACATTGTGATTTTCTTTTCACTTGGGTTATAATGTTACTCTTTGGGTCTTTTTTGGTATTGCTAGAGGTTCAGAGTCAATGTTCACATATTTTGAAATTAAATACCCTGTTATCTTCTACTATCATCTTTTTTCTTTCCAAAGAATTATTACATGGGCTTTTTTTTTTTTCCTCCCTGGCTTGGATTCCATCTGTTAAATCATTCATTCAAAAGAGAGCTATGGCTGAAAGATTAGTGGGGGAAATCAAGGCAAAATGCATTTTTGAAGTGTCAATATTCATTTCAGTTTCCCCATCTTCAATATCTCTTAAGAAAATCTCTTTTTCTAACCTGGATATTTTAAAGCAAAATGTTTTTGAATTAACTATCTAAATCTATATAAAATGTGTAATGAAATTATTCAGTTCAAGATAAGTGTCATACATAATATATACAAGGTGATAAAACATCCATACTACTATAAAGTTTATGCTTTCATTTATCCATGGAACATTCCAACCCCTGTAGAACTGACTAGGCATGGCAAGTATGAGTGCTGTATAGTTGGCCACTGGATTACAGCCTGTCTTTGGATTTTATCTTCCTCACTTGGGCTTATCTCTCTAGCAAGGCTATGTGCCCTATGAGAGCTTTGTTCTCTACTATTACAACACTTTATGCACACTTTCATTTCAATCACCTGCCTAGTGGCTGTAGTGGGTTATTTACTGGTATCTACTTTCCATCTCTGATGGCTAGATTCTCCAGGACAAAAACTAGGCCTCTATCCTAGCATGGGGCACACAGCCTGACGTTGTGTGAGCACTAAGCAAATTGTGCATGTCCTGGAATTGTGCTGAAGACAAATAATTTATTTTTCTCTCTCAGGAGAGCTTGGTGCATAGTAGATATTCAACAAATCATTGTTTTCATCACTTTGGTTTGCTTCTTCTGGGTATGATTTCAGGGCAATAAATGTAGATGCTGCATTTTTTACATTTGTTTTCTAAACCTGAACATTTAAATAAACAAGATTATAATCAGGTATTTATGATGAGAGCTGCTAGAAACTCCTGCTTTAACATTATCAAACAAAAGGTCCATATCCTCAAAAGTGCTCTAGATTACCTAAATGGTTTGTGACTTTAATTTTTAAATTAATTCCTTTATTTTAAAAATTTCTTAGACTTTATTTTTCAGGGTAGTTTTAGGTTTACAGAAAAATTGTGCAAAATAAACAAAGAGATCTCATGTGCCAACCCCCACACATTGTCTATTACTAATACTTTCCATTAGCATGGTACCCTTTTTATGATTGGTGACAATTGGTGAACAAATATTTATACATTATTATCAACTAAAATTTATAGTTAATGTTGGGGTTCATTCTTTTTGTTTTAAGTTTTATGGGCTTTGTTAAGTGTAATATTATGTTTCCGCCATTACAGATTATCACACAGAATAGTTTCACTGCCCTAAAAGTTTTCTGTTCTTCTGTGTTCCAACTATTCATCCCTCCTCTACTCCTTCTTCCCTGAACTCCTAGCAACCACTGATGTTTTCACTGGCTCTACAGTTTTGTCTTTTCTAGAATGTCATGTATTTGGGAATCATAAACTTAAGGCCTTTCAGATTGGCTTCTTTCACTTAGCAATATGCATTTAAGTTTCCTCTATGCCTTTCTATGGCTTGATAGCTCATTTCTTTTTCTCACTAAATAATACCCCTTGTATGGGTGTGCCACAGTTCCTTTATCCATTCACCTATTGAAGAACATCTTGGTTGCTTCCAATTTGGGGAAATTGTGAATAAAGCTACTAAAACATTTGCAGGCAGTCTTTTGTGTGCACATATGTCTTCAACTCATTTGGGTAACTATTTTTTTCATTTATTTACCATTTTTTCCTGCTCCTGCTAAGATAGAATAAGTGGTGATAAGTTTTGTGACTTCAGATGCAATATTTGTCAACATTTGACTAGTGATAACAGGGAGCTTGCAATACTGGGGCAGTCTATCAACTGTAGTTTGAGCTTTCAGGGGAAATATCAGGCAGTAGTTGTGTATGGAGGCTCAAACAATAGGTGGACTGAGTTCAAATACTATTCTTTTTTAATTTCTCACTCTATGGCCCTAGAAAAATTGCTTTAACTTTGCCTCAGTTCCCTCACTTTATCTCAAAGTGGGGATGACAGTGGTATATTACAGCGTTGTTTTGATGCTTAAAGAAATAATATGTATCAAGTACTAAAAGCAGCACTTGATAAAAGTGAGTTGTTCTAACTGGGAATATTAAGTAGGTGTAGATCTTTCTGCATAGATCAGCTTTGTGAATGGCATAAAAGTTGAAAAGTTTCAGTCTGGTGAACGTCAAAAACAAATGAACAAAGCTTGTCATTTGCTCACATATTTTCAACAACTATTTCTTGAGGGTTAACATGAGCCAGGAATTGTACCGATAATTGAAATAGAGGAAAGATAAAAATCTCTGCCCTCAAGGAGCAAACACCTCCAAAGAAGCAAGGAGGCCATTTCCTTATTGTGTGAAAGAGGTCTGGGTTTTCATAAGTGACATTTTTCTGACATCGGTCACACGGAAGTCTGTTTTATACAAGGGCTCCCCTCATGAACTCTAGACTCAGGCAGAGTCAGGCACTAGGTCCTTCTCTACAATCCCCTTGCTCTGAAAATTTTGGTAGTTTCTAAACTTTCCAAACCTCAATTCAGTTTATGTAACTATATATTAGACCTTTAATTTTCCTTCTAAGGTAGAGCAGGAAGATTAGATGACATAATTAATAGATCCCCCAGCACACAGTAAGTGCTTAAAAAAAGTTAGCTATTACATATCATGTATTTTCATCAGGTAGTTTAGATAGATTTCAAGTTGTGAGAAACAACTGATTTTTCAAGTTTCCTGTTCAGAGGGATCCTAGCCTTAGAGAGAGAATTACAAGTTTAGGATATTCTGAATAACATTTGAGCTGGGGATCAACAGATCAGAAGTCTATTTTGGATTCAGTTAATTTAGTTTAACACTCAAGATTTAGCTGAATTCCTTGTTTTATTTAAAGAGACATGCTTGATGCTTCTGTAACTGTCTTGTACAGCTAAATACTGACAGAAGTGTGATGTCTAAATTAATGCCAGCCATACTAATCAAAGGTTATTTGCTTTACTGTTTAAACAGAGATTATTCATGGCATGAGCTGATGTGTTTTGATTTTTCAACATGTCAGCTATAAGATCAGAGTGGATATTTTAGCCTTGTGATAACTCCCTATAAATAGAGGCATAAATTATAAATGCTTATTGATGCAATTATAAATTGTCATTTGGGATTCTTTGATCCTGGCAAAATATAATGACCCTGAGTTAGAACATTGCACTAGGGGTGACTTCTATCTCCTACACTCTATAAGCCAGCAAATATTGATGGAAAGATCCTTTCCTTCCTCTCTCATCCTATTCCCTGCTCACCTGCATGGCTGGAGACTTATCCTTCTTCTAACTCTGCACCTGTCCCAACCACATATAACAAGGTTCTGCTGAAGTACCAAGAGGTAAATGTTAGTAAAATACAGAGCCTAGCAGTGTGGCTCAGTCTGATAGGTTTTGTCAGGTGACCCTACCTTCTCGTCCTTGGATGTCTGTATTTAGGATGTTGGCAAGGCAGGTAGAGTGATGATCATTACCAATGACTTGAGCCTAGGGTAAGATATTACTCCACTTGGATTAAAACACCATCTCTGTTTCTTACAAGGCAAAATCTTGGACAAGTAAATCAATCCCTTTTTTCCTAAATATTTAAAATAGGTTTAACAGTGATATAAAATTAAAGGATGTTTTTGAGGCATATATGAGATAATTTATACACATTCAGTACATGGGGGGGACCATTTTCCCCCTACTAATCCCCTTCTGAGTTCTTGATGACTAACCCACCCCCCCAGTATTCTGAACAAATTGGAGTTAAGCAGTCGTGGGGTACAGAATGGAATCGGTGAAGCCCTGCTCTATTCACAGTGGGACAGAGTGTCTTTTCTCTATGCCCTAAATGTCTCTTCCACTTTGCTTTCTGTGGCCCCAGCAATGTCTCCCATGTTTAATGTGCCTGCTGGGATCTTTGATTTATCTCCCCTTTCAAAAATCCTCCTATAGCTCTGAATTCTCGCCTGTATACCTTTGGCTTACTGAATAATAAATGCCCCATTCTTTCTTTCTCCTTTTGTTCACATCTAGTCACTAGGACTCAAAGTATATCTCAAGGAAAAAACAAAAACAAAACAAAACAAAAAACTACAGCTCTCCTCTCTCATGCCCTAAGAATTGAAGGACAGTGTTAGAATGAACGCACAACAAATGAAGATATGAATAAAAACACAAAGTAAACATGTTGAGCAACTCTTGGTCATCCAAGAAATGGGGAGAGGCTGAGCTCTGGGCTCTGCAGTACCTTGTCCTTTGAATATCAGGGAATCTCGGAGTATAGGTAGGATTGACCCAAATCCAAAACCACAAAATTAGATTTGGTGGTGCAACTAAGTCTCAACCTGATTCAATGTGCACGCTGAATTTATTTGGCCAATCTGAACAATTCTCTAGGACCGATTCAAATTGCCTCCCTTCTGGCCCCATTAGCAGATTGCTATTAGTATGTTAATAAAATGCAGGCTGCAGGCATTGGAATGTGGTACCTGGGTGTTCCTTGTCTGATGTGTTACATACACAACAATCCTGTCTCACTCAAATCTAAAATTGCCAGCACTGTCATCAGGCTCCCAGTGAATTCTTTCTCCCACAAAATTTGTAGCCTCTCATGTTATTCTGAATGAGAGCTTGTGAGTTCTGGGAAGGGCTATTGGGAAAAGTATCTTCACAAAGTTTTCATACCTTCCAGCATAACCTGAATGTCCAGCTTCCTGGCCCAGGTAATAGATTTTGTAGCTGGCCACATCAGCCCATCAGACTTTTATAGTGTACTTATGGGTGCCATGAGCTCAATAAAAGCAGGGCAATTGAACTTGACATAATTTCTTCTTTAAAAGAGGTATCACATTTTGAAAGGCCCCGAGGAATTACCAGAGGATCAAGAGACAAGTAGCCTGATAATCTTACCTGGGCCACCTCTTTCACCCATTTTATTAGATAAGAATGTGTCCGATTGGGAAAAGCAGTCCCTCTTTTCAAATGAAGGTTAAATAAGTCAGCAACACTCAGGTAGGCTACTTCTGTCAATGCATATTTTACTATATATATAAAATCAGACCAAGGGTTGAGGAGGTTTATTAGGGGATAAAAAATACCTTTATGAGCTGCCATATTTCATCCTTGAGTCAATCATGCTGTAATGAGCACCAAGCATAGGAGGTAAAATGAGATGGAATGTTTCAGGCAAAACGAAATCTCGGTGGAAATTAACCTAGCCTCAAAAGAGCCTTTAAAAAACAAAATGCTGCCAACAGCGAGCCAGTCCAACTGCAGAGTTGAAGGTCAGCATTCAAAAGGACAATAAATGCAAATATTATACCAGCCATTTACAAAGTTACTTCGGTAAAAAGAGAGAATGTATTCATTCAGCTTGGACTGCCACTGTTGCTACTAGTAAAAATTCACTAATTTGCTCCCTGATACATTTTTCTGGCACATGCAGTATTCATTTTGATCCAAATATGACCTTAGCCTTGGGAAAAATATCCCCTTTGTGGAAATAAATGACCTTGGGTTTACTTCTGTATATTCATCCCCCTACTAAAGGAGTAAAGAGTTAGAAATTGAAACAAGGGGAAAACTAATGAACTCTTTAGAAAAAAAAATTGTTTTTTTCTCTTGAAGAGTTAAGCAAAGGTGCTATGGGTACGGAATGAAAGGAACATATGTCTGCATCTATCCCTAGGTCACTGTTTTGTAATTCCTGCCAATTAAGTGCCAGAAGAAAGTGACAAATGTCCCAGGAAATCTAGAGGTATCTGAATCAAATTCTTTACCTCTTTTAATGAATAGCTCTATCAGGAAATGGGGATATTTTATTAGGAAGAGTCACTCATTCAAACCCAGACCAGAAATCCCTATCTTTTTAGTATTATTAGATGGTTTTATTGTATAGATAGATAGATATAGATAGATAGATAGATAGATAGATAGATAGATAGATAGATAGATAGATATAGATAGATAGATAGGTATAGATAAAGATGATATAGATATAGATGATATAGATATAGATATAAAAACTGAAGAGAGCTGGGAGAGAGAATAAGAATTTTAAAAGGGCCAATTTATGGTTTTGGTTTTTATTTCTCCAACTCTTCATCTTGCAGTCAGATGCAGAATTATATGTTGAATCAAAAAGTATACCAATAACAATATCCAAGATACCTCAGATATTGCTGAGTAATCAGCACATCATTATAAAATGCAGATTGAATTAAATCAGCAAGTCAGCAGACATAAATATATATGACATGATCATATAGAAGAGTTTAATTAACCCAATGGAACTTAAGGGCTTTCTAGAATGATTAGCCCAAGCAAGCAATCTACATTAGAATTATATATGAACCATGAGAGACGATGGACTCTGAAAAACAAACTGAGGGTTCTAGAGGGGAGAGGGGTGGGAGGATGGGTTAGCCTGGTGATGGGTATTGAGGAGGGCACGTTCTGCATGGATCACTGGGTGTTATACACAAATATGAATCATGGAACACTACATCAAAAACTAATGATGTAATGTATGATGATTAACATAACATAATTAAAAAAAAAGAATTATATATGTGGGCTTTCCAATTTAAAGACTAGCTGTTAAGCCCCATCTGGTAAGAGACACTTGGCTATTATTACCACATATTTGTTTATTACATTTATATAATAGTTTTGTTTCAAAGAGGCTGAAGTGTTATACTGAGGCTTCGGCACATCTGATATCATTAAAATAAAAGTGAAGAAAACAAAGAATAGGAATGGGGGAAAAAATGGAAGAGATGATAATGGCAAATAATTGCTAATTTGAATTTCCTTTGGAGTGCCTATAGGATCTTGCAGTCTCCCAGAAGCACCAGTTGGAAAAGAGGATGGCCTAGTGTCATTGAACAAACTCACTAAGTTATTTTATAGCTACATCATTTTATCTTCACAATGCTCGTGTAAGATTGGTATTCTTGCCTCTGTGATGTAGATAAGAGCCAGCTCAGTGAGGATTAAGAAAATCAGCCAAAGTCAAGTGACTGCTCAGTAGACGCACTGAAATCTGAGCCAGGTCAGTCTGATTCTCAAGTGCAAGAATTTCCTGTTGCATTCTCCTTGTTCCCAACACAACTGGATCTTTCAAGATATTGTTGATGCTAGATCTAAGTGCTGAAAACACCTGAGGGACCATTTGGATATCCTTACTTACTGCCACATGACATGATTCACTCCTGTAGTTTTTCTGTTTTATAAATGTCCCTGAATTTTAATCCCTTTGACATATGTTCAGAATCACTTGAGTTAGATAGATAGGGTTTGAAAACTCTAATGGGAACTCCCTAAACAGATGAAAAAAGTTTTCTCTGTTTTAATCAGTGTTTGACTATAAATGTAGGTCTCCTTGAGATGACTCAATCCTCCCCACACCCAGTGAAAAGAATGAATCATTCTCTTCGACTTCCTTCTCAGAGTCAGAAGGAAGACTTTTCAGATATCATCATGCAATGGCAGCAACACACATCTGCTACCCACAGGAACGTATATTAGAAACCCGTGTCTGGGGCGCCTGGGTGGCTCAGTTGGTTAAGCGACTGCCTTCGGCTCAGGTCATGATCCTGGAGTCCCGGGATCGAGTCCCACATCAGGCTCCCTGCTCATCAGGGAGTCTGCTTCTCCCTCTGACCCTCCTCCCTTTCATGCTCTCTGTCTCTCATTCTCTCTCTCAAATAAATAAATAAAATCTTTAAAAAAAAAAAAAAAGAAACCCATGTCTGTGGAAACCCACCTCTGCCTCTGAGAATAACTTTGAGTTTAGTGCTCAAAGTGTTTATACTGAAGTATTATTGGACAGATGGTATAATTAAATATATTTGTCTGTCTATATTATACTGCCAATTTTTGGAAATATACCTAATTAATACACAAAATAATACACAAATATGAAAAAAATGTGCTAATAAGTAGTTCTTTTTTTTTTTTTTTGAAGAATCTATTAACTTTGGGGAATTGTCACTAGTAGTTTACTTTTGCTTGGGAATTTCCAGAATTTATTAAAAGGTGCCCAGTGGAAATCTAGTAGGTAATGAATTATCCAAAGAGTCATACTATTCATAGAAAAATATAATAAAACTGTCAGGAGTGGATTTCTAATTTGATTAAAACAATCTCTGTGACAGAAAGAAAGAAAGAAAGAAAGAAAGAAAGAAAGAAAGAAAGAAAGAAAGAAAGAAAGAAGAAAAGAAAGGAAAAGAAATGTTGAGGTTCAATTAAATAAAATAATTTAAAAACTTGAAAAAAAAGAAAGGTTGAAAATATACCAGTTGAGATGTTCTGACTCTGAAACGATCAAAATGTCAGAACTGAAAGAAAAGATCAAGCACAGGAAACCTATTTGTTCAATGAGTCTGAGATACCTAATTTTAGCCAACTCCGTAATCTTGCCAGACTCCGTAATCTTTCCTGACAGAATAGTAAAGTGAGGACAATTTGAGTGTTGGACCCACCAGCCATGAGTTTGAATCCTGGCTCTGCTATGTATTAGGTACATAGCCTTCCAAAAACTATTTAATCTGCCTAATTTCATTTCTTAATCTATAAAATAGGGATAGTAACAGTGCCTACCTCATAGGAAAAGATCAAATGACATCAAATAGTAAGCAACAGGTATAATTTCTAGTGTGTGCCAATACATTTTAGCAATACTTACATGTAATATTTTAATAACTAAGATTTCAATGCAGTTTTGTCTTCCACTTCCTCCTTTACCCTAATTTTGATCCTAAGATTTCCTGTTTCCATAACCATTATCTCTATGTCCCCATCCCCACTACAGAGCAAAGATATTCCTAGAAAATTCCCCTGTCATATAACATAACTTAATTCTAAGAACCCACAATAACTGAGAACCATTTAGTCTAAATGCTATGGTAGTTTATTTGGGGGCTTCAGTAATTTGTCCTCTAAAATTATAGTGTAAGAATCAGGAGCTAATTATTTATGTAATGAATACTTCCTAATCATATATTTTTCAAGCCAGTGGGAGCTTCATCCCGTGTCCCAGTGCCCACAGGCTTAATTTTTGAAAAGGAACTTCATTCAATATTATGCCCGGCCAATGATGTAATGGTCTCAGCACCAAGAGAGAGCCATCGATGGCATTGAGATGGCTTTGTCCACAGCAGATGAGGACAGACTCAAGTATCCAGTCTCAGAGACAGCAGCCTCACCCTCTGCAGAACTTACTGTTAGCTCTAGATGATAAGTTTATGCCCCAAAGACTGAGATTTGCTTACCTTCTTTATCTGCACTTATGAAATACTTGTTATGACATGAAATTATCTAGCCAATTTTTAAGACTAGACATATTTATTTGAGAGTTAAAAGAAATGCTGAAAGTTGATAGATTTCAACATGCTAAATCTCCCTATACTTGGGTTAAATATACTGATGCATTAAATTTCACCTGGCTACAGTTGTTTTACATCAGGATTATGGAATAGAATTTAAAAGCAGACCCACTTGGTTAATTACAAATGTATGGTTGTATTTGCCAAGCCAATTATCTACCTCAAATTGGCCACATTGTTTCTTTCTACTCCCTTATTACCAAGACTTTTAAAGTTTTTTTTTTTTTTTTTTTTTCATTTTAAAATCAACTTCAGCTATCCCAGCATATTACTAAGTGGTTAATGCTTTCCCCAGAAGAGACTAATTCTTCTCTCAAATCAAATTGATTCAGGCTTGTGGATGTTCATTCTTTTAACCATGGGATTAAATGTATATTGTGCAATCGTCTGTAGCCATGAGATACTTAGACAATGCTTGAGTGGTTGTCAGGGAAACAATGTAAACATCCAGTCTGCTGCAATATTGAGCTAAGGGCGTACACACACACACACAATAGCTGTCAATCAGTTTATAAAATATGTGTCAGGTAGAAAGATTTTTTTTTTCTCTTTAAGGCATTACTAATTATATGTGTATGGGTGTGTGTGCATGTGGATGTGGATGTGAACACAGATTTCATTTGCATTAAATTCTCAGCATTCTTTCTGTTCACAGTGATAATATTTTATGTCTTAATGGTATTTTTCACCATAGAGTTCATTGACTCCATTAAATATTCCATGAAGTATACAGCAGATACTATTATTAAATATATTTATTCTGATGTAATCTCAGCAGAGAAACTTACAGACTAAAAGAGACAGGAAGAATGACAGATAATTTATATGGATTATTTCACTGAATCATCCTAATAAGCAACAGTCCTTTGGTGTAGTTACTTTTATCTTACACATTGGAAAACCATATCACCATATCATATAAATGAAGCAACTTATCTGTGGACACACAAGTATTAGTTATACTGAAGTATTAAGAACATGTACATAAAAATTAACATTTGTGCCCAGTTCTTTCTCTGACTCAGACCTTTAAACACTGTAATATACATTCCTTACATAGATTCTGGCTTCTCAGCTTTATTTTCTCTACATTAATCACTATATTCTTCAAATTGGTAAGAATTTAACCGTCAAGTTCTGAAAACCAAACCAGAGCAAGGGATTCTCTGGCAGATTTAAAATATCAACCGCCAAAAAGA
Source organism: Mirounga leonina (assembly GCF_011800145.1). Lineage (NCBI taxonomy): Eukaryota > Metazoa > Chordata > Mammalia > Carnivora > Phocidae > Mirounga > Mirounga leonina. The sequence continues at coordinate 18,478,526 of NW_023270418.1, read as the reverse complement.
TATTACTCGAGTACTATCTAGATTTGAATCTTCTGATTTTCGTTCTATTTAGGATGCCGGTGTCACTGGCTGTTGTTGTTGTTGTTTTCTGGAAAATTCCTACTCTCTCAAGTTTTAATTGAAGCATAGCCTCTTCAATGAAGCCTTTCCTGATCCCCGGAGGGAAGAAAAAAAAAAATCCTTTCCCTTGTGTATGACCCTTGTATCTTACACATGGCTTCACTGAAACCTAAAATAATTTGTACCCTTATTTTTCTTAGAGTCTGTAAATTCTACAGAGCTTGAGAGCCCCTTTTAAAATCTGCACAGCACAATGATCCTCAAACTTCAGCATCTATCTGAATCATCTGAGCTCTGTCGTCCAAGGATTCTGATTGACCAGGTCTGGGGTGGAGCCCACGAATGTGTGTTTCTAACAAGTTCAGAGATATTGATCTTGCTGGTCTGGACCACAATTTGAGAACCACTTATGTCAGGGGCGCCTGGGTGGCTCAGTCGTTAAGCGTCTGCCTTCGGCTCAGGTCATGATCCCAGGATCCTGGGATCAAACCCCGTGTCAGGCTCCCTGCTCTGAGGGAAGCCTGCTTCTCCCTCTCCCACTCCCCCTGCTTGTGTTCCCTCTCGCTGTGTCTCTCTCTGTTAAATAAATAAAAATCTTAAAAAAAAAAAAAATTAAGAGAACCACTTATGTATCAGTTGAAACAAAAACATGTTTAATGAGCACCTTGCTTTAGACTGCTCTTTATTCCTCCGAACAGGTTGTTCATAAGTTTTCCGTGTGAAGACTGATGACCTAGTAACCATCGGGTATGAAGCTGATTCCCACACAGAGAGATTGGAGGATTAGAAGAAATTATAGAAATATATGCCAGGTTTTGTCTTTCTCTCCAATCTTCCTAACCAGTTATCTCAAACTGGGAGTAGGAAGTAGAGAGGCAGACTATTAACTTGGAAAGAAAAAAAGGAACTTCAGATTTCTGTTTCTTCTGGTTGAGTCTTTAGGTACCTCAATGTGTTTATTAAGAATACAAAACTAATTTCAATTTGCATTATTTTGGTGGGGATAGTATCATACAATAGGAATTGGACTTGGATTTTAAGCATTTTATGGAAACCACTAGATTTAAAATAGTTGTCTGTGCCTACATAAAATCAAATTAATTAATTGGTGTTCTTCATTAAAATAATTTCACATTAAAAAATAATTTCACATTTTGTATTATAATTGGATTGACATGTATTCTTTAAATGACCAAAATGAGTGGTTGGGATATTATTGAGGCTCAGTAGGATGTTGCTCTCCTCACATCTTGGGTTCAGGTCTCGTACAACTCCATACCTTCTTCCATATATTTTTTATGTACTCTGACTCTTCATACTTTTTAATCTCCTCTCCTGTTCAAATTGGTTTTTAGGGAAAATTTTAATGTTACTATGATTTTGAGTCACACTGCCTCCCTTGGTATTTGTTGGAAGTCTAGTTCCTCATTTGTGATAGTTGAATAAATCAAGACTTTTGTACCTGTCAAATATCTGTCAGTAAAGAAATGGGAAACACACAGATGTACATACACACAAATATATTTTATTTCTAACTCCATACACTTATGCAACCCAATTTCATATCAGACCTTCCTTGAATCCTGCAAAAACAAGTGGAACAGAGGATTTATATAATCAGTTATTATAGCACAAACATGGCTTTTGTGTCTGCTACTTACTTCTCTGTCCTTTCACAATGAAGGAATATAATCAGAATCATTAACTCCAAACTGGGAGATGCATTTTTGGCTGCCTAAGTCACATAAGCCACCAAATCTTCCACCTAGGAGGATGGATGACAATGTAGTCACTGGATAACACCTACGATGAGACACTCATTATCCTGCAAGGCTACCCAATCTGCAGTCAATAATTAATTCTAAAAATATCTTTCTTTTAATACTATAAAGTTTGCTCCTCCATTAATTCCAGTTTTACTTTACAGAAATACATTTAACATTTATATGCCCCAAAAACTACCTTTTAAAAGAGTCATCACTATTAATCAATCACTTTTAGAATGACCCCACATAGCCCTAATATGCCTATAGGGCAAAAAGTCATAATTTAATTTTTCATAGAAATGAGAATTTTTGATCAGGTAGTTAAATGGCAGTTATGATAATTTCCTGTGATTACTCCTGAAGTTAAACAAGAGAAAGAAGTCAATGTACTAAACACCAAAAAAAGATCCAAACATCATTTTTTTTCAGTTGTCTTGCACTAATTCATTTTTTGGTATGTGATCTGTACTGGCTTGCTTTATAATGGGGTATCGAGACTTAAAGTTTGGTGCCCTTCAGAATGAATCCGGAGTATAATGCCCAAGAACCTAATAAGCCCAGATTAGCAAAAATGCCATCTATTGCTATTTACTGAGTTTATTATATGTCATGGAAACCAAGCAACTTCATTAGGTTTTCATAACTTTGCATGACAGAAGAATCTCTCAATCACAGTAGTAGTGACATTTTGTACTGAATAATCCTTTGTTTGGGGATCTGTACTCTGCATTGTAAGATGTTTGGTGCATCACTGGCCTCCACCCACTAGGTGTCAGTAGCACCTTTCCAGTTGTAACAACTAAAAATGTTTACGAACATCGATAATCTTGCCCTGAGAAGGCAAAATTGTCCTATTTGAGGACTATCATATTAAAGAATGATGTGTCTTCTCATTTTTTCATCTCAGAAAGCTTCCAGATTATTTTTATATTGTATACATTCTTTCCCTGGGAATCTTTAGGATGTATACATCAGAATGTCTCTCAGAAGAAAAAAAAATACTCCAGCCTTAGGCGATTCCAATACAGAAAATGACAAAAAAGTTATATACAAATTGCCAAAATAAAGCTATGAATTTGAAAATAATCAAATTTAGTATATCTCCTTATTCCTCAGCCTCCCCAAAATGTAACAAAATTTAATCTAATGATACAGTTTAAAAGAAATGTTACTTATGTAGCCCACAGAGAAATCTATACCATTAGGAAACAAGCAAGTAAGCCAAACATAGATGGGAAAAATATATATATATATTAATGATTTTATTTATTTGACAAAGAGAGACACAGAGAGAGAGGGAACACAAGCAGGGGGAGTGGGAGAGGGAGAAACAGGCTTCCCACAGAGCAGGGAACCCGATGTGGGGCTCGATCCCAGGACCCTGGGAACATGACCTGAGCCAAAGGCAGACGCTTAACAACTGAGCCACCCAGGCGCCCAGATGGGAAAAATATTGTTGATGGCATAAATTAATCAACAGCTCAGAAAGTACCAAGAATAGCCTTCTTCATAATGATCTATACTGCATATCACACACAATTGTTATTACCATTATCAAATAATGGGTTACATCTTTTTCCTGTTGTGTAGTTTAGTGACATAGGGGGGGCACCATAGAAGAGTAAGGGAAGTGCCTCTCATGAACAACCATTACCATTAGACTTGGCTAAGATTTTTCATTAGACTTGGCTAAGATATTTCAAATCAAGGCTGCATTACTGGCCTCAAAGGCCACCAACTGTAACCCAAAACCATGATTTGAACAACCTCTTCTATTTCCTATTCTTGTGCCTTCTCATTGGCTTATATTCTCATTGGCTTCTCTCATCTTCACTGTTTATGAAATGTTAAACACAGGGTGAGGGTTTGTAAATATCATTTCAGAAATAAGATTGATTAATGAATATAATTTGAAGGATATCCAGTGATTACAGGGATTTGTTGTTTGTTTGTTTGTTTTTTAGGAACAATAAATCGTGGACAAAACAACATGATATACATGTTGGGAACCCTACATGATATATGAGTTGGGAACCTTGATCTTTCTAAGAATATATTTGTTTTGGTTCCTCAAAGAATCTCCTAATTTTCTCCTGTGGCTCCTTTGTTAACTACAAATTTGTATTTTGGACTAGTATAAGAATACAGACCACTGTGTAGGTAAAAGACATATTTAACTCCCCGCCCCACATATACACACAAACATACACACACAGGCATTTAAATGCTCAGGCTGTCCCTCATTTTGTCTCTCAGTGCTAAGGAACACCTTCAGACTTCCCTGCTCTCTTTAAAGTCTGTAACTTCATCGAGCCCATACATGCCAAGCACTGAGCTACAGCATCTGGCTGCAAAGCTGTTTATTCTCTCTGGGAGTTTGTTGATTTAAATCCATGACTAACAGTCATATAAAAAATATGGCAAAACCAGATGTCTTTAAACTCCTATAGTTTTTTGAAGCTGGAGTACTTTTCTCTCCACTTTCTCTCGGTTTCTTACACTCCAAAAAAATTCAGATTTCTTCTCTGTTCTGCTCTACTCCCTCTTTGTGTTTCCATATAAAAGCACCAGGGAATCAGATCTATAAGATATGTACTCAGGGGCGCCTGGGTGGCTCAGTCGTTGAGCGTCTGCCTTCGGCTCAGGTCATGATCCCAGGGTCCTGGGATCGAGTCCCACATCGGGCTCCCTGCTCGGCGGGAAGCCTGCTTCTCCCTCTCCCATTCCCCCTGCCTGTGTTCCTGCTCTCGCTATGTCTCTCTCTGTCAAATAAATAAATAAAATCTTAAAAAAAAAAAAAAAAAGATATGTACTCAGTTTCTTGATCTGGAAAACTTCTAAAAAATCACTGTGCTTGAAGCTGTGGCTACAGTTCCATTTCAGCCTCAGAATTGCTGACAAGAGGGATTATCATGAATGGATATTATATTATTTCAGTCTTGATTTTTTTGAATCTTTTAAACCACGTGTCTACAAATAAAGTGTATTTGTGAAAATGGATCTGAGAGGTAAAAATGACAGAACACAGCCTTAATTGTCCTTATCACACAAGTAAATAATGACTTGGTTCATATCTCTCTTTCCTGCATAAAAGTATTAGTTGATAAAGTACTGGTTATACTCAACAGTCTTCCAGGACTGTCCTAAAAACATTAAATAAATCTAATCATTCAAGTTTAAGTGGCACTCAGATAATTACTTTTATTGTCCCTATTTTAAAAGGAGCTGAGGCACCTAGAGATTAAGGGATTTGACTAATGTTCATAGCTAGGGAGTAAAGAATGGGACTTGAAACCAGCCTTCTTAATTCTAAGATTATGCACTTAATTCTCATGTTAGTCTGCCTGTCTACTCCCAATAGTTGGTCAGGAACTGTCTGTCTGTCTCTACGCATACATGTGTGTCCGTCTGTGTTTGTTGTTATGTGTGGTCAAATGAGAGATCAAGACTATTCCAGAAACTTTGCATAACTCTGACATGACCACAAGAAAACATTTTGTCTTCAAACATTTAAACTTCATTAGAACCTGCTGCATATTTGATTTTTCATAACCTAGTGGTTATAACATTCATGGTCCTAGTTTGGTGGTGTGCTACAGAATGTCATATCTTGGCAAAAATTATTGCATTTTACTAATGTGGATGTCCTGCCTATAAGAAAAAGATTAAGTTATTAATCTAATGGGCGCCTGGGTGGCTCAGTTGGTTAAGCGACTGCTTTCAGCTCAGGTCATGATCCTGGAGTCCCTGGATCGAGTCCCGCATTGGGCTCCCTGCTCGGCAGGGAGTCTGCTTCTTCCTCTGGCCCTCCCCCCTCTCATGCTCTCTCTCTCTCATTCTCTCTGTCTCAAATAAATAAATAAAATCTTTAAAAAAAAATTATTAATCTAATTTTGTGGGCTATACTCATTTCATCCAAATACTAAGTAGTGCCAGTGAGGGTTTGTTGGTTTGTACTTTGTCATTATTTTTCTATAGCTGTTAGGGGGTTGGTTCATTTTCCAAGTTGGTTCAACCCCCCAAATACCTCAAACCTTGCCTCTTTGGAGTAGATTACCTCTATTTTATTTATAGAATACTTCAGTGGATTACTGCTATTGAGGAAGGGATATTGGAATTTGTACGCCATTGTCATTTTTCCACTTCTAAGATTATATGTTGGTAATAAAATACAAACTGTGTTACCATGTATGACTACAGAGCCCTAAAGTTAATATTCAATAACTCAGTCAGCTATATGTCTTAGAAATTCATCTGTTACCTGATGCTATTACCAGAAAATTCATTTTGTTTCGATTGAGGTATAATTCACATGTAATACAATATTAGTTTCAGGTATACAACATAATGATTTGATATTTGTATACACTGCAAAATGATCACCACAATAACTCTAGTCCCCAACCATCACCATACAAAATTGCAAAAAAAAAATTTTTTTCTTGTGATGAGAACTTTTGGAATTTACTCTCTTGGCAACTTCCGAGTATGCACTACAATATTATTGACCATAGTTACCGTGTTGTACATTATATCCGCATGACTTATGTGTTGTATAACTGGAAGTTTGTACCTTTTGACCCCCTTCACATGTTTTGCCCGCATCCCAACTCCCTTCCCCCTAGAAATCGCCAGTCTGCTCTCTGTATCCATGAGTTTTGTTTTACTTTGTTAGTTTATTTTGTTTTCTGCATTTGAAATGTAAGTGAAAACATAGAGTGTTTGACTTTCTCTGTCCAACTTATTTCACTTAGAATAATTCTCCCAGGGTCCTTTAACGTTGTCACAAATGGCAAGATTTCATTCTTTTTCATGGCTGAGTAGTATTCCATTGTAAATATATTTGCCACATATTCTTCATCCATTCATCCAATGATGGACAGTTACATTGTTTCCATAACTTGGCTCTTATAAATAATGCTGAAATGAACATAAGGGTACAATATTTTTGTATGACTGTTTTTATTGTCTTCATATAAGTCCTAGGAGTAGAATTGCTAGATCATGTGGTAGTTCTGTTTTTAATTTTTTGAGGAAACTCCATATTGGTTTCCATAGTGGTTGTACCAATTTACATTCACACCAACAGTGTATGAGGAGTCCCTTTTCTCTACATCCTCACCAACATTTGTTATTTCTTGTCTTTTTGATAATAGCTATTCCAACAGGTATGAGTTGGTATACCATTGTGGTTTTGATTTGCATTTCTCTGATGATTAGTGATGTTGAGCATATTTTCATGTGTCTTTTGGCCATCTGTATATCTTCTTTGGAGAAATGTTTATTCAGATCCTCTGTCCACTTTTTAACCAGATTTTTTTTTCTATTGAGTTGTATGAGTTCTTTACACACTGTGGATATTATCCACTTGTCAGATATAGGATCTGTAAACATGTTCTCCCATTCAGTAGGTTGCCTTTTCCATTTGTTGATGATTTTATTTGTTGTGCGGATCTTTAGTTTGATCTATTTCCATTTGTCTTTTTTTTTTTTTCCTCCTTTTGTTGCCTCGGCTTTTGGAATCAGATCCAAAAAATTGTTGCCAAGACCAATGCCAAGGACCATTATCTATATTTTCTTCTAGGAGTTTTATGGTTTTCAATTCTTACATTCTAATCTTTATTCCATTTTGTGGTAATTTTTGTGTATGGTTTGAGATAGTTTAGTTTCTTTTGCATGTAGCTGTCCAGTTTTCCCAGCATCATTTATTGAAGAGACTGTCTTTCTCCATTATATATTCTAACCTCCTTTTTCATAAATTAAATGACTATATATGCATGGGGTTACTTCTGGGATCTCAGTTCCATTTCATTGATCTATGTGTCTGTTTTTATGCCAGTATAAAACTGTTTTGATTACCATAGTTTTGAGATATAGTTTCAAATCAGAAAGCATGATGCCTCCAGCTTTATTTTTCTTTCTCAAGATTGCTTTTGTTATCTGGAGTCTCTTGTGCTTCCATACAAATTTTAGGATTGTTTGTTCTACTACTATGAAAAAATACCACTGGAATTTTTTTTTTAAACATTTATTCTTTCCTATACGCACTAGGAATTTTGAGAAGAATTGCATTGAAACTGTAGATTGTTTTGGGTAGTATGAACATTTTAACAATACTCTTCCAATCCATGAGCATGGGATATCTTTCCATTTATTTGTGTCTTCTTCAATTTCTTTCATCAATATCTTATAGTTTCCAGTGTGTAGGTCTTTCAATTCCTTGGTTAAATTTACTCCAGGTATCTGATGGTTTTTGATGCAATTATAAATGGGATTGTTTTCTTTATTTCTCTTTCTAATAATTTGTTGTTAGTGTATAGAAATACAACAGATTTTTCTTTATTGATTTTGTACTCTGCAACTCTATTGAATATATTTAGTAGTTCTAACAGTTTTTTGGTGAAATCATTAGGGCTTTCTATATATAAAATCATGCTGTTTAAACATAGTGACATTTTAACTTCTTCCTTTCCAATTTGAATGCCTTTTATATTTTTATATTTTTGTATTGTCTTATTCCTGATTTAAGAGGAAAAGCTTTCAACTTTTCACCATTATGATGTTAGCTTTCACCATTATGATGTTAGCTTTGGATTTGGCGTGTATGACCTTAATTATGTTGAGGTACATTCTCTCTATACCCACTTAATTGAGAGTTTTTATCATAAATTAATGTTGAATGATATCAAATGCCTTTTCTGAATCTATCAAGATGATTATATTATTTTTATTTTTTACTTTGTTAATGTGGTATAACACCTTGACTAAGGTGCAGCTATTAAACCATTCTTGTATCCTTGAAATAAATCCCACCTGATCATGTCATATGTTCATTCTAATATATTGTTGAATTTGGTTTGTTAATATTTTGTTAAGCATTTTTATATCTATGTTCATCGGAGATATTTGTCTGTAACTTTCTTTTTTTATAACATAAAAGATGGTGTCCCTTGGTCTGTGTTCCTGAGAGCACCTCTGTAGCCTCTAGATGTGTGGCAAACATGAAGTCTACTCCACAGACTGAAAATCCAGGGCAAATAAATCAGTCTTTTTCACAGGAAGACTGCAGGTGTGTTTCAGTCAGCTGTCTGGGCAGTGTACCAGAAACTTCTGTTCAAAATGGAAAACACCTTAGGAACCTTGGGCGATCCATAGAGACAATTCCTATATTTTTTAAAAAATTAACATAAAAAGAAGATAAATAATTTAAAGTTAGTTGCTTGCCAGCTGTGTGACTTTAAACATTTGCTCAGCCTCCTTACACTTCAGGTTTTCTGATATGTAAAATGAGGAAATTGTAGAAGTGATCTTAAAGTATTTGGGGTTCTATTTTCCTTCCATTAATAAATTCAAAGGATGTTGAAATTTATTACCAGATGATAAATGAGGCAACTAGAGAGGTAAATATATTACCCCAATCTGATTAATAGCACAGTAGCATTTTGTACAAGATGGAGAGAATTTTGGAGAGATTTAACAAATTTTCTCCTTTCTGATGTTCCTTCTTTCTGCTATGCTTGCTGGGTATAAAATGAACTCCTGCTAAAAAGAATGTCTGAAATTTCAGAGTAAAATGTGATAAGAATGTACAAAAACTTGATTAAGAAATCCCAAACTTTCTCCAGAATCTTTGTTTTTTTTTGTTTTTAACAATGTACCTGGGCGCCTGGGTGGCTCAGTTGGTTAAGCGACTGCCTTCGGCTCAGGTCATGATCCTGGAGTCCCGGGATCGAGTCCCACATCAGGCTCCCTGCTCAGCAGGGAGTCTGCTTCTCCCTCTGACCCTCCTCCATCTCGTGCTCTCTGTCTCTCATTCTCTCTCTCGCAAAATAAAATATATATATACCTTATTTTTTCTTGGCACATAATAAGCATTCAATAAATTATAGATATTAATTTTTTTATGATATAAATTTTTATGGGGAAAATTGAGTCAAAAAGAAATAAAAGATTAATTCCATTAAAGAGTAAGTAATTTGAGTACAGGCATTAAAACTATTTTTCACCTATATCTGTATCTTCAGAATCTAACAAGTTATCATGAATGTATATTGACTGAATGAATAAGACTAATCCCACCCATGAGAGTCAGAAGAAGCATAATAATAACAACCACAACAGCCTCTACCACCACAACACCCACAAACATTTATTTAGCAACTCTTGTGTGTATTAAGCACTTTTCAATCATTATCACAAAACTGTTGCATGATTCTCATTCCCACCAGCAATGAATGGTAATTATTCTTGGTCCATCTTTTTGCCAATTCTTACTGTTGTTAAACTTTTTAATTTTTGGTAATCTTGTGAAGGAATAATGATATATCCTTTTGATTTCATTTATATTATGTCAGGTGCTAATTATTAGAACATCTTTTATAAGTTTATTAGTTATTTGGATATTTTTCTTATAGAAAGAGCTTATTAAATTCATTATTTCCTATTGAGTCTTTTTATCCATTGATTTGCAAAAGTTTTTATTATATTCTGCATATTAATCCTTTGCTGATTATATGTGTTGAAAATGTCTTCCCTCACTTCTGTACTTGATTTTCACTCTCTCTGTTATATTTATATGAATAGAACATTTTCATTTAATTATTTTTAATTATTAAATTTATCAAAATTTCCTTTATGGTTAATGCTCCTTGTGACTAGTTTAAAGAGATATCATTCCCTACTCCTAAGGTCATGAAAATGTTTTTCTATATTATGTTACATATGCTTTATCTTCTGCTTTTCAAATGTAAGTCTCTATGTGAAATTGATTATAGTATATGATATGAGGTAGACATTAATATTTAACTTTTTCCATAGCGGCACCCAATTGTCTTTGCAAATTTTTAATTGGAAATGTCACAGATGTGGTTTGGGAAAACTATGACACCATTACTAGACATAGCAGTCCTCAATTCACAAATAATCATTGCACATCTACTATACCAGCCATTATTGTCTGGGCTATTCAAACTACTATGATAAAAAAAAAAAAAAATCCCAAATTCTCTGACTTAAAAGCAATCCTTTATGGGTCAGCAAGCAGTCTTTGCTAGAATTGGTCAAATGGGGGCGCCTGGGTGGCTCAGTCATTAAGCGTCTGCTTCGGCTCAGGTCGTGATCCCAGGGTCCTGTGATCGAGCCCCACATCGGGCCCCCTGCTCTGCAGGAAGCCTGCTTCTCCTTCTCCCACTCCCCCTGCTTCTATTCCGTCTCTCGTTGTGTCTCTGTCAAATAAAGAAATAAAATCTTAAAAAAAAAAAAAAAGATTTGGTCAAATGCCCTTATTCAATCACTCAGAGGCCAGATATTCAATCTCACCATATGACCAGAAGGTCAGAAATATTTGGCAAATAGGTATAATGCAAAATAGTCTGCTTTGCTGGTCATGATATATACAGCTTACTATCCCTCTTGCCAGCAACATATTACTCTCTCTCTCTCTCTTCCCAAGGGAGACAATTAAAAAATCTCATCCAGGCTTATGTCATCAAGCTCAAACTCCAGAATTAATTGGAATGGTAGGCTGGATGCATCCCCTCCCTGGTCCACTCCTGTTCTGCTCACCAAATAATATCCCTGCCCTAATCTCTGGAACCTGTGAACATGTTATGCTACGTTGTAAAAGAGATTTGCAGGTGTAATTAAGATTGTAAACCTTAAAGATATTACCTAGGGGACCAATCTAATCTCAAAAGCAAAGATCTTGCTCCAACTACAGGCAGAAGGGTGATAATCCAGAGCAGATTTGTGTGTTTCTCTGACTAGTGCCCATTACTTTTCAGGGTTTCTGAAATCCCATTAGACAACACTGAGACGGTCCCTAATACCTTTTGATTAGGCCCCAATGTTGCTGTCTGGTTGGGGTCCTTGGCTTTGCATTCCAGAGAGTCCTTCCTTCTCTGTTATCCTCCATGGGAATTGAAAAATTTGACCTCCTTTAGAAAGGAGCAATTCTTCAGACTGTTTCCTATTAGTTGTGTCCTCAAGGTTGTTTTATGTCTCAGTCACAGATATTTTTAGACTGGACTTGTAGCTTCTTTAACAATACACCTGTCAGGGGGAGGAGTTAAGATGGCAGAGTGGTAGGGGGAGACTGAGCTTGCCTTATCCCTTGCACACAGCTAGATCAACATCAAATCATTTTGAACAACTAGGAGGGAGAGAACATGGCAGATGCGAGGTTTGGAGCTGTGAATTGGGGGAGAGAAAAGCTGTAGTGCCATGGAGAGGAAGGAGGCCTTTTCACTGGGCAAAGTCAGGGAGAGGGGGAGAGAGGGGGAGAAAGAGCAGTGGGTAGGGTTTGCACAATACGCTGCAGTGAGGGACTCCCCTGGGTTGCACTGAGAGAGATTGCTCTCCTTCCTGGAGTACATTTGGAAGAGAGTGTTTTGCCTCTCCAAGAACAAAGGGCCTGCCAGGAGACATTGAGTGGCCCTTCAGCAGTAGAGGGCAGAGGCCTGTGTAAAGAGCAGATAACCTGGTATCACCTTTTCGCTGTACATCACAATAGACTCCAGCCCCCATGCTTGCATGCGTGCACTGTGTGACTGCTTTTCTGGGACAGAATGGTGCCAGCACATTGGAAGGCTCTCCTCTGAGAGGGGGGAAAGGGCCCATGCCTTGCTGGCCCTTTAGGATTTGGAGTTTTGAATCCCAGCCACCAGCCAGAGATAAAACACAGGAGAACTGTGGTGCTGGGTGAGCCAATGGCCCAAGCACAGACTGGTTGAGGGCAGCGATCTGAAGAAAGCCTGGGACACAGGAGAGGAGACTGTTCACTTTTCTGTGAGGACCTCCAGAACAGTGATGGCCCTGAGTTCCCCTCCAGGGATGAGAGGATGGGGTGACCCCATCTTCCACCTCCTCCCTGCCCACTCACCAGCATGACTGGTCTTCCGAGAGAAACAGAACCTCCAGGGGTGGCTGGAGTCACTTACTTACACCAAACCTCAACTCCCTGCACCCGGCAGGGACATTTTTGCAAAGGTAGGTGTCACTGTGAGCCAGCCCAGTGAGCCTCTCCCTCAGAATGTGAACACAACAGCCCCCCCTACCACCCCACTCTGCATGTACCAAGTCTGCTGATCATAGAGTACTCCAAAGTGTCAGCTTCAGCTCTTGTGGAAATAGGAGCAGGCTTTCATTTATATATATTTCATTCATATAATATACTTATATATTTTTTAATATTTCTTTTCTTTTTTTTCTTTTTTCTTTGGTATCAGGCTTATAGTTTTTGTTCATTTGTTGGTTTGTTTCCTTTTCTCTTTTTGGGAGGTCAGGTTTCTTCCTTTTTTTTTTTCCTTCTTTCTTATATTTTGGAATCAGGCTTATAGTTTTTTTGTTTATCTGTTTGTTTGCTTTTTTGTTCCTTTCCCTTTTCTCTTTTCTTGAATCAGGCCTTTTTTTTTTTTTTTTTTTTTTAAATCAGGCTTAACTCAACAAACAAATCAAAGCACACCTAGTTAAAGGTCCAAAAACTCCCCACTGCAAGCAAGGAGGAAGTCTGTAGAGGGCTCACCTGTGGGAAAGAGCAGCCAAAACACAACAGCAGAGTGCCAACAGCATATACAAGAAACACTTCTTGAAATGCCAGGCCCTGGGTAGTGTATTACCCCCTTTTCATACTATGCAAAAGACAGAAGCTTTCATACTATGCAAAAGACAGAAGCCTAGACATAGTGACAAGATGGAGGAATTCTCCCCAAAAGAAAGATCAAGAAGAAATCATAGCCAGGGACTTGCTCAAAACAGATATAAGCAAATGAACAAGATTTTAGAACAACAGTCATAAGAAAACTAGCTTGGCTTGAAAGAAGCATAGAAGACACGAGAGAGACCCTGGCTGGTGAGATAAAAGACCTAAAAACTAGTCAGACTGAAATTTAAAAAAGGCTATAACTGAGATGCAAAACAGACTGGGTGTAATCACAATGGGGATGGAAGAAGTAGAGGATCGAATAGGTGACATAGAAGATAAAATTATGGAAAATAATGAAGCTGAAAAGAAGAGGGAAAGAAAACTATTAGATCACAAATACAGACTTAGGGAACTCAGCGATTCCACAAAGTGCCATAGTATCTGTATCATAGGAGTCCCAGAAGAAGGAGAATGGGAAAAAGGGGCAGAAGGTTTATTTGAATAAATTATAGCTGAGAACTTCCCTAATCTGGGGAAGGAAACAGTCATTCAAGTCCAAGAGGAACAGAGAACTCCCCTCAAAATCAACTAAAACCGGTTAACACCAAGACATTTCATAGTGAAACTTGCAAAATACAAAGAGAAAGAGAGAATTCTGAAAGCTAGGGATAAAAGTCTTTAACCTACAAGGGTAGACACATAAGATTAGCAGCAGACCTGTCCACAGAAACTTGGCAGGCCAGAAAAAAGTGGCATGATATATTCAACTAGCTAAATGGGAAAAATATAGAGCCAAGAATATTCTAGCCAGCAACACTGTCCTAAAGGAGTTTGTGAACACTAAACCAGCTCTGTAAGAAATACTAAAGGGATCCCTTTGAGTGGGAAAGAGTGTCCAAAAGCAACAAAGACTAGAAAGGAACAGAGACAATCTACAGGAACAGTGATTTTACAGGGAGTATAATGGCACTAAATTCATATCTATCAATAATTACTCTGAATGTAAATGGACTCAATGCTCTAATCAAAAGACATAGGGTATCAGAATGGATTAAAAAAACAAGACCCATCAATATGCTGCCTACAAAAGACACATTTTAGATCCAAAGATACCTCCAAATTGAAAGTGAGGGGGTGAAGAACCATCTATCATGCTAATGGCTATCAAAAGAAAGCTAGAGTAAAAATTGAGAGCTTTTCCCCTAAGGTCAGGAACACAACAGAGATGTCCACTCTCACCACTGTTGTTGAACATAGTACTGGAAGTCCTAGCCTCAGCAATCAGACAACAAAAAGAAATTACAAGCATCCAAATCAGGAGGAAAGTAGTCAAAATTTTACTATTTGCACCCAACATGATACTCTATGTAGAAAATCTGAAAGACTCCACCAAAAAATTGCTAGAACTGTTACATGAATTCAGCAAAGTGGCGGGATATAAAATCAACATACAGAAATCTGTTGCATTTCTATACACCAGTAATGAAGTAGCAAAAAGAGAAATCAAGGAATCGATCCCATTTACAGTTGCACCAAAAATCAGAAGATACCTAGGAATAAACCTAACCAAAAAGGTAAAAGATCTGTATGCTGAAAACTATAGAGCACTTATGAAAGAAATTGAAGACACAAAGAAATGGAAAAACATTCCATGCTCAGATTGGAAGAACAAATATTGTTAAAATGCCTATACTAACCAATGCAATCTACACATTCAATGCAATCCCTATTAAAATAACACCAGCATTTTTCATAGAGCTAGAATAAACAATTCAAAAATTTGTATGGAGCCAGGAAAGACCCCAAATAGCTGGGTAATGGTGAAAAAGAAAAGCAAAGTGGTGGCATCACAATTCCAGACTTCAAGCTGTAGTCATCAAGACAGTATGGTACTGGTACAAAAACAGACACATAAATCTATGAAACAGAATAGAGAACCCAGAGATGGACCCACAACTCTATGGTCAACTAATCTTCGACAAAGCAGGAAAGAATATCCAATGGAAAAAGGACAATCTCTTCCACAAATGGTGTTGGGAAAACTTGATAGGAACATGCAGAAGAATGAAACTGGATCGCTTTCTTATACCGTACACAAAAATAAATTCAAAATGGATGAAAGACCTAAATGTAAGACAGGAAACCATCAAAATCCTAGAGGATACACAAGTAGCAACCTCTTTGATATCGGCCATAGCAACTTCTTACCAGACACATCTCCAAAGGCAAGGGAAACAAAAGCAAAAATGAAACATTGGAACCCAATCAAGATAAAAAGCTTCTGCACAGTGAAGGAAACAGTCAACAAAACTAAAAGGCAACTGACAGAAGATATTTTGGTTAGTATCCAAAATCTATAAAGAACCTATCAAATTCAACACCAAAAAATAAATAATCCAGTTAAGAAATAGGTAGAAGACATGCATAGACACTTTCTATTCAGAGAAAACATTCAGATGACTAGCAGACACATGAAAAGATGCTCAACATCACTCATCATCAGGGAAATACAAGTCAAAACCACAATGAGATACCACATCACACTTGTCAGAATGGCTAAAATTAACAACTCAGGAAACAAGAGATGTTAGTGAGGACAAGGATAAAAGGAAATCCTTTTGCACTGTTGGTGGGAATGCAAACTACTGCAGCCACTCTGGAAAACAGTGTGGAGGTTCCTCAAAAAGCTAAAAATAGAGCTACCCTACAACCCAGCAATTGCACTATTAGGTATTTATCCAAAGGATACAAAAATGCTGATTCAAAGGGGCACATGCACCCCAATGTTTGTAGCAGCACTATCAACAATAGCCAAATTATGGGAAGAGCTCAAATGTCCATCGACTAATGAATGGATAAAGAAGTGGTATATATATACAATGGAATATTACTTGATGATCAAAAAGAATGAAATCTTGCCATTTGCAACAACGTAGATGGAACTAGAGTGTATTATGCTAAGCAAAATAAGTCAGTCAGAGAAAGACAAATATATGATTTCACTCATATGTGGAATTTAAGAAACAAAACAGAGGAACATAGGGGACGGGAAGGAAAACTAAAATAAGATAAAAACAGAGAGGGAAGAAACCATAAGAGACTAACTATAGAGAACAAAGTAAGGGTTGCTGGAGGGGAGGTGGGTGAAGGATGGGCTAGATGGGTGACAGACATTAAGAAGGGTATGTGTTGGGTTAAGCATTGGGTGTTGTAGCTGGGTGATAAATTACTAGATTCTGCTCCTGAAACCTGTGCTGCACTAGATGTTATCTAACCTGAATTTAAATTAAAAAATAATAATAATTAGAAAAGTACATCTATTTTTTTATCCTATTTGATCCCATGTCTATTTGATCCCATGAACTAAAGGTCACACCCATGCTTCTTTTCAATATATTCTTATTTGATTTCTAGATATGCTTCTAAGACATACTTCTGTATTTCTGTTTGTTAATCTCACACCTCTCTTTCCTTCCCTCCCCCAGCCTAACTGGTTGTGAAATCTATGAGCCTATCAGACTCAAATGAAAAAGCAATATTTTCCTGAGCCATGTTGTCTAATTGGGAATCTCTGCTTTCATTATGTTTTTGTTCTGATCCATTTGTATTTCACTATTCTTATAGTACTCTGTATATAGGTCTACCCTAGAACTGATTATATTTCTACATTTCTGTAAGACCATCAAGGGCAGAGGCTTTGTCTGATTCACTTTGTATATTCATTTTTTGCACATAGCTTTGCAAGTAGTTTTTGGCTCACTGAGGATATAAAACTCATGATTGTATCTGAAAGGGTTAATAGGCCCAATGCTCATTTAATTCAGAAGGGCTTCAGTTCAAAACGAAAGGGTCCACCATGGTTTATAATCATTTACTCTCTTGATTAGGGATTTAGCAATTCGGAGGTTGTAGTAAATGAATTGATCATTAAAATAATGTATGGTTATTTGGGCCAAACCTACAAATTCTATACCTCTGGATCTAAAGGAAATATTTTTCTGCCAACAGCTTTGTGAAAAGTGTATGAAATGTAGTGTCTAGACCTTTTCTATTCGCAAAGAACCAGCTCCTCAACTTCATAGAGCAGGCAAGGCCAAGGCATATATTACTCCAGCTGGACAAGCTTGAATAGAATTAAGCTGCAATTTATAATATTGGGAAGTTGCCTGCAATTAAAAAAAATTAAGACCCAAATTGACAAGTACAGATGCAATGTCTATGGAATCTTTAAACTAGAAAGTGGAGCAATATGAAAACTAATAATCCTATGCTTCAGTTTTTGTGGGAAAAGTGCCTATAATGAATTTTTGAATTTTTTTCATTGATGTCTTTGTGATCTAGCAAGCAGCACTTCTTATGCAAAAATGAGTGTCTCTGTCTGAAGGTTGTGTTTAGACAAGATTCTTCAAAAAGTCAATGTACAGTGACAATTAAATATGACTCATTCCACGTTAAAATTTTGCAAAGGATTTGCTAAAATGAGCTTACAAAAGATCCATTTTAAAAGGTGGGCCTATAAAAATCTGGAAAAACAGCAATGAATTGAAAATAAATTTTATTTTAATGTTTTTATTTTCAGTTATTTATTACATAATTTTATTAAAAACAATTTTTCATCTCTTGGAAAATAAACTCTCAACGAGCACTATGTACTCTCTCTTGCTCCCTTTTAAACCTCATGCTAGGATGATTTTACTAAAACATTTTACCAAAACGTTTGCCAGCTTTGTTTTACATCTTGATGCAGACTATGCGCTGGCAGAAGCCCTCTCAATATGTTACTTTGACTTTGTGTTCTTTGGGTTTTTTTTAAACATGTCTTGATGACCCTGAGTCTTGACAGGTTTGTTTTGAGACCCTTCTTCAACCTTGATATTCTTAGTGCATTTTGTTAAGGTTGTTTAGAATATGTATTAAGTAAAGGCATTGCTATTGTTGTTTTCTACTTTATTTTACCCTCCCTCCTTTGCTAATCTAACTTCTGAGGGTTGGTTTTACCATAAATCTTGCTCAAAATAACACCTTCCATCATCGTCAATCTTAATGGGGTTGTAAGGAGCCTCCTATACCATCATAGTGGTAGTTTCAGTGAATGAATGTTTTAGACATCACAGAATTTAAACCTCTGCCCTGGGTATTTAGTTGTCATTTTGCATACTGTGTGTGTGAGAGTTCCCATTCAACCAACATTAATAATCCCTGCTGGCCAGCTCTCAGATTTGTCTCTGCAGGTGCTGAATTATGTGGGTCCCTGTAGACCTACATTCATCTTATCAGGCCATTAAAATTCCCGCATCCTTACTCAGATATAAGAATTCTAAAGGGAATCACTTTTATAACTTCTTACAGATGCAAATCTTCTTGGGACCTATGAAGTACCATTTTGTTTTAAAATAATTACTTCTGTTTTTCCCTATTAAAAAAAAAAACTGGAAACAAGCTGGAGTTATCAATATGGAGTGCCTACAAAACATTTGGCAAGCCTGCCATTTTTTTCGTTTTCTATTTGTTATGTACATTGCTTTATACTATAATTTTGGAAGTGATGTTTAGGTAGTTGCTCTTCTGTTTAGCCATTCTGGTAACTATTTAAAAGCTAATTCTTAATCTCAGGAAACAAACTGAGGGTTGCTGGAGTGGTGGGGGGTGGGAGGGCTGGAGTGGCTGGGTGATAGACATTGGGGAGGGTATGTGCTATGGTGAACGCTGTGAATTGTGTAGGACTGTTGAATCACAGACCTATACCTCTGAAACAAATAATACATTATATGTTAAAAAAAAAAAAAAGAAGAAGATAGTAGGAAGGGAAAAATGAATGGGGGGAAATCGGAGGGGGAGACGAACCATAAGAGACTATGAACTCTGAGAAACAAACTGAGGATTCTAGAGGGGAGGGCGTTGGGGGGATGGGTTAGCCTGGTGATGGGTATTAAAGAGGGCATGTTCTGCATGGAGCACTGGGTGTTATATGCAAACAATGAATCATGGAACACTACATCAAAAACTAATGATGTAATGTATGGTGATTAACATAACATAATAAAATAAAAAAATGTAAAAAAATAAAAATAAAAACTAAAGAACAAAATGGGATCGTAAGAGGAAAGAAAATAATGGAAGAGAAGCATTGGTCCTTGAAGTTCATTGCTCCCTGGGAATTGAAGAGAAGGACCAGTAATAGAGGGCAGAGCTGATTCCAGCTCCTATCTCCATAAAATTCTCATGTGGAGTCAACTGGTTTTCACCTTGGTGACAGGCTTGTGTCCTGATTATGACTGTGCCATTGTACATCTAGCCACAAACTTGGTATATAATAGTTATCAATAGCTTTCTATTGAACGGATGTAGTAAATAACAGCCCCTCTGCCTTTCTCTTCTTATGCATTAACCATTATCTTAACTCATTAACTGTCTTATGAAGCTCATTTATTTGCTAAGACAGTGTAGATACTTTATTTGCAACATCTAATTAATCGTACAACATCCCTTGAGGTAGGCATTATTTATCACACTGTTCCAGATTAGGAAATTGTGACTCGGAGGGGTTTAAAGACTGTTCCAAGGTGATGCAACCATTAAATGATAGATCATTGATCCGAGACCTTGTTTGCTTGTCTGCAAAGCCCATGGGACAGCTATATCATTCATATTAGTACTGCTAATGGCAAATTTATCTTTGTAGAGCAAAATAAGATATCATAGAAAGCTCTTATTTACACAGGACAAAAACTTACTAGGCTAGCTAATCAAATAAATAAATAATAACAGGAATTTTATTATAAGAATGCAGAATTATATCCTGAAAACCAATGATTGCAGACACGCAATCATTCCTCAAGAGAGGCCAAATCAGGAATTTGGAAACCCCAGGATCATTCACTTATAAAGCTTTCAGTCCTGTGGGAATACAGGTGTTAATTGAATAATTATACAAATAAATGTAAAACTGTCCTGTGTTAAGTGCTTTGAGGAAAAAATCTATGGTGCTATGAGAAAAATTTGATTCAGATTTGCACAGAAGATTTTATGTGCCCTGATCTGAACACTGAAGAGTCATTAGCTAGAATTAAAAGAAGTAAGAAGAACACTGCAATTCAAAATTCTCTTACCTTTCAAGATTCCACTCAAGTTAGTACTTTCAAAAGATCTTCTTTAATCCTCCTAATGTAAATTGCATGCCACCATTATTTGCTCATGACCTGAACTTTTATTTCATGCCACATGAATTTACAATTATTTGTTTATGTGTGTTGATTTCTAAAATATCTATTTCTCCCACTCTACTAGATAATTAATATAAATATCCAGGCCACATTTGAGAATGTACCTGCCTTAAGGCAATAAGCTGTGACCACAGTGAAAAGTCATGAATAAAAACATAGCTGCCCAGGTGATCAGTGGTGTTCAGGGCTGAAAGGTGCAGTTCACCTTGAATATTTGAAATTTTGAATATTTGTAATTTTGAATATTTGTTGAGATTCTACTTGTGAAAAGCATTATGCTAAAGACTTGGGATACATATGTAAACACGGGCATAGCTGCCCTTACAAAGTTCACAGTCTAGTAAGAGAAACCAGGTAATACCAAAAGACATTTGTAACTTATATAATATTTCAGAAGATAATTGCTGTGGAGAAAAGGAAAGGGAGCAAAAATAAGAAGTTGCAATAATAAATAAGATTGTTAGGAAAACCTCTTTGAAAATATGACATTTTACCAAACAGTTGAAGGAGATAAGATATGTAGATGTCTCAGTCCTCAATAAAAGGAGGTTCATGACTTGGAAGATACCCAAAGAGCTTTCCATACAATATTGTGGCTTCTACCCTCCTTTCTTCTCATGCTTCTACTTCTAGGTAATGCCACTTTGCTTTTCTTCTCTTTGCTCATATCCAGATTGCCAACATGGCCACAGTGCATTTCAATGTAATACAACAGAAATGATGATGACAATTTTTCAAAAAATATTAAAGCAGCATCAAAGTTTTGCACATTATACAATTTAGTGGTGGACTCTTATGAGCTGAATGTGGATTAACTATTGAAACTGTCTCCATACAATGAATCAGACAAGATGGGAAAATGAGTATAATGTAAACTGGTATATGTCTGTACTGTGCTATAACAGTAGAAGTAAAGAACCAAAGAAACTCTAAATATGGTACTAGTTAGTTAACTAGTTAGTTAACTAGTGTTCTTTCATAAATTTATTCATTGATAATTTAATTGAGAAATTAATGTCTACAATGTACTTGGTCCTGGGCTAAGCATACCATGAAATACCATGAAAAACAAGGCAGATATGGTTGCCACAGAAATAGAGATAAAATATGTAGTAAGGATGCAGGTATTAAAGAAACATTTGTATTCTCAACTTCATATCTATGCCTTGGTTCCCAAACCAGATTGGAATCTCCTTCTGGAAGGATCTTTGTACCTCTGTATCTCAGAAACAGATATGGTGTAGTGATCACAGTGGGCACTAATTCAATTCAAATTGTCAATATATAACGTAGAGCTAGCACTGACATCAAACCTCATCTAGTTTACGTACCCACCGCCACCATATTTTAGAACTAAAAACACTGAGAAATGTAAAAACAGTTGATGAGATTGGAGACCTAGGTAGTTTCAGTGTTTGGACTTGAAATGAGAATATCTGGGTGCTATTTCTATCACATCACCCTACTGCACTTGTCTTCCTTCTCTTTCTCCTCCTCATTAAAATGGCCCAGTCAAGAAATGTATGTGGATGTATATAAATTGCATATACACACACAAACAAACACGATTTAAATAAGTCTTACCTATTATAAACCTATGCATAATATGAGTAAATACTATTCTTTTAAAGTTTTTGTCTAAAATCTTACCATCTAACTGAGACACATTCTCACAGTGTCCTCAGTTTAATACCATCCATCCTTCAAATTCCATCCTGGATCTCCAATTCTTTGTAAAGCTCTTCCTGAAATCCTAGCTGACAGTATCTCTCTGGAAGTTTATACCTATTACAATTCAAGTAGCACCAAGCCTAGTCCCTTGCACATAATCAACATGCAGTAATTAATTCTGAGTTAAATATGTACACAGTTTATTGCCCAATTAGACCATAATTTCCTCAAGGGTAAGAAGCATATCTTATACTAGTTTATGTTCTCCACATTTTCCAGTACAGCTGTAAGTACATAGATATATATGAGACTTTGTAACTGGAAATTACCTTAAGAATAACATAATTTAGCCTCTTAATTTTACAGAAGACAAAACATATTTTTAACAAAACAAGATTTTTTTCTAGGTAATGGAGCTAGTTAGTTGTGTTGAGATTAAAATTCTGGTTTTATATCATTCTGATATACCATATTGAATTCCTCAATTGAAATTCAATTTGTTGAACTAAACTGAACTTTGTAGCGTGTAAGGTGTATTCCTACTGAGATGAATTTAAAATATTACTGATAGTATGTATCGGGTTGCAAAGTCAGATATAATAAGTAAAATGGAGATAGGTCTATACCTCATACAACCCACTCAGGTACTTTAAATAGAATAAATATTTGAAAAAATCATGATGACAATGAAGTTAATTGTTCTCACCATGCCAAGACTGGCATTTTTGTTCTGCATCATGAATATCTGACAGTCATCAGCTTGAGTCACCACCCATGACATTTGCTTCTCTTAAATACTATTGTAAAAAAAAAAAAAAAAAAAAAAAGTTCAGCCTTCCTCATTTCTTTGATATAAAAATCAGCTTGCTCAAAAATCTCTGAAGCTCTCCAAGCTTGCCTTCAGTTCTTCTTTAGAACTCATGTGACAGGAGTTTACCAAGAAGAGACATTAGGAAGGATAGGGTAAAAGAACCACAGAATTTAATAAAGGCCAGTGCTTTTCTTTTATACATGAGAATTGTAGGCACAGAATGAGAAAGCAAATTCCTTAAGGTTACATAGTTGAAAGTAGAATTGGAAAAAGAACTCACTCCCTCCCTTCAAGTTTTTTTCTTTTTAAATATTTTATTTATTTATTTGAGAGAGAGAGAGAGAAACAGCGTGAGAGGGGGGAGGGTCAGAGGGAGAAGCAGACTCCCCGCTGAGCAGGGAGCCCGATGCGGGACTCGATCCCAGGACTCCAGGATCATGACCTGAGCCGAAGGCAGTCGCTTAACCAACTGAGCCACCCAGGCGCCCTCCCTTCAAGTTTTTTTTTTAAAGATCATTTATTTATCTAATTTAGAGAGCAGTGTGAGTGCACATGTGCGAGTGGGGGGGAGGGGCAGAGGGAGAATGAGAATCTCAAGCAGACTCCGTGCTGAGCACAGAGCCCAATGTAGGACTTGATCTCACGAACCTGAGATCATGACCTGAGCAGAAACCAAGAGTCAGATGCTTAACTAACTGAGTCACCCAGGTTCCCCTCCCTTCAAGTTTTTAATATACATTCCCTCATAGAGATGAAATGAGGAAAAAATATAGGATGATTAAATTATGGTACAGATCTTATTTTATATATATTTATATATACATATTATATATATATATATATATATATCACAATGCTTTAAACAGCCAATAAAATGTTATGTCTTTATTTATTGCTAATTAAGTTTTAAATTTCCCACATACTTACCATGTCCTGTATAATTCATTCCTGTTTGTAGATCCAGATTTCCACCTGGTACCATTTTCCTTCTGCCTAATGTACATCTTTTAACATTTCTGTGGTGCTGTCAGGTAGTGATGAAGACTCTCAGGTTTTGTATTTCTCAAAATGATATTATTTTACCTTGATCGTGGAAAGGTATCTTTGCTGGATATAGGATCTTAGTTAACAGGTTGTTGGTTGTCTTTTTTGTTTTGTTTTGGTTTGGTTTTGGTCAGTACTTTAAAGATGCTGTTCCATTTCCTTCCATTTGTAATTTTCCCAATAAAAGTCTCTCTTTTTAATCTTTTCCTCTGTAGGTAATTTTATTTTTCACTGCTTGCAAGATTTATCACTAGTTTTAAGCAATATGATTATGATGTGACTTCATTGTTGTTTTTTTCATATTTCTCTGGGTTTATTAGCTTCTTTAACCAGTAGTTTCATAGTTCTCATAAAATTTAGAAAATATTAGTAATTAAGTCTTCAACATTTTTTTTTTGCCTGTCCATGCTTCTCAATTCTGAGACATCATTACATAAATTTTAGGCTCCTTAAGTTGCCTCATAGCTAATGGATGCTTTCTTAGCTTGCTTTTATTATATTTTATTTCATTTTATCTTATCTTATTTTATTTTATATTTTAAATATGGATAGCTCCATTCTGGATAGTTTGTATTTCTATGTCTTTGAGTTATATTTGCATCTGAAGTGTCTAATCTATTTTTAATCCTACTAAGTATATTTTCCATCTGAGACAATACATTTTCCATCTTTAGAAGTTCAATTTGGACCATTTTTATATCCTCTCCATCTCTTCACATATCCATACCTTTCATTTACCTCTTTTAACATATGCAGTATATTTATCATAGCAGTTTAACATCCTTGTCTATTAATTTTTTCATCGAAATCAACTTAGGGTCTGTCTCTATTAACTGATGTTTCTTTTTATTATCTGTTCTGTCATATGTTCCTGCTTCCTTCTGTGTCTGATAATTTCATATTAGATGCCAGACATTGTAAACTTTACATTAGTGGTTGCTGGATTTTTTTTTCTGTTTCTTAAAATATCTGTGGTCTTTGTTTTGGTCTGCAGTTAAGTTACATGGTATTATTTAATTTCTTTTGAAATTTTCTTTGAAGTTTGTTTACTGGTTACAGAGCAGCCATTAGTCTACAGCTCATTTGACCTCACTACCGAGGCAATACCCTCTGTGGTTACTGCTCAGTGGTCCATTTGTTAGGACCTCTCCATTCTGTCTGGTGGGAACATGAACTTTACCTCTTGTGTGAGCAAAAAGGATTCATCCCTCTGCTCCTTTCTGCTGATTCTTCCTCCAGACTTGGTAGTTTCCTCATGCTTGTGTACTGATCAGTACTCATCTAATGGCTTGCATAGAAACCTTGGCAGTTTTCTGGAGTCCTCTGTGCTACTCTCTCCTCTCTGTCTTCTGCCTCTCAAATTCTAGCCTTTTTACCTCCCCAAACTCAAAACACTGTCTCCTCAATTCAAGTAGATAGGAGGCTCTTGGATTCCTTCTCCCTGTACCGTGGCCAGGAATCTCTCTCCAGGTGGTCAATTAAGATAGTCGTAGGGGTCATCTCATTTGTTTACCTTCTTTCAGAGATCACTACCCTATACTGTCTGTGGTCCACACGGAAAACTAGTGTTCAGGCTGCCATAATGAAGTATGATAGACAGGGTGGCTTATAAACAACAGAAATTGATTTCTCATAGTTCTGGAGGCTGAAAGTCTGAGATCAAGGTGGCAGCACAGTGAGGTTCTGGTGAGAAACCTCTTCTGTGTTGCAGACTGTCGAATTATTGTTATATCCTCATATAGTAGAAAATGAGACCACCATGGGCTCTTTATTCCCTTATAAGGGCACCAATTTATCATGGGGTCTCCATATCTATGACCTCATCCAAACCTAAGTACCTCCTAAAGGCCCCATCCCTAAGTACCATCATATTGGGGATCAGGCTTTGACATAAGAATCTGGGGCAGAAGGTGGAGCACAAGCATTCAGTACATAGCACATTGTTTCATACATTTTATTCATTTTTATTTACTGAATTCTCTTAATTTTTATGGATGCATAAAATGTTTAGGATTAAATTATATTTTTTTTAATTTTATTTTATTGTGTTATGTTAGTCACCATACAATACATCATTAGTTTTTTTTAATATTTTCTGTTTAAATCTAGAGAGTAGCCAGCTTAATTTTCAGCAAATGATGCTTTATTTTTTTTAATTCTCATTCCATAGGCTCTCAGAAATTTATCCTATTTGGTGTGGGTAAGGTATGAATTTCTTTTTTCTTTTCTTCACCCCCCACCCAAATCCCATAGGCACTATTGTATCAGATTGGGAAAGGCTTTTGCAAGGCTACTAGTTGGACATTCTTTTAATCCTGGCTTTGATTTGCAACTAGACAAGTTTTAGATGGCATAAAGCATTCATGAAAATGAAGTAGAAGACATAAGGCTGGTCAGGTGGACTGATTCATATTGTTTACAGCCTTTTTTGCTGTGTGAGAGAACTTGGATTATATCTGGTAGAGAGTGGGAATCCAAGAGGTTCCAAAGCAAGGAGGATCTTATCAAACTTATGTATAAGAGGATTAATTTGGCCACAGGATAAAATGAGATGTGGTGATTGGATGCAAGGATGCTTGGAGGGTAAAGCTTATTCTAGGCATGAAATAAGGACTAGAATTAACACTGTGATGTTTTATATACAAATCCAATTAAATTAAGGGATGAGCTTAATTGACAAGCAGTGAAATTAACACTGAGTCCCCATTACAAATGATGGATGGCTTTGGGGGGAAAATGTTATCTCTACTGAGGAAGCTGAATTCATATTACTGGGAAGCTCAAAATGAAATGACAGCTTATTTCCCAAACAACCAGGATGTGACATGCACTTCTATCACCTGGATCTGTTCCCTAGAGCAGAGGGTTGCTGGGAAAAGATGGGATGTTTGGCTTTCACAATGCCACTTAGCGGTGCTGAGCTTTTAAGAAGAGCAACATATCTAGACTATTTTTCAGTAATGAATTACTTCTGTATCACTTGCCAACACCTTTCCTTAAACCTACCTGGTACATCACTGAGGGGAAGAACATCAGCTTTACTTTTTCTCCTAAACATTTTATCAGATTGACCTGTGTTTTGTTAAACAGAAGGAGATTAATTAAACTCATCCTTAAGCTGATGAAAATCATTAGCATGAGGCAAGTAAAGTATTTATGGTTGTGTGGGAAGAAGCATGAGCAGTAGAATCCGTGGGAATTCAAACCAGCCACAAGCTCATAGTTGGGTGCTTTTGATAAAAAAATGAAATTGCTTCTTTGGTGCTTTCCCAAGACCATGTCTCAAAAGATGATCACTGTGAAAAAGAAGAGCATGGAATATTTTCTAAAAGGTAAGGGGAAAATTTTTATGTGGAAATAGAAGGATGCCCCATGATTCTCTATAGGTGCACATGCATTTGGGGGAGGATAGGATAATAGGCATATAAGGAGATCAGTGTGTGGGACCACTGCAATGATCACTCTTAAGCAAGTAGTCCAATATAGGAGAGAGAAGGTAGTAAAAGCTGGGAGAGGATTAAATTGCCAAATGTTCACCTGCAGGAGCCTGGGATAATTACCTCGCCCCTCAGACATCACTTTCCTTATCTATAAAATTGGAAAACTGGACTTAATTTGAGCTAAGTTCTCTTTAACTTTTAATTTCTCAAGACTCTTTGTTTCATGCACAGGACATTATGTCCTTAACGTGTAAAAGGACATGAGGTCCTTAACATGCTTTGTGGGCTTTGTAGAACTCAGTACGGAGGCTTGTGTGTAGATACACTGTGAATGAGTCTCTGTGACTTTGTGCATATGAGAGAGAAAGAGAGAGAGGTGGATTTTCCATTTTTGGTAAGATATACATTTGTTAAGAAATGCTATTTTTTGCTTGGTAATGGAGTTTTACAGAAGGAAATAAATGATTTTTGTCTATTAAAGGAGCAAGGCAACAACTGCATATTTTTGAAAGCCCCATTAAATGTGTTCTGTTTCTTGCACTGTCTCTGTTCATTTGGATGAGAACTGAAGTGCACAATAAAAGGCTGAATTAAGTGAAGGGCTAAATGAACGAATTAATTCTTTTTTTCTCCAGTACAATGAAGGTGCAAGCAGAATGTAGAGTAGCCTGAAGTTGACCCTTGCGTATTTCTTAATGTGACTTTCTCTGAAGGGCCCAAAATCCATGGTCCTTCTCTCCTCCAGTCTCAGAGCTATATGCATACTCAAAATAAAGTAAAGGCGTTTTGACAATAAAATATAATTTATTTTTAATGAAGTAGCAGTCACATGGAATACATGCATTTCCTCCAGCACCCTATCTTTGCCTGACATTGGTCTTTAACATTCTCACTCTAAAAAGCTTTAGTGTGAACCTTAAATTTCTCAATGATACTCTCACTTCTAAAGGACATCAATGTAATCCTAAAATTCTTGACACTTTTTCATGAATTTAAGAGACAACAGTAGAGTATATGGATTGCAGTGTATCCATAGAGTTTGGATTAAAACAAAGCTGATGTTTAATTGAAGCTTTGTGACCTTGAACAAATTATTTAACATCTCGGGCTTCAATTACCTCAGCTGCAGAGTGGTACGAAACAATCCTTCCTTAGACAGTTGTCGTAATTATTGCATAAAATAATTCATTCCAAATAATTAACAAAACGTCAACCACATGCAAACACTTAGAGAATGGATGTTGTCATTATTTTCTGCCCCATTCTTGCGAATGTATAATAGAATGACTTCTTCATGGTATCACGTGATAAGTAATTCGCCTCCAAGGCAAGAGAAAAATCCCAAGGGACCCTCTAGAACTGATAGTAGCAGTCCACTGTGTATCATTTTACCAGGATTCTCTCCCGTTCTTTCACTCTGCAAGCAGGCACCAACTCTTGCATAGGCATAATGGGATGTAATCGCCCAAGGACCCAGGCAAGAGGATAGTATGGTGTGGCAGGCTGTTCAAATCTCACTTCTCTCTTTTGCAACCAGACACTGAAGTCCTTCCCATCTCATTAACCTCCTCTGAGATTGAAATAATAATAACACCAATCTCAGAATAATTCTGAGGAAGAGATGAATTAATATAAGTATCTCTTTAAAAACAACAACAACAACAACAACAACAAAATTGCTTAGTATAAGCACACTATCCCAGGAACTCCTCTCAGTTCTTATGATACTAACTTTAATCATCATAACAATAGAAGTGTGGTGGAGCTGGCTTGTTCTGTCATGAGAGCTAAACTGTTGCATATTTAAGAATTTTGTGAGCTGTTTGTTGGTAGCTTCTAATAGGCACTGGTAGGAGTGTTTACACCATAGAAATTGGCAGAGGCAGATGCTAATATCGACCCCATTTTACAGCTAAGCACTTAAGAAATAAGCAACTGGCACAAGACTCATAATGAGTGCCAGAGCTGACCTTCAAAGCCCATGAAGTCTGATTTGTCAGTGTATGCACTTAACCTATATATAATGACCCTATCTTCTTTAAACCCTACAGAGTAAGTGCTCAATAAATGTTAGCTATGATTAACATTGAGAAAGCATTTCCTTCTCTTCTTTCTCTGTTCTTCCCCATTCTCAAATACTCTCTGGTCTTCATCTTGGGTGTGCAGGAAGGAACAATTTTTTGTTATTATTATTATTTCCACAATACATTGAAATCATCAGAAGGAGTTACAGATTTGATTCATCGAGTCTCTTTAGTGTGCATGGGTATCAGTGGAGGGACATTATAATTGTGTATGGGCTGTTGTCTGAGCTGTTGGGAGCAGGGGTGGACATGGTGTTTGTGAGAGTGTCCCCCATCCCTGCTGCAAATGATGTCTATAAGGAGGAAGAGAGAACCTCCACTTCACCTTTACTTACCTTCACAGAAGGTTGCCGGGTCTATGCTCCCAGAAGTACGCAGGCTCCAGAAAAACTTAGTAGTGGCATTTCTTCCTTGAGATTACATAATCAGTTGTGGTTTTAGAACTAGACTTCCAGCAAATACCAAGGGAGGTAGTGTGACTTAAAATCATAGTAACACTTGTGAGCTGTGGAACCTTTGGGAAGATAAATATGCTAAGTCTCTCTCTTCAACACTAAAATGTGAATAGTGGTAATACCTATTTTTCTGGCTTGAGATCATCCTTGAAGATGATAATGCAATATAAGAGTTGTAAACTAAAAAATGATATACAAATGTCAAGGCAGTGCTTTTCTCAGAGACCATGGATGCTACTCACATATGGAAATCTTCACTGTGTTTCTGATGTCAAGAACCAGAGACAACATCCACAAACAACTACTGAGCACTTGTGTACCAGGCTTTGCAATAAGCTGGGAACTCAGGACAAGATGTCCTTCACAAAGTTCTTGATTTCAAACTATTCATAGATTATAAAGCTAAACAATCACATATAGGTAACTTTAATAAGTGCTGGAATAACCCAGAAAATGGAACAAGTAGTTCTTCTCTGAAGTGTTTGGTGTTATTAGAGATAGACATCAAGTGCCCAGTACAGTCATACAGGTGTTCTACATAAAAAGACGAGTTAAGCCAAAGTCTAAAGAGTTAAAAGAGCCTAATTTATTTAGGGAAGCAAATTGGCATGAATAGACTGTATAGTTCTTGCTGGATCCATAAAGTTATTCACTTTCAACTTCTGACCCCACTTCCCATTTAATATCTATCTTCCAGGTAGATAACACCATACTCTCCTCTTGCCTGGGTCCTTGGGCCATCACATCCCATTATGCCTATGCAAGAGTTGGTGCCTGCTTGCAGAGTGAAAGAACGGGAGAGAATCCTGGTAAAATAACACACAGTGGACGGCTACTATCAGTTCTAGAGGGTCCCTTGGGATTTTTCTCTTGCCTTGGAGGCAAATTACTTATCACATGATACCATGAAGAAGTCATTCTATTATACATTCGCAAGAATGGGGCAGAAAATAATGACAACATCCATTCTCTAAGTGTTTACATGTGGTTGCCTTGTTAAAGACATTCTTTTTATTTCTGAAGTATCCAGAGGTGGACACATTCAAGATCTGATGATGCTGGGTTTTTATATATAATAAAGGCTTCAATTCCCTCCCTTTATTTTTTTTATTACAAAAAAAAAAAATATATATATATATATATATATATATATATACTCACTATTAAAATATTCAAGCATACACAACATAAGGAAAACATTAAAATCTTCCTCTGATCCCCACTTACAATTTATTTTCCAAAATTCATTGTAGTTAACTCTTGATGGACATTCATTCAGTAGCATTTAGACTTCAGCATGTATCTCTACTTAGGACCTACCTATACATGTGGGTTCTTTCTTACTCTCAGTTTCTTCCAATCCTTTTTTTTAACTACATTTTTTTCCTACAATTTGCTTTTTTTTTTTTTAGCCTAAAAATATATTTTGTAGTATCTTTTAAAATATCAGATGTAGGTCTATATTATAATTTTTTCAGATGTTATTTTATTGTAATCAACATCATCACTAGAAAAACACCACATAAACATATTAACACAAAGAGGCTAAAATAAAAAAGTGAAGCTCTTTTCCACCTCTTTCCCAACCTCACACTTTTTAAATGTAATTAAATTTCAAATTCTCATATATATACATATATATATTCATATATATATGCAAATATGTGTATGTATAAAATTTTATGCACATATATAAAGGTTTTAAACAAACTGGAATATTATAAACAAACTCGTGTATCTTGCTTAAGAAAAACTAAGAAAAAGAACTTAGAGATCTTTAACTATGACTCCATATAAATAACCATATTGGTTTTCATGACTAATGGTATCCTCATCATATGAATGCCAAGTAATTTGTTTGTCTAGTCTCCTATTGATAAATTTAGGTTAACTCTGGATCTTTATAATCACAAATATTACTGCATTATATAACCTTCTATACAAAAGGCTTCATTCCTGTGTAAATTTGTCAAAGTATATACAAGCTATGTTCCACTAATATTCATTTCTAACATTAGTAAGCCAGTTTATCTATACTTTCTTTAATTCTATACCATGTACTTATTCCTTCAATGAAAATTTTATGAACACCAATTAAGTTTCAGGTATGATTCAGGCATGGGATAGAGCAACAAATAAGGAAACATTACTGCTGAATTTATGGACCCACATTCTATTTGGGAAAAGATGGATAATAAATAAATAGGTAGAGAAAAGAAGATATGGATTGATAAAAAGATGGAAGGATGGACGAATGGATGGATGGATGGGTGGATGATAGATGATAGATAGATGATAGATGATAGATAAATAGATAGATGTAAAGGTAAATTGCATAGTATAATTAGCAATATGTAGTATATAAATAGGGTAAAAAATAGGCAATACCTGGGGAAAGGGAGCCACTTTAAATTCAATCAGTCGCTCTGAAGAGGTACTTTTAACTGATGCTTTAATAATCACATTTAAAAGAGAAATGCAGGGGTGCCTGGGTGGCTCAGTTGGTTAATAGACTGCCTTCGGGTCAGGTCATGATCCTGGAGTCCCGGGATCGAGTCCCACCTCGGGCTCCCTGCTCAGCAGGGAGTCTGCCTCTCTCTCTCTGACCCTCCCCCCTCTCATGCTCTCTATCTCATTCTCGCTCTCAAATAAATAAATAAAAATCTTTAAAAAAAAAAGAGAAATGCAAAACTGATCAATGAAACCGGTATTTTATTATTATTTGCTTCCTTAAAACAGTGAAAAATTTTATAAGTTTTTTAGCCTTTGTCTTTATTTTTCTATCCATTGCTTCTCCATCTTCTTCACCTGTTTTTTGTTAAATTGTAGGTATTTTCCACACTGGTTTATGGGGTCTAGGGCTTTACTTTTTTAAATGCTTAAACTGACTTTTCAAGATTTTAATTTGCTCCAAATTTATGCATTAATATGTCAGAAATAAAGCCGAAGAGTGTTTATTTTGCATAGTAGTACTCTTGAATTTTTCAACAATATGGTTTATATATAGACAGCCTTTGTTATATTTTCTTTAGAATGATTTAATTGTCTTACTTAAAAAAAATACCAGTAATATAATCTTTATCAAAATCCAAAGCATGGGCGCCTGGGTGGCTCAGTTGGTTAAGCGACTGCCTTCGGCTCAGGTCATGATCCTGGAGTCCCGGGATCGAGTCCCGCTCGGCAGGGAGTCTGCTTCTCCCTCTGACCCTCCCCCCCTCATGCTTTCTCTCTCTCTCTCTCTCTCAAATAAATAAATAAAAACTGAACTATAATTTACAAAGAAACCCTCAGAAAAAAACTCCATATTATGGTTCAAATACACAATGTCATCCCTATATTTTTCAAGTGCAAGGAACATCAATTTATATTTCTTTCTATAATTTAACACCAACCTTGCCATTAACTCAAGCAAAGGAAAGTAGAGATATGAAAAGTGATGTATCAACTGTAATGACTGTCTTTGCTTCTGTCATTTGAACTCTGGAAGAAGATAAAACAACAAAATTAATAAACATTTAAAAGTTTTTTTTGTTCATATACTTTAAGTTAGGAAAGAAATGAGACACACCAGGCATCACTTGGTTTTAGGGTTTTCAACAGTTGAGTTTCCTTTTAACAGTCTTTGATGCTGTGACACCAAGTTGCAAAAGAGACACTGCAAGGTCAAGCTTTTCTTTGTTTTGTGCAGCCTCCACTACCAAAATGTTGTACACTGAACAGGAATATATGGGCTTGTGAGTTGATCCCTACTAGTAAAACAACCTTCAAATCTTCTCCCACCATAGATAATTCACCATATGGATTTAATTTGGGACTTTTGCAATGTAATTTTTTCCCTCCCTTTGCTCTTCTGTATTTATGAAAGACAATCTCATTTGCCCTAAGGGAAGGGGAACCAGAATAAACAGACCTGGGATTCCACCCCACCTATACTCTGCATATGCATGTCATGATATTACACATGTCGATTAACTTCTCTGATCTACACTTTCCTTTTTTTTTTTGTAAACTATAGGTCAACTTCCTATATGGTGGCATTGGGAGAATTAAATAAAAGAGGGTTGCAGGGTACTTGTAGGGGTGTCTGCACAGAGCAAACACTCAATAAAAGTTCTTAGGACCACTCTCATTGTGTTTATTATATGTTATATTCATGTATACATTATATTGGAGTTAAGTAATCACAAAATTCAGCTTTCCAGTTCTCTCTATATATGCCTCATCCCAATTTACCCCATCCACTGCCACACACATTCCTTAATCACAGTGTCTTTAGAGAATAGCATTTTCAACAAGCTAGGTAGGTAAAAGTGGGTGTAATCTAACATTGTCATTTTCCTATGTTTTCCCTGTTTCCTAGAGTAATGGAATGCAAACGATACTAACACTTGAATTCTATACGACTCAATGCTGAACTTCTCATGTTTCTGCCCATGGAAACAAAAGAGAAATCAGAATTCCATATGCATAGCTTCTTTTACCCGTTAGTTGTATATGTTGGAAAATAGTATATAGGATAGAAATAACCATATGCCTGGGCAGAATGAGCAGGGAGATGAAGTGGAGAATTACTTAGAAAAATTAGAATATACTAGAAAAACAGAGAATATAAGCAATTTTAATGAAATAGATTCTCGGATACAATTTCCAGTTATTCATTTTAAAACACTATAAGGAAGAGTGAAATACACCCAGGCAATCTTAAGATTTTTACTCTCTTGGAACCACATATGCCAAATTTCCAAGTGTCAGTTTCCTCTTTACTCAAAGTATTAAAATCACCTTTAAATTTTATAATTGTCCAAAAACATGGAGTTACCCTTCACCACTGTTCTCTACAGAAAGCTCATCAAAAAGAAGAAGAAATTAATAGAATTACAATTAATAAGTTCTACTTAACTGTCCAGTCACCTAAAACACTTCCAATATTAAAAGTAGTACCATATGATAAATAAAAAGTTATTGCTAAAACCCATATCATATTACTGGTGATCTTGTTTATGTTGGAACCTATGACTTAAAAAAAAAAAAAAGAGCTTCAGTATAATTAGTATGTTCAGTCAACCAACAAATATATTGCTTATTTTATGCAAGCTACCTCTCTTGGTCTTTGGGGTAAGACAGAAAGCAATATGGTCAAAGTACCTGATCTATTGCATTTATATTCTAGAATATTCCAAATTTTATATCACATTACTTCACATTAGAGCTCCATTAAGATTTTCCCCCATTTAAAAGATGAAAAAAAAAAAAAAAAAACAGGCCCACATTCATTGAGCATTATTCCACCTAACAGATGTAGAGTTGGAGGTGTTTTTGACTTTAAAGCCCATGTTATTCGCACTGTATTGTGAAAGATAAGGCATTCTGTAGTTTGGGACAACAACTCAACTGTCCAAAGTAAATATAGCATACCCTTCTTTTCTGGGTACAAAGAGACTGCTGATGGCAAAGAGGTGTCTATCAATCCTGAAGCAATCTAAAGAATCCAGCTCCTACAGAGTTAGATAATACGTTTCTAGGAGGACTCCAATGTGCAGAAACACTACCTGTCACATTGGGCTGTGAAGTCTGCCTTAATAAAGAGGA
Organism: Mirounga leonina; assembly: GCF_011800145.1. Lineage (NCBI taxonomy): Eukaryota > Metazoa > Chordata > Mammalia > Carnivora > Phocidae > Mirounga > Mirounga leonina. Next base: position 18,442,742 of record NW_023270418.1, on the reverse strand, counting down.
AGAAAAGGTGCAAAAACACCCTCTGGTCCTTTGTAACTGGTTACTCATCTTGAAACAGGAATAGGAAAGGGTGAACACAAACATTCATCTCTGGCTTTCTGGAGGCCCCTCAGTAACTGGATGAATCACAGCTCTGCTCTAATGCAAACCTGTAACATCAAGAACCTCTCTCTCTTTATAAGCTAGTGGCCAGAAATAGTGCCAAACTTTTTTTTCTATTAGGCGCCCCCAAATTTTATTTTTAATGAAGGTAACACTGAATATATGAGATTCATGTATATTCCATACAGACCTCTAAAGAAAGTTTATGTAGTATTAATGATTTCCCTGGAGTCATTTTCATTTTAAAAAAATCATTTTCCAAATGGTTTTATCATGAGATTGTTATCAAGAGAAGTTTTCTGAGGAATGAGATTAGTGTGGGTGTATAAGCTGAGTGAGTGGTAGTTCTTATATACATTTCAGTTATGATTTTGATAATATAATTTGCTGTTCTTTGATTATTTCAGATTAAAATTTATTTAAAACTACTGTCTTCCAGAAGTCAGTAGTATATACCCAAGCAGAATTTTAGTTCTATGAAATGTTCTATAAAAGTCAGAAAAGGGGAAGAGGAATTTCTAAGTCAATTAAGTTTGATAAATACTCCAAATATCATCTCACTTCATGGAGAGTCACAATGCCTAAAATCATGTTAAAATCTCTGAACTTTCCTGTAAAAATGGGATCTCATTAACCTAATTTAGTAAAATGATTCCAAAACATATTTGACTATTAAATCCTTTTTTTCACATCAAATTCATTTACTGTTTTAGAACATACTCTTTGAAAGCCTGGACTAAATTATTATGGTAGAAAGAAGTCGAGCTAAGTTTCCAAATAGTCATAGCTTCATATGGAAAATATAGTCAATGTGTGCCCGGATGGCTTAGTCAGTTAAGCCTCTGACTTGATTTCAGCTCAGGTCATGACCTCAGGGTCGTGAGATCAAGCCCCGCATCGGGCTCCGAGTTTGGTGAGGAGTCTGAGGAGTCTGCTTGTCCCTCTCCCTCTCCTACTCCCCTCTCTTTCTCTTTCTCTCTCTGTCTCCCTCCCAAATAAATAAATAAAATATTTTAAAAAAGAAAATATATTCAATAGTTAAGTTACGCAAACTCTGTTTAAAAACAATGTTCTAAACCATCAAATGTAGAAATGTAAAATGGGGGCGCCTGGGTGGCTCAGTCGTTAAGCGTCTGCCTTTGGCTCGGGTCATGATCCCAGGGTCCTGAGATCGAGTCCCACATCGGGCTTCCCGCTCTGCGGGGAGCCTGCTTCTCCCTCTCCCACTCCCCCTGCTTGTGTTCCTGCTCTCTCTGTCTCTGTCAAATAAATAAATAAAATCTTAAAAAAAAAAAAAAGAAAGAAATGTAAAATGGATGTGATAAGGTCTAAGGGTAGAAAATATAAAACCAGATCTCCATAGTTTAATGAATTATGCAACAGTGCAATTCTCAGCCTTAGGAAACCATGGCTTGTGGGACATACGTGAAGAATAACGTTTAATTCTGGCTGAATGTAAGAAAGATGGAGTCAAACTGACCTGCTTTTCAGGAAACAGTAAACAGGATAGTGAATGATACATACGTTTTGTTATATGATGAGCAGACAAAAGATCTAGGGATCAAAAACATTAACATGAGAAGAGTTGGAACCACTATTCTGTTGTTTTCAAAGCTACCGTAATAGCTTCATAGCTGACACCTCAGCGTTCATTCTTCCCCTAACCCAACGTCTACACGGGAGCTAGAGTGATTATTTTTTTTTTTTTTTAAAGATTTTATTTATTTATTCATGAGAGACAGAGAGAGAGAGAGAGGCAGAGGGAGAAGCAGGCTCCCAAGGAGCAGGGAGCCCGATGTGGGACTCGATCCCAGGACCCTGGGATCATGACCTGAGCCGAAGGCAGACGCTTAACCATCTGAGCCACCCAGGCGCCCCTCACCATGACCTTTCAAGAGATGTTATTAGGCCCTTTTTCTAGAGGAGAAAATCAAGGTTCATAGAAATTAAGTAGCTTGATCAGATTTACACAATAAGTAAATGGTGAAATGGAATTTTAATTTTTTTTTTTTTTGCTAACAAAGAACTGCAAATTCTCCCTGTTTCCATGTAATGTTGACTTAGTTGTTTCAATGCTCTTTAGACACTGCCCAGCTCACCTTGTAAATTATTTAGGGCCAAGACTGGACTTATTTACTCATAAAGTACAGCAGGAAGTGGAATGCTTAAAACCCTATCTCAGCAATTCTTAGTTGCCATCAGTTGGAATAGGCACTACTCATTCCACATAGCACTAGGAAAGAAAACCTGGTCAGGATTATAAGACTTCTCAATTTGAGAGGTGCCAAACATGGAAAAATATGCATCTTGGACTCCATAAAATACAGTAAAGAATTTTTTTTTTTATTTTTTATTTTTATTTATTTTTATTTTTTTAAAGATTTTATTTATTTATTTTGACAGAGAGATAGACAGAAGAGCACAAGCAGAGGGAGTGGCAGAGGGAGAGGGAGAAGCAGGCTCTGCACTGAGCAGGGAGCCCGATGCGGGACTCGATCCCAGGACCCTGGGATCATGACCTGAGCCGAAGGCAGACGCTTAACCATCTGAGCCACCCAGTCGCCCTAGAGTGATTATTTTTTAATGTAAATTATGTTGCATCATCTCCCTACTGAAAATCTTCCAGTAAAATCCACAATCTTTACCATGGTCTGTGAAATCATACCAGTATTTCCCATGGTTGCCTCTGAACTCGCGTCTCACTCAACTCCATCCTGGCCTGGCTTTCTCATTAAGTTTTGAAGATTCCAAGCATACTCCCACATCCAGGGTCTTTGTTCTTGTAATTCTGTTTGCCTGGAGTGCTTTTCCAATAACAATGTATCTGTCTCTCTACTTAGTTCATTCAAGTCTTGCTTCAGATACCTGCTCCTAAGTGAGGACTTCCCTGACCACTCTCCTTCACTCTCTACTCCCTTTGCTTGCTTGACTTTTCTGCCAAGTACTTAGCACTTGTTAATATGATGTTTTACATTTATTTCCTTTCCCCTTCACATTAATGGAAGTAATGTTAAATGCTATAAGAGAGGGCGCCTGGGTGGCTCAGTTGGTTAAGCGGCTGCCTTCGGCTCAGGTCATCATCCCAGGGTCCTGGGATCGAGTCCCGCATCGGGCTCCCTGCTCCGCGGGAAGCCTGCTTCTCCCTTTCCCTCTCCCCCTGCTTGTGTTCCTTCTCTCACTGTCTCTATCTCTGTCAAATAAATAAATAAAATAGGGGGACGGGGGCGCCTGGGTGGCTCAGTTGGTTAAGCGACTGCCTTCGGCTCAGGTCATGATCCTGGAGTCCCGGGATCGAGTCCCGCATCGGGCTCCTTGCTCGGCAGGGAGTCTGCTTCTCCCTCTGACCCTCCTCCCTCTCATGCTCTCTGTATCTCATTCTCTCTGTCTCAAATAAATAAATAAAATCTTTAAAAAAAATGCTATAAGAGATAATCCTTGTTATTTTAGCAGCATAGTACAGTAGTAGATAGTTTTCCTATTTGCACAATGTCAGTGACAGCATGAGGTGGGACTGGGGGTCTACCCTACACAGTCATTCAAACACCAGGACTGACATCTTTGATCTGTTGCTTTCACATTTATCCTGGCATACAGCCAGCAGGCAATGGAAGAGAAGAGATGGTAAGTGGGAAGTATCTATGAATTTTACCTGCAAATAGTACACATACGTCTTTTCACAGTCCTTTGGCTAAAACTCAGTCTTGTGGACATGCATCACTATAGGGAAGATTGGGATCTATAATTCAACCATCTGGCAAGAAGGAAGAGTAGGGAGGTTTGGTGAATAGCTACCTAGATTCCATCATAATCCCTCAAAATAAGGCAGCAGTTTTGTTTTTGTTCATACTATATCCACTTGCCAAGGACAATGTCTAACATATGTTGAACATAGCAGATGTTCAACAAAAATAAATAAATATTAAAACTTCATACTCACATAATGCTTAATATGTGTCAGGCATTGTTCAGAATGCTTGACATAGAGCACTTTACAAAATGACCCTATATGGTAGATGCTATTCCTGTCACATTTTACAGATGAAGTTAATGAGGTGCAGAGATAATGGGGAACTTTCCTGAGGTCTTAGAGCTAGTAGAAGTCACAGTAGAGATTTGAATTCAAGTTGTCTAGATCTAGAACTCAAGTTCTTAACTACTTCACACAGTACCATTCTAGGTATGTAGTGAGTGAATAACTACATAAATAAGGAATTTCAAAAATTTAGCAAGTTCCTTCTATTTTAAGTAGGTAAACATTCATAAAAATTGAGTTTTTTCTTGCTGCAGGTATATTATCAGAGGCAGGATAGCATCAGAAAAGGAGAGAGAAAAAGAGATTCCTAATGTGGGTGGACATCTCAACTAGGAACATCCAACAATTAATAACTACAATTCTAAGATTTTCTTCTTCCCTATCCTGGTCACATAAAATATTTTTCACGCTATAACAAAGCAAACATAATTGGAATTTATGCCATTTTTATTAAATTGTAATTCTTTATTTTCTGTTGTTTTGGCTATTTCATTGGGAATGATGCTTGAGAAGCCCTTTAATAAGAAAGTTCACCTTCTGTCTTACATCCCAATAACAGAGGACTTATGTGTAGAGTTTATAGACTGAAGGAGAAATGTTAAACCTAATTTCTAATTCAGAAATCTATTTTTGTGATATGCCTTTAAATGTCATCTACAAAAACCCACTCCCTTCTTGATATAATATAAATACCTGTAAAGTGAACCTTCTTCTAGCACAGACACAGGTTGTGACGTGACTTCTGTGTTCATCGTAATGGTTCCTACACCTAAAAGAATGTAACACAAGAGACGTGAAAAATTATGAGACACTACGATGTATAAAACTTTTCAGTTTAGAAAGGCCTGGACTTTTTTGTTTGTGTATTTTTAAGTAGTATAGAACATATTTTTTTTTTTAAGATTTTTATTTATTTATTTGACAGAGAGAGAGATAGCGAGATCAGGAACACAAGCAGGGGGAGCGGGAGAGGGAGAAGCAGGCTTCCTGCGGAGCAGGGAGCCCGATGTGGGACTCGATCCCAGGACCCTGGGGTCATGACCTGAGGTGAAGGCAGACGCTTAACGACTGAGCCACCCACGCGCCCCTAGAACATATTATTTATGAGTGAAAAATCTATGTTTGCCTCATTATTTTAAAAGTTATGAAAACATCAGATTTTGTGGATCAACCAGATACTGGCTAACTAATAATTTAGAAAGAATATTAATAACTGAGTGAATGATTTCAACAATTTCCAGTGGCCAAGTAACTGTTATCCTATGGTTCTTGCTGCTGCTGTTTTTGTTGCTAATTTTCTTCCCTCACAATTTTGCCAGGGTTATAGAATGTGGAAGGACTTTGGATCATTGAATTATATATCACTAATATTGAAACTTTTGAAAGTTTTGAGTCTGAAAGCGATCTAGTTCTTTCAAAATTGAGGAGAGAGGAAAAGTACTTTTGCTAGTAACTCCAAAGGGTTGTCATAATTCCCATTTAGGAAAGGGGCCATAATAGTGAAGAGTGAGCCCAGAGTAAAAGTTTAAGACAATGCTTTCAGATTACATTCTCCTGAGTTATAGCTGGTGATCTGTAGCAGAGAACATACTTAAATGAAAAATGAAACAAACAAACAAACAAAAAAATGGAGGGGTGGGAGGAGGAAGGAATGGGGGAGGGAGAAAGGAAAAGAGAGAAAATGAAATAAAATAAAAATTTGACATAGATACCCCCATTATGTTGATGCTTTATCATACCTCACTCTGATGACTGGCTGGGTGGCTGGCTTGCTTAAATGTGTGTGTGTGTGTGTGTTATATAATATAATAATGTATATAAATTTATCTTGTGACTTCAGTATTCTGCTTAATGCTTTGTTCATTACTATGCATATAATGGCTGGATTCTTATGAGTAACCACAAAACATTGGGGGTTGAAACCCAGGAAAGGAAGGAGATTAAAAAGAAAAACCAGTGCTCATTTTGGCAGCACATATACTTAAAAAAAGAAAGAAAGAAAAGAAAAGAAAAAAAGAAAGAAAGAAAAATCAGATACCCTAAAACTTTGATGAGGAAGGATGTAAAACTTCTTGTTGTGGGTTGAATTGTGTTTCCCAAAAACATATATTGAAGTCCTAACCCTAATAGCTGTGAATGTGACCTTATTTGGAAATAGGACTTCTGCAAATATTATCAAATTATATTTGATTATGGGGCACCTGGGTGGCTCAGTCATTAAGCGTCTGCCTTCAGCTCGGGTCATGATCCTGGGGTCCTGGGATCGAGCCCCACATCGGGCTCCCTGCTCAGTGGGAAGCCTGCTTCTCCATCTCACTCCCCCTACTTATGTCCCCTCTCTTGCTGTGTCTCTCTGTCAAATAAATAAAATCTTTTAAAAAAAATTATATTTGATTATATGAAGTCATACCAGATTAGGGCAGGCCCTAAATCCAATGATTGGTGTCTTTATAAAGAGAGGGACCTTGAAAGATACAAAAAGACACACAATAGAGGGAAGAAGGCCTTGTGAAGATAGAGGCAGAAATTGCAGTTATGCTGCCACAAGCCAAGGAACACCCTAGAATCACCAAAAGCTAGAAGAGGCAAAGAAAGATTCTCCCATAGGGCTTCAGAGAGAGCAGGGCCTGCCCACATCATTTTTTTGTTGTTAAAATTTGAAATTCAGAAAAATAGTGCATATATTTGAGTCATACTTAACAATCATTCATTTTTTTCATTCTTTTTTCCTCTATTTTATTTTATTATGTTATGTTAATCACCATACATTACATCATTAGGTTTTGATGTAGTGTACCATGATTCATTGTTTGCATATAACACACAGTGCTCCATACAGTATGTGCCCTCTTTAATACCCATCACCAGGCTAACCCATCCCTCCACCACCCTCCCCTCTAGAACCCTCAGTTTGTTTCTCAGAGTCCATAGTCTCTCATGGTTCGTGTCCCCCTCCGATTTCCCCCCCTTCATTCTTCCCTTCCTGCTATCTTCTTCTTCTTCTTTTTTTTTAAACATATATTGTATTATTTGTTTCAGAGGTACAGGTCTGTGATTCATCAATCTTACACAGTTCACAGTACTTACCATAGCACATACCCTCCCCAATGTCTATCACCCAGCCACCCCATCCCTCCCACCCTCCACCACTCCAGCAACCCTCAGTTGTTTCCTGAGATTAAGAATTCCTCATACCAGTGAGATCATATGATGCATGTCTTTCTCTGATTGACTTATTTCACTCAGCATAATACCCTCCAGTTCCATCCACGCCATTGCAAATAGCAAGATTTCATTCCTTTTGATGGCTGCATAATATTCCTGTGTGTGTGTGTGTATACCACATCTTCTTTATCTGAAATTTAATTTTAATTTTTCCAGCTTTTTTGAAATATAATTGACATGTTGTGTAAGTTTAAGACATATAGTGTGATGATTTGGTTCACATATATATGGCAAAATGATTGCCAAAATAAGGTTAATTAACACATCTGTCACCTCACATAATTATAATCTTTTTGTGTGGGGTGAGAACATTTAAGATGGGCTCTTTTAGCAACTTTCAAGTATATAATACAACTTTCAAGTATATAAAACTACAGTCACCATGCTCTACATTAGATCCTCAAAACTTATTTATCTTATAACTGGAAATTTGTACTCTTTGACCGGTATCTCCCCATTTTCCCCACACTCCCATCCCCTGTGAACTTCCATGCTACTCTGCTTCTATGAGTTTTGATTTTTTTTTTTTTTTTTTTTTTAGATTCCCCATAGAAATCAGATCATACAGTATTTGTCATTCTCTGCCTGACTTACTTCATTTAGCCTAATGCTGTCAAGGCCCATCCATGTTTTTGCAAAAGCAGGTTGTTGGTTTTTTTTTTTTTCTTTCTCAATACTATTCCATTGTGTGTATGTGTGTGTGTGTATCTCACATTTTATTTGTTCTATTCATCCATTAAAGGACATTTAGTTTGTTTTAATGTCTTGCCTATTGTGAATCATGCTACAAAATATAATGAACATGGGGATACAGATATCTTTTTGAGATCCTGATTTAATTTCCTTCCTATATGTACTCAGAAGTATGATTGAAAAATTGTATGGTAATGCTATTCTTATTTTTTGAGGAAATTCCATACTGTTTTCCATAGTGGCTGCACCATAACCATACATTCCTACAATAGGGCACAAAGGTTCTCTCTATTTCTCATCCTCCCCAGCACTTGTTGTCTCTTGCCCTTTTAATAATCACCATTCTAACAGGTGTGAGATGCTATCTTACCATTCTGATTTGCTTTTGATTTGCATTTTCCGGATGATTAGTGATGTTAAGTATCTTTTCATGTATCTGTTGGCTATTTGTATGTCTTCTTTGGAAAAATGTCTATTCAGTTTTTCTTTGCCAATTTTTTAACTGGATTATTTGTTTTTTCCTCTTGAGTTGTATGAGTACTTTATATATTTTAGATATTAACCCCTTATCTGATAAATGGTTTGCAAATGTTTTCTCCCATTTAATATGTTTCATCTTCATTCTGTTGATTGTTTCTTTTGCTGTACAGAAACTTTTTAGTTTGATTAGTCCTACTTGTTTGCTTTTGCTTTTGTTGCTTTTGCTTTTGGTTTCATATCCAAAAATTTATTGCCAAGACCAACATGAAGGAAATTTTTCCCCTCTGTGTTCTTCTGGAATTTTATGGTTTCAGTTATTGGACTTAAACCTTTAATCCATTTCAAGTTAATCTTGTAAGATAGGGGTTTGGTTTTACTCTTTTGCTTGTGAATATCCCTTTTTCCCAACACTATTTATTGAAAAGTCTATCTTTTTCCTATTGAACATTCATGGCTCCCTTGTCAAGTAGTAGTTGACCAGATATGCACAGGTTTATTCTGGGCTCTCTATTCTCTTGCAATGGTCTATGTATCCATTTTTATGCAAGTAAAATTAGTTGTTTTAATTAGTATAGTTTTGAAGTACAGTTTGAAATTAGGAAGTGGGATGCCTCCTGCTTTGTTCCTCTTTCTCAAGATTGCTTTGGCTATTTGGGATCTTTTGTGGTTCCATACTAATTTTAAGATTTTTTAAAAATTTTTGTGAAAAGGGGGCACCTGGGTGGCTCAGTTGTTTAAGCATCCTACTTACCCTTGGTTTCGGCTCAAGTCATGATCTCATGGGTTGTGAGATTGAGTCCCACATCGGGCTCTGCGCTCAGCAAGGAGTCTGCTTGAAGGTTCTCTCCTTCTGCCCCTCCCCCTGCTCATTCTCTCTCTATCTCTCTAAAATAAATAAATAAATCTTTAAAATAAAATAAAATAACATTTTTGTGGAAAATGCCATTAAAATTTTGACAGGGATTGCACTGAATCTATGGATGGCTTTGCATCTAATATATGTCTAATATACTCGCATGTATCTAGTATAGACATTTTAACAATATTAATTCTGTTGATCATCAAATATATGATATCTTTCCATTTCTTTGTGTCTTCTCCAATTGTTTTTCTCATTGTCTTATAGTTTCCAGTGTACAAATCTTTCAACTCCTTGGTTAAATTTCTTAAGTATTTTATTATTTTTGATGCTATTGTATATAGGATTATATTCCTTATTTTTTTAGATACTTCACTGTTAGTATATAGAAATGTAACTGATTTTTGTATGTTGATTCTGTATCCTAAAACATTGCTGAATCCATTTATTAATTCTAACAGCTTTTGGATGGAATCTTTAGGATTTTTTTTTTTAAAGATTTTTATTTATTTGAGAGAGAGAGAATGAGAGAGAGAGAGCACACATGAGAGGGGGGAGGGTCGGAGGGAGAAGCAGACTCCCCGCCGAGCAGGGAGCCCGATGCAGGACTCGATCCAGGGACTCCAGGATCATGACCTGAGCCGAAGGCAGATGCTTAACCAACTGAGCCACCCAGGCGCCCAGGATTTTTTTTATGTATAAATTATGTCATCTGTGAAGAGACAATTTTACTTCTTTCTTTCCAATGTGGATAACTTTTTTTTTTTATTTGCCTAATTGCTCTAAGACTTCTAGTACAATGTTGAATAGGAATGGTAAGACTGGGCACCCTTGTCTTGTTCCTGATTGTAGAGGAAAAGATCTAGCTTTTCACTGTTGAGTATGATGCTAGCTGTGGGTTTCTCATAAATGAGAAATTTGTTATGTTATTATGTTATTATGTTATTATGTTATGTTATTATGTTGAGACATGTTTCTTCTATACCCAATTGTTGAGAACTTTTATCATGAAAAGTGTATCAGATTTTGTCCAATAGCTTTTCTTCCTCTATTGAGAAGATAATATGATTTTTATCTTTCATTTTACTAACGTGCTATAACATATGTATTGATTTATGTATATTGAACCACCCCTGCATCCCAGGGATAAATCTGACTTGATCATGGTGTATGATCCTTCTGATGTGCTGTTGAGTTTAGTTTGCTAGATCTCCAGGGGGTGCAAATGGAAGGTTCTTTTGCCTGGTCCCTGTACCAGCTGTCCAATTTGTAGGACTGCAGCTGGAAGGGGCCTGATGCATAATATAAGGCCGTTTCAGGACCTCTGGGGGTGCAGACAGGGATGTCTTCTTCAGGGTCCCTAGGCCAGCAAGAATGTTCATAGCGTGTGGCTGAGATGTGCTAGAGCACATTACAGCACTCTCTCAGAATCTACAGTCTGACCGAATTTGGTGGGCTTACTTCCAGGGACCTCCCAGGCTATGGCCAAGAGGGACTATGACTAGCTGTGAGCCACTTCAGGGTCCACAGCCAGGACCAAGGTCTGGACCCATCTCATGCGTGGGCGGGCATGACTCCCCTCAGGTCTCTTGACATATGGTGCTGGTGACAAACTCAAAGCCACATGGGTCTATATTTGAGTTATCAGGAGTCCAGAACTATTTGTGTTTCTGTGGCCAGGGCTATGGTCAGTGACTCAGCTTCCTGGTTTCAAGGCTGACCAGCTCTCCTCAGTCTTGGACTTCACCAGAGCTTCAGAGTCTCCTACCTGGATCCCAAGCTCCCATGAAGACACCTTTGTGCACAGATACCAAATCTGCTGCTGACAGGGGGTGGGGGGAGTCATGTGCAAGGGACATTTTATTTGTCAGGAAAGCTTCATCAGAATCCTGTTTCTCCAGCGTTAATTTATATGTTATGGCATTTGGGCTAACGCTAGTAATCCGATCTTGAGCTCTACCACATTAGCAACTGCAATTCGTACATATTCATAATGCAGCTGCCTCGTTTTCATTAAATTAATACCAAAATGGTATAGCTTGGTGGATTTGGAGAATAACACTCTACCAAGAAAGAAAGTCACTACACCAAGTGGCTATGCAGCCTCTACTTGAATACTCAAATGACAATAAACTCACTACCTTTAAAGGCAGTCTCTTCTACCCCTGGATAGTTTTGTTGTTTAGACACTCTTCATGTTAAGCTGAAATTGCCTTTCCTGTCATTACCACGTGTGGTTCTTATGCTATGCCTTGAGACACACGAAACCCTTGTAATTGCACTTTCCTGGACAGACCCGGCCACCCTGATTCCTGGCCACTGTCCTCCAAGTCTGTTTGCTTTCTGCAGACTCCACACCCTCCTCTCCTTTGAGCATGGCTCACGTGACGTGGTTTCAGTTCACCGCCCTGCTTCAGTGGCTCCCCTCATCTTGTTTACATTATCCATGTGCCCTGGCATTTCAGCTCCACGTCGTTTTGCTGCTAGTCAACACACCACTGGCTTCTGTTCTCCCGCGACATCGCTGCATGGCTAACTTGCCCAAGTAAAACAAGGTTTAATTAAATCTTAATGTTGCACCTGGCTCTTGTAGAACTGTTGTTTTCCGGTCCTTGTGCTATTAGCAGAATACATAATGAGAGCAGAGCATATGAGTGTAGAATCGGTCCCACTTATAAAAAGTTGCATTTTGTCGCTCACTCGCAATTTCCTTTCACTAAGTTTACTTTTTGGCTTATCACAGAGGTCTCACGTTTTCCTCGCAGACAAATATACGTGTATTTATGGCAGTGTTTGTTGTTTTTGAGTGATGAAATTGGCATCAAAAAAATCTTAAAATACATTAAGAAATCTAAACGGGAAGAAGCAGGATTAGTTTGAAAGTTTGAGGATTTCCCTGTTCTTACCTGTTAACTCTTTTACATTCATGAATTGTCTAAATTAAAACTAGTAATCTTCTAAACTCTACAGATGCTAAATAGCTCATAAATTATTCTGGTTTTGAACTGCTATCATTTCTCCCCTAATTTTAATTTATGACATAAAAATCATCATTATGGTTATTACTCTCTGGAAAAAAACTAAAAAGTGGTAACACCAAACAATCCCTGACATGACTAATTTTTCCAATCTGGTCATAAATCCTTAGGAAATGTCCTGTATCTCAATTATTTAATGTTGATCCAATAAGAGTTATTTCAACAGTTAACTATTTTTGCCTGCCTTAGAGAAGTACAAGAGAAAATATGATTACATGGTTTGATATATGCATGAAACTTATCAACAACTTTAGTTGTGTCCAACATCTAAACAACATGAGGACTTTTTATACTGTATCATTGAACTGATAATGATTGAATATATTATTTCTGGAAATTCACCTCTCACTTTCTTAGCCTTTTTACTTCAGGTGATAGCAATAATTTGCTCAGTTTATTTTGTGATTTAAAAAAACCAAAGAGCTTAGAAAACTTTCTGGACACCAGACTCCTGATTCCCATGTTAAATAAGAATAGTTTAAAGCAGCTAAATAGTATGAACCCCCTTTAGGTAAAAATACCACAGCACAGAATGTTGAGAGGTCTCTTTTCAAAGCTACCAACCCATGGGAAACTAAAATCTCATGTTTGGGTATAAATGCCCTCACTTTAGTTTCTCCACGGCAAACTAAATTCTTTAAAAATATATGTGAAAATATTTCAATCCGAGTCATCTACAAACCTATGTGCTTATATTATGTGTCAGTTAACATGTGTAAAGATTATGATTATTTATATGTAATGACTGGTACCATTCTTTAAAAAAAAAAAGTCTCAAGTACCAATTAAAAACTGGAAGTATAAAATGAAAATAAAATCTGATTTTCTAAAGGATGTAAAGTTTTCATAGATCAAACATAAAAGCAATCTATTTTATTATTTGTTTATTCCTTAATTTTTGCAATAGTCCCAGAGTAAATATAGACTGCAGTGAAGTCAATTTTCTGAATTGAACTTGGGATATTTTTTATTAATGTTTAGTAGACTAAATATCTAGGAGATGTACAGGCAAAAGAAGGGTTATTTAAGACTCATCTCTAATATCTAGCCCAGTGCATGGCTAATTTCTAGAAAATATTTATCAAGTGAATTGCTGACAGACAGATGCATTGATTGACTAAATCAATGACTATGAAAACATTCATACACTGAACTAAGAGTCAATAATTATTGTAAAGCTCCATAGCTCTTGCTTAATATTATCTTCTTAATGATGGCAAAGATGGAAGCCCTCTTCTTGATCATTCATTTTCTACAAGAAACAGCAAGATTCAACACATTTGAAATAAATCTGAAACCCTGAGACTTCCCATTTGGGTCTTCCTATTTATGCATAGAAAACTGGATTCATTATATGAACAAGGCACCTCACATGACTACAGAGCGCATGTGCCCTTCACAGGTAGTCTCTGGGAATCAGCAAATTTCTTCATAAATCCATGGAGAAATCAACAGACTTCTTCTGCCATTTCTTTTTTTTTTTCCCCCTGTTAAAAGAGATTATTTTTTTGGTTTTTTGGATTTTGGGTTTTTTTGTTGTTGTTGTTTTGTTTTGTCTTTAATGATGTTCAATTAGCCAACACATAATACATCATTAGTTTTTGATGTAGCGTTCAACTATTCATTAGCCATTTCTTATAACATTGGTTTTTTTATTCTTTTTTTTATGTTTTCTTATTCTTATGTTAATCCCCATACATGACATCATTAGTTTTAGATGTAGTGTTCCATGATTCATTGTTTGTGCATAACACCCAGTGCTCCATGCAGAATGTGCCCTCCTCAATACCCACCACCAGGCTAACCCATCCTCCCACCCATTTCTTATAACATTGTAACATTTCTTCCTCTGCCATTGCTAGAGGCACCCCTTAGCTCTAAGACTGAACCTCAGCCCTACAACTCAGTCCTCCAGCAGCCACATTCAGCATTGAAGATATTCCAACACTTGCCCCAAACCTAGGAGTCTTACCGTGTTACATTTTTCACTTCCAATCCATGAGCAAATCTTGATGGGATTTCTTACAAAATATGTCTCAAAGTGCTTCCACATTTTTCATATCCATTTCTATCACTAGGTGTGAGCCTTTATCACTCTTGCCTGGATTTCTGCAATATTCTTCAACTTTTCTCCCTGCACTCAACCCTTACAATCCATTTTCTACAAGTTGGTTTATATTATCTTTTAACAAAGCAAAGCAGATCAGTGGCACTATTTTTTTTTTTTAAGATTTTATTTATTTGACAGAGAAAGACACAGCGAGAGACGGAACACAAGCAGGGGGAGTGGGAGAGGGAGAAGCAGGCTTCCCGCAGAGCAGGGAGCCTGATACGGGGCTCGATCCCAGGACCCTGAGATTATGACCTGAGCCACAGGCAGACGCTTAACGACTGAGCCACCCAGGTGCCCCGGCACTCTCTTCTTATATCTTAGAGGACTCCTATTACACTGAGAATTAAATACAAAAATGTTATCAGGAGCTACAAGTCCCTGCATTCTTTGTTTCTTGCCTACCTCTCCAATACCAGTATCTCACAGTATCTTTCTTATCACACACAACATTTTTTGGTAGATAGGCAAAGATAGGCAAAGAAGCCTGAGTTAGGTGAAGGTTAGCTATACCCTCAGCAAATAGGTAAGAGGAAAACAAAGTCACTGATCGAATTTTGCCAAACACACAGATATTTATTAGACATGCATGCTTGTATTAGTGAGTGAGCACAAAATAGTTTCAACAACAACCAGTTGAAAGTGCAACAAAGTTACCTCTTTTTGTTCTTTCAGGTGTTCTGTATGTCATCAGCAGAGAGCATTCCAGAGGCAGAATTAGTATACCTTTAAAGTAGGATCAGTCAATGAAATGTTATTTTAACTCATGCCTAGACAGAAAACCATTTATTGATCAAGCCTGAGGTATCTTCCCTAACATAAGGATATAAGCTTCATCGCCCACTAGATTCTTAAACTGTGTTAAAATAAATGTGAGGAGTATCTCAGAAATACATAGGTCAATTCCACATATCATAAATACCTTTAATTTTACCAATAAAGGCCCATTTATATTACTCATAATGCCAAATATCAAGATATTTATTTGCCAACAAATACCAGTTTAGTAGTTTCTAATATCAGATCACCTGGTGTTGATCAACAAATGGACTAAAGTCTTGTTAGCTATCTCTGGAATGTGACTTTTCTTACATAATTCTAGCAGATGACCTCTGGTTTATGGGTTCTTGATTGAGACAAGGGATCCCCTCTTCCTGGAGTCAAAGCCTAAGAAGCTGGAACTTACATAATATCACTCTATCTACCCTGACGTAGTCTCAGTAAGCTGAAGACATTTTAACGTTGTTTCAGGAATTTTGCACCTGTTGATGGCTCTATCTAGAAAATTATGTAAACACCCTTCCTAAAGCTTTTCACATGGTAAGCTCCTTCTCATTCTTCAGGCTAAAGTTCAAACTTCACCCTTTGGAAAAGGGCTTCCCTTACCAAGCTATCCAAAAAATAGTAATAGTGATCACAGAGTAATAATAGTAACCACAACTGTAATAATAGCTAATGATTTTGAGGACTTCTATGTGTCATGTGCTAGGCTACTTACTGTACATTTATTATTTCATTTAATCCTCACAACAATCCTATGAAGTGAAATATTTATCTTCACTATACAGATGATGAAATTGAGGCACAGGATCTTGCCAACATAACATAATGGGAAGTGGCAGAGCTGGGATTTGAATCTAGTGAGTCCCTGCCCAGAGTTCACCCTCTTTACAATTAAAGCAACACTGACTAACCTCATGCTAATTACTATCACAACATCCTGTTTAATTCTCAATAGTTTTTACCATAATCTCTAAATATTTTTTATTTACTTAATTGTTCTTTCTCATGTCTCACCAAAATGTGAATTTCTTGGGGGCAGGCACCATGCTGTCTTGTTTATCATTCCATCACTGGATCTAATACTTTTCCTGTTACCTAGTTGGTGCTCAATAAATGTATTTTTGCAAAAATTAATTAGGGTAGTAGAACACAGGTATAGCATTGCTAATTCTATCTCCTTCATTGACCCTTATCACTCAACTGTCAAAAGGAAAGCCACGAGGCCTGGAATTACTGATTCTCTGACATTCTCCACCACCTATGTCTCACATCTGGTATCACAAGAAGTCCATCAGGGGTTTACTAGGGCATACTTTAACATCTGACAATGATATGGGGAAAGAACAGCTCACATTTCATCTATTCTCCGCAATGTTGCCAAAGTGATATTTCTTAAATCAGAATTCTAGGTAATACACTAAGACAAGAAAAAAGAAAGAAAACTTTCTTTACAGATGGCTTGATTATCTATTAGAAAGTCTGAAAGAATCAACCAAAAAACTCCTGGAACTAATATGTGATTATAGCAAGGTTGCAAGATAGAAGACTAATACACAAAAGCCAGTATTTTTTCCCATATACCAGCAATGAACAAGTGGAATTTGTAATTAATGCCATGTTACTATTTATATTAGTACCACAATAAATGAAATACTTAAGTATAAATTTTAAAAAAATATGTGTAAGCTCTCTATAAAGAAAACTATAAAACTCTGATGAACGTTATCAAAGAAGAACTGAATAAAGAGACAGATATTCCATATTAATGCAAGGAAGACTCAATATTGTCAAGATGTCAGCTCTTCCCAATTTGATCTATAGAGTCAATTCAATTCCAATAAAACTTTCAGCAAGT
This sequence comes from Mirounga leonina, assembly GCF_011800145.1. NCBI lineage: Eukaryota > Metazoa > Chordata > Mammalia > Carnivora > Phocidae > Mirounga > Mirounga leonina. The sequence continues at coordinate 18,425,564 of NW_023270418.1, read as the reverse complement.
TTGGATGATGACAACTGATTCCAAAGCTTATGTGAAAAGGCAGAACAGCTGGAATTGCCAACACAATACTGAAGGAGAAAAAACAAAGTTGGAGAATGGACATTACTCAATTACAGGACTTACTATAAAGCTATAGTAATCAAAACCATGTCATATTGCTGAAAGAATAAACAAGTAGATCATTGGGACAGAGTAGAGAACTGAGATATAGACCCACATCAATATGTTAAGTGATCTTTGACAAAGAAAAAAGGCAATACAATGGAGAAAAGATAGTATTTTCAATAAATGGTGCTGAGCAACTGGACATCCACATGCAAAAAAAAAAAGAGAGAGAGAGAGAGAGAGAATCTAGATACATACCTCACACCCTTCACAAAAATTAGCTCCAAATGTATCATAGTCCTAAATATAAAATGCAAAACTATAAAACTCCCAGAAGATAACATGAGAAATCCTAGATGACAGTGGGTATGGTAACGACTTTTTAGACAAAGCACCAAAAGTATGATCCATGAACAAAATAATCGATAAAGTGAACTTCATTAAAATTAAAAATTTCAGCTCTATGAGAAACACTGTTGAGACAATGAGAGGACAGGCTAGAAACTGCAAAAAACACATCTGATAATGTGATAATATACATAAGATACATAATACACCAAGAACTCTCAAAATTCAACAGTAAGAAAACAACCCCATTAAACATAAGCTAAATATCTGAACAGACACCTCATCAAAGAAGATACACAGATGGCAAATAAACACATGAAAAGAAGTTCCACATCATATGTCATCAGGGAAATACAAATTAAAATAACAAGAAGATACCACTACATACCTACTAGAATGGCCAAAATTGAAAATACTGGCAACACAAGATGCTGGCGAGGATGTGGAACAGCAGAAACTCGCTTATTGCCAGTAGGAATGCAAAATGGTACAGCTATTTTGGGAGACAGTTTGGTGGTTTCTTACAAAACTAAATACCTTCTTATCATATGATCCAGCAGTTACACTCATTGGTATTTACCCAAAGGAGCTGTAAACTTGTGTCCACACAAAAACCTACACACACATGTTTACAAGTCTTATTCATAAGGGCCCAAACTTGAAAGCAACCACGATGCCCTTCAGTAAATGAGTGCATAAATATATTGCGGTAAATCCAGAAAATGAAATATCATTCAGCACTAAAAAAAAAATAAGCTATCAAGCCATAAAAAACATGGAAGAAACTTAAATGCATATATATATATATATATATATTTTTTTTTTTTTTTTAGTGAAAGAAACCAATCTAAAAAGGTTATATACTCTATGATTCCAACTATATAACATTTTGGAAAAGGCAAAACTATGGAGACAGTAAAAAGACTAGTGGTTTCCGGGGTTGGGGGAGGGAGGGATGGATAGGTCAAGTGCAGACAATTTTTAGGGCAACAAAACTACTCCATTTGAATCTGCAATGGTATGGTCATTATACATTTGTCAAAACTCATAGACTGTACAACCCCAAGAGTGAATTATAATGTGAACTATGGACTTTGGGTGATAATGATGTGTCAGCGTAGGTTCATTAATTGTAACAAATGTACCACCGTGGTGTGGGACGTCCATAGTGGGAGAGGTTTTGTATGTGTGGGAATAAGAGATATATTTCTCTTTACTTCCTGCTCAATTTTGCTGTGAATCTGAAACTTCTCTGTACATAAGGATTATTAAAACAAACAAACAAAACTACATCAGAACTTCTGCATCTTCATCATTTTAAGGATGGTACCCAAACTCCTTAGCCTGGCATATGAGATCTCTCTAAACTTCTCCCTGCCTAATCATCTAACTATGCATGTTAACTTGTTACACCCCAACTTGTATGTGTCTGTGCACACACACACACACACACACATCCCTCTTATGCCACCTCTCACACTAATCATTCAGAACTTCTTGTTTATTTAAGCAAAGGTGTTAGTCTCTTGTATAGGCTCTCGTCTCTGAATGGTGAGTTTTCTGCTCTTCTTTGATTGACTAATGCCTACTTGCCTTTCAAGCTTCACATCTTCAGAAGCTGTTCTTGATTCTCCTCCAGTCTTATTCAGGTGCCTCTGACGGCACCCAATATGTACCTTCTTTCATTATAGAACATGTGATATTGTTCTATAATCATTTACATATGTGACTGTATCCTTCAATAGATGATGAGTTCCTTGAAGTAGAATGTTTGTTGTTTTAGCACAGTTCTGTGTCCACAGTAGGTGTTCTCAAAATATTTGTTGGGTAAGATTAATGGGGAACAAGGGGGGTGGGGCAGTAAGCTTCGATTCCAGACCATTCCCAGGCCTAACAATCATCTATGGCAAACTGCCCTTCAGGAAAGGTGTGTGCAGTTGCTGGAAGCATTTTCCATCTTTAGTGAATAGGGCCAACTTCATTCCCTGGTGATGTCAATATGGCATCTTTCACCAGCCTGAAAATCCTCTGGCACTAAAAACACACAAAGTCTGGAAGCTGTTTATGAGACTGAGAAGGTGAGTCAATAGACCCTGTTCCAAGTTGGCAAGAAGGGATATAGTCCTAAACATCTAAAGCTCCATAATCCCCATTAAGCCTCTCATTAATTTAAATGTTAATGTAAATATAAAACATGTCATATTGATTTGGAACTATTTTTGTATGAATATTGCATAACTGAGCTTTCTAACAGCGGAATCCAAATGGACATCCCTTCACATCCACTTTCAATTGAGAAAAAAAGTGAAGCTTTCTATTTTTCTCTCCCATTTTATTGTGTTAAATCATTTGTTTTAGTTACACGTTCTAGCTATGAGAAGCTATGAGAACTTCTGCCTTTGAGTGGAATTGATTTGGACAGTCCTGAATAAAAAGATCAATTTCTGAATCTCTTCTTTCACAGTATTACACATATAATTTCAAATATGTACAGAGATTGGTGTCTTTCCCATGTCACTGATGAGAAACTAAAAGTCTCTATGACCATGCTGGTGATTTCATTCTATTTTGTTAGTTTTCAGCCAGAATCTCCTTTCATTGGGATTTATGTGTCCTTACTTAAAAGGAAAGTTCAATTTTCAAAAAATGTCTCATTATGCTAGATTCACATAAAAGAAATTATGATGGTGATGATCATAATGATGATGCGGATGATAACTGGAAATTTTGTATATGCTTACTTACTCTGTGCTGGACCTTGATGCAAAGTCTTTTATGAAAATTTCTCACATCAGGGCACCTGGGTGGCTCAGTTGGTTGAGCATCTGACTCTTGGTTTTGGCTCAGGTCAAGATCTCAGGGTTGTGAAATGGAGCCCTGCATCTGACTCCGTGCTCTGTGGGGAGTCTGGTCAAGATTCTCTCCTTCCCCCTCTGCTTCCTCCCCTGCTTGTGCACTCTCTCTGTATCTCAAATAAATAAATAAATAATATTTTAAAACATCATTTTAAAAAATTCTCACATAATCCTCAAAGCAGCACAGAGAGGGGGCTACTCTCATGACCCTGTTTTACAGATTAGGAAACTGTCCCATGGAAAAATTAAGCCTTTCCTAAAGTTCTACAAGTAGAAAGTGATGTTGCTTGCCCTAGGACTCACGTTGGTCTGACCCCATGTCTTTCTCACAACCACTAAGTTCTTTGGGTCTTAAACCACACAATGTGACTGACACATACAAGCCTTGAACAGGGAATTTCTGTTCTTAAGAGATGCATATGAACATACAATTGATGATTCTATTATACTATTGATAAACTCGGTGGATGGGTGATATCTAGAAGTCTGCTTGCTAATTCATGAACACCTTGTATCTTAATTCTTTCAGCTAAGCACTGTGAAATTTGAACTAATTGATTAGTGAAGTCTCTTCCAGCACCACATTCTATGAGTCTGTATAATATGATTCACTTTGGTCTGATCAACAAACCCTCTGGCTGGTTCTTCTCTTCACAGCCACCCACCACAATGCTTTTTTACACCCAATGCTTCTGCCCCTGTAGACAGCCCCACCTAGCTCAGTTCTCTGTACAAAGATGGGTACACAGTAAGCATCCTGCTATTGACACATTTCTTTGAAACATGCTAAATATCAGGCAGAAAACTCAGGCTAGAAGATGGAAGAGCAGCATTTTGTTTTCCTGAACATAGAAATGAAATACAAACATCATAGTCCTGGAGAGAAATCAGACAAGGCTTTCTTATTATATCAAAATTATATTAACCAGTGCATTCAGAGGCTCACATAAATATAGGCCTGAGAGAACCTATTGAGATGGAATATTTACTGGTCTAGGTGTAGCTAACAAGCTTTATAGTGTCAGGATATATGGGATGGTAAGAAAGAGGATTGTTCTGGTCTCAAACAGATGTGCTAACTCTGCCACTTCTTACTTCTTTCTGGGCAATTGACTCATGCCTCAGTTTCTTCACCTATAAAATAGGGATCATAGTTCAAAATTTCCATAGGGTCATTATGAGGCTTATTCTGTAAAATAATGTAGATAGTTTATGCCAGTGTCAGAAATATGGTAGAGGTTTAGTGAGTCTCCATTATTCTAATAATAACAAAAAAAATCTCACATGTTAGTTTTTAAATTATCCTTGTAAGTAATAATTTCAGCTCCTGCTCAATTCTCAGTTTTAGGAATTGTTTAGTTTTTGCAAGACAATGACATATGGAACACCAATTAGGTATGAATATTTCATCCAGAAACATTTTTCCCCCTTGGGAGATACCCAAGGGGGGCAGGGGAGATGGAGTCATGATATAATGCCAAATTATGTAAGCTAGCTTACAAGTTGCCCACAGTTTTTCCAGTTTCTTCAGAATTCCAGATTCTTCCCCTCAACATTAGGATAGCAGATAGGTAGGTAGGTAGGTAGGTAGATAGATAGATAGATAGATAGATAGATAGATAGATAGATAGATAGATAGAT